>NC_056725.1:598094329-598429329 GCF_019279795.1 Protopterus annectens | reverse complement strand
CGTAAATCCCTTCAGGATTTGGTACACAACTCACAGCAGGTTAGTAATCATTTCTTAAAGTGTGGTTATGATGCATTGGAGGCTTCATTTAGATCAGCTATGACTGGGGCAGTTATTCGTAGGCATGCCTGGCTAAAGGAACAATCTTTGCCAGACCATGTTAAAGCTAAACTCCTGGATGCTCCAATGGAGAAACAAAATTTATTTGGCTCCTCTGCTCAGGAGGTTTTAAAACAGTATGAAGAAAAAGCAAAATCTGTGCAAACAGTTAAGGATTTCCTACAAGTACAACCACCGAGATTTAGCAGAAACTGGCCTACTAAGAATTGGTCCTTTCCAGACTCGGACAGAACCCAGAGAGGCAGGAACAGACGCCCTAGAGGCAGAGGCCAATCTAGGTGCTCATACAGAGGCCGTCAGTGGCAACCTGCCAACCAGAGAGGTAGTGCAACAGCAGCAACAACAACAACTGCTACACCAGGACAGGCTCAATGACTTTACTCTGATTTCGCCCACCAGGGCTCAACTGGAAGCACCCTTGGGCGGAAAGCTTGCTTTATTCTCAAAAAATTGGCATTATATTACAAGGGACACATGGACACTGCAAATAATAGACAAAGGATACAGGTTCCACTTCCACACTTTGCCAAAAAGAAACGGAATGCCAAACCTACCACCAAATCAGAGGGCAGAGGCTTTAAAGCAGATCAACAACTTGCTTCAAATGAAAGCCATAGAAAAAGTACCACTTTCAGAACAAGGCCAAGGATTTTACTCCAGAATATTCCTTGTACCAAGAAAAGAAAATCAATGGAGGCCTATTCTCGACTTGTCCGCACTGAATACTTTCCTCATTGTGCCAAAATTCAAGTTGCTGACCCTACAGCAACTTCTTCCCATGTTGGGCAAGGAGTCTTGGCTGGTGACTCTAGATCTCAAGGAGGCATACCTGCACGTCCCTATTCGACCAAACTGCAGAAGACACCTCAGATTTCTTGCAGGATCAGAACATTATCAATTCTCAGCATTGCCCTTTGGCTTATCTACTGCGCCCAGAGTATTTACGAAATGCCTGGCATCAGTAATTGCACACTGCAGACTTCAGGGGATTCAAATCTACCCTTATCTGGACGACTGCCTTATACAAACGGACAACAAGGTAAATTTGATAAAAGACTCTGCCTATGCCATCCGCCTACTACAGGCATTGGGATACACAGTCAACATCCAAAAGTCAAGACTGGTTCCATCCCAAAGGATAACCTTTCTGGGTGCGGATCTAGACACAACCACCCAAATGGCCTTTCTCACAGAAGAAAAACAAAAACAACTTCCAGATTACTTTATGAATCTGACAAGACAAGCTCAGCTTACTGCAAGGAAAATCCTGCAGGCCCTGGGTTACATGGCATCCTGCATAATTCTGATACCACAGGCCAGGCTGCATATGAGAAAATTACAATGGTATCTAAGGAGTGTATGGTCTCAACACAGTCACAGTTTGGAAACTTTGATACCAATCATTCCTTGCCTTCAAAAGGAATTCCTGTGGTGGGCTCAGGCCTGCCAGTACAGAGGGTTGCCTTTCAACAAACCAAAAACAAAACAAGCCATCACCACGGACGCTTCAGACCGAGGATGGGGAGCACACATGGAGGACAAATGTATCCAAGGCCTATGGTCTCAAAGACAGCTACACATGCACATAAACCAAAAGGAAATGCTGGCAGTGATACATGCAATCGAGGCTTTCAAACCCTTCCTCCATCAAGTCCACCTGTTAATAAGGACAGACAACACCACGGTCATGTGGTACATAAACAAGCAGGGAGGCACACACTCCTACTCTCTATGCCGGCTGGCTATGAATCTATGGGAGTTATGCCTGAAACTCAATATCCAACTGCAGTCCCAGTTCGTGCCAGGAAAGGAAAATACACTGGCAGACAGCTTAAGCAGAACTACCATGGATGCACACGAATGGATGCTGCACCCAGACATCTTCCAACTCATAACAAAGGCATGGGGAACACCGGAGATAGATCTATTCACATCCCCCCTCAACCATCAACTGAAGACATTCTGCTCAAGGACATACCACCCACAAGCATGGAGGGTGGACTCTCTCTCTTTCAGCTGGAAAGCTCTAAAAGTATATGCCTTCCCACCTCTCCCTTTAATGTACAAGGTTCTACTGAAGATCAGGGAGGAACAGCCAAGAGTGATTCTGATAGCTCCAGACTGGCCAAGGCAACACTGGTATCCACTATTGAGGAGCATGTCACAGGCAAAACCATGGCCTCTCCCCCTATGGCCTCTTCTTCTGACGCAGAACAATTTCAAGATCATGCATCCCAACTTAAAAACTTTGCAGCTAACTGCCTGGAAAATCCCTTAAAACCAAAACAAAATGTTTTATCACAGACAGTGAAGGACATTATCATGGAAGCTCGCCGGCCTTCCACAAGGAAGACATACTCAGCTAAATGGAAAAGATTTTTCATCTGGAACACATCAGAAGGCTTAGATGTGACAGTGGCAAGCATGACACATATTCTGGAATACATAGCAGAACTGTTCCACAATGGCCTTTCCTATTCTTCCATTAAGATTCATGCCTCAGCAATTTCAGCAGAATACAATTTGGATCCACCTATCTTCTCACACCCTCTACTCAAGCAATTTCTGAGAGGGATCAAAAATATCAAACCTCCAAGAAAACCCCCTTTACCTGCTTGGGATCTCAACTTTGTCTTGGAGAAACTAACACTTCCTCCCTTTGAGCCAGCAGCATCAGCGGATCTCCAGTTTCTGTCTTGGAAAACTGCATTCCTTCTGGCAATAACTTCAGCAAGAAGAGTATGTGAGTTACAAGCATTAATGGCAGTACAGCCATTTCTTATCTTCCATCAGGACAGAGTTACACTAAGAACTAATCCTACTTTTATGCCAAAGGTGGTATCTAGGGTATCCTTGAACCAAGCTATTCACTTGCCTACGTTCTTCCCACATCCACAGAATAGAGGGGAAAAACTTCTGCACACCCTGGATATACACAGACAACTACGCTACTACTTGGACAGAACTAAAAGTAGCAGAAAAACTGACTAACTATTGGTAGCATATGCTGCTGGGGTGCAAGGAAAAGCAATTTCCAAACAGACAATTTCAAAATGGATAGGAAATTGCATTCGATTTTGTTACTCCTTTCATGGAAAGTCAGTTCCTGCAAACATCAGGCCTCATTCCACAAGGGCCACGGCCACCACTACAGCCTTCCTACGAGGGGTGGCTACCAAGGACATTTTAGAAGCTGCTACTTGGAGCTCCGTGCATACATTTACCAAACATTACAATCTACCTTTATACTCCAGATCCAGAGCAGGCTTTGCTACTGCAGTCCTGCAGGGGATCTTAACTACACCATCCTTTTCTTAGTGCCTCCTCCCCCAGATTAGCTATGGTATTCTACCCATATGTTATGACTGCAGATGCATCCTTGAAGGACATAGTACAGTTTTGTACCTACCATAAATGTAGATGTCCGATAGGTGTGCATCTGCAGTCAGGTTTACCCTCCCTCCTACCCCTCTGTGGTATTCTTAGGGTGTTTACCCCTCTTTTAGCTAGCTGGGGGAATCTATTATGGTGTATTTGTTTGTATATACTTGTATATATATATATCTATTATTTTGCAAATGTTTGGAATTCTATTGCATTTCTCCAAATTTAGCCTTCCTAGAGGGCACCTGGCATCTGGGGCAAGAAAAACTGAGGAAAATGGCGTCGGCTGGTGCTTTTATACCCCAGACGCTCTGACGTCGGGGAAAGTGCGACATCAGCCGAGGCCAGACCCAGACTTTGGAATCCGGCCGACCGAAGGGCTGCCTGAGGCAGGACAACCCATATGTTATGACTGCAGATGCATACCTATCGGACATCTACATTTATGGTAGGTACAAAACTGTACTTTCCTTCTCTCGAGTGATTATTTTAGTGATTTATAAGTGATTTTGTTCTCTTTGCTTAAGTGTTTTTCTTTCTGTTGTTGCTCAACCTCCGTCTTAGTTTTTTTTGCTATAGCATCAGGTTCCTTATGATTTTTAATAGTATTTTCCTTATTTTACCATAGTTTGTATTCTCGACCTTACCCTTTAGCACATGGAATTTTTTGATTACCATTGCTGGTAATCTTTTATTTCCTTCTCTTTCTCTCTCTCTCTTTTTGCTTAAAAAAAAAAAAAAAAAAAAAAAAAAAAGATTCTCTTCATATTCTTGTAGTTGTCTTGTAGTAGGACTGTCAGTTCTTTCCTCTCCTATCATGGCTGGCAGACCGACTGGATTCAAGAAATGTACATCTTGTGGGCATAAACTCCTTAAGTTGGATGCTCACAAGGAGTGCATTTATTGTCTCGGAGCTGCACATCTGGATACTAATTGCTGTTTTTGCACTGCATTCACTTTCAGGGTGTTAACTGACAGACATAGCAAACTTATTTTAAAAGGACTTCTTCCTCTTCCTTCAACACCTTCTAGTGTTCAAACCCTCTGATAAAACTACTAAATCTGCTACTTTGGAGCATAGAAAATGCTCTCTGCCAAAGTCCCCTAGGACTTCGTTGGAACTGTTATCCAAAATTCAAAAATCTTTGCATCTGACGCCCTCCAATACAATGGCTTGATCTTCAGATCTAAAGCTGTCAGATCACAAAGCTTCATATCCTGTTATGTCTGCCAGCCCTACAGCTCCGACCTCTGATCCCAGGCCTTTGGATCCAAAACCCAGCACCTCACACAGCCAAAGAACTCACTCACTAGAGTTCATCATGGATCCAATCTCTCCAACTCTCCACTCTCCCTTCATGCAGACTCTAAGAAACATTCCAGGCCACAGTCCACCACACATTCTCCAGAAGTTTATCAGAAGCGGTGTGGATAGGATGATGTGAAAATTTCTCCGTTCCAGATGGGGATCATACCTGGTCTGTCCCCTGTTGGATCCGTAAGTCTTCTATCCACTTTTTATACAATACTTTTCTCCTTCTCCAGTCTGTCCTACAGTTTGGGAGCTCCAGGATCCAACAGTCCCTAGAGGCCTGGAGTCAGATCTGAAGAAAATCACTTCTTCTACTCTGACAGGATCCATGATGAGTTCCACTCCTATACCTTTAGATGGGAACGGGTCCCGGAGCCAAAGTGTAGGCATTGGATCCATGGGGTAGTATCCACACTGATGTTATTGGATCCATCCTTGCCCCTTGGAGCTTCGGCACTGAACAGCTTAGGTCTGGTCCTATCCTCAAGGCACTGATCCGGTAGGAGTTGCAACTGGATATTTCATAATCTTTAGCTGTCTCTCCTGTTGTATCAGTTTTAGAGGATGTTTTCTTAACTGTTTGCAGTTTGCCTGACAGTCAACCTCCTGCCCTTAAAATGTCTGATAGGTTATACAAATAACTTCAGACTCATAAAAAAAATCTGTTTTCTAATCCTAAAGCAGATCCTGCATTTATTTCCTTATTTTAAAATTCTACTGTTAAACAGGTTGTTAATGCTAACTCCATTCTCCTTGACAAGGATGGAAATCCTTTTGATAGATTTAGAAAGAAAGTTTATTTTTCTCCTACTTTAACTTTCAAAATTTTAAACTTATGGTAGAGGCAGTACTGCAGGCTTATATTTTGAAAATGTGAGAGTTAACTTCTAGCCCTCCCCTACTAAGGTGAAGAATCCATTAATTTCTGCTTCTCATGTAAACAGACACTCTCTTTGAAGTGTCTGTATGAGTCTGCTGACATTTCTTCCAGAGTTTTGCAGCAACATGGTCAGTTATGAGAACATTTGCTTGGTTACATTCTCAAAACTTACCAGAAGATGTTAAAACAGAGATCTTAATTTTTTACCTTGACAAGGATATTGCCTTGCTGCTGAGATACTTAAAGGGTTTGAAGAAAGGGAAATTAATTCAAGGGGTGGCCCCCATTTTCAACCCTTCTAAGTTTAATTTAAAAAAAAATCTAACCTGGCACACTTTTTCAAGAAGCAATTTAAGTAGCATGGTGCTACAAAACATAATTTTAAAAGCAATGGCAAGAAGGCTCGAAAGAGAAAGCTTCCCAGAACCAAGGACACTCCAAAATGTCAGAATGCTTCAAGGGAGGTATGATGCTTGTAGACCACTCAGTTGTGTCTTAGACCATCTTCTTTGTCTCTCTTAGACTTTTTTTTAATGCAGTCAGGACACAATATCATTTGTCTTCTGCTGCCTTGACCTACTTATGTATTTGCCACATTTTTATTATGCCTGTGGCCCAAGTTATGCTTGAAAAGGGTCTTTGGATAAATGTTTGTAGACCTCTTTAATGGGTGCTTGTAACCACCGAAAAGGCAACCTGGATAGTTTAAAGGATTAAACAAAGCAGTAGTTCTTTGAATGATTTAAATGCAAATTAGTCTAATTCAAGATACTGCTCCTATAGTATGTTCCAGTACTTCAAAAGCATTTTTCAGATTTGGATGAACTATGACTACTCCCTTAAGATGACTTTCCTGCAAACTTAGTGCATAATTAGGGAGGTGACTAGTGATGTTCATCGTATTTCACTGTTGCAGTCATTACTCTTGGGTTATCCTGCTGGCAGGCTACCCGCAGTCGGCCTGAATTCCAAAGTCTAGGTCCGGGGTCGGTTGCTGTCGCCTCTTCCCTGATGTCAGTGCGCCAGGGGTATAAAAGATGCAGCCGACGCCATTTTCTTCAGTCTTTCTTGCTGAGCGGTGCCCGAAGCAAAAGCAGTTCGCAAGTGCCGGTCAGCCGACTCCTGAGATTTTCAAATCCGAATTTCAGAACCGAAGTCTTCATTAAAGCTAAGTACCCCGTTGGGGAAACTTTTTTCTTGCCCCAGACCGATGTCAGAAAAAGTTAAGAATTGTATTTCTTGTGGGAAGCAAATACCTCATAAGGATTTTCACTCTTACTGTATTCCTTGCCTAGGCCCTGATGACAACGTTGCTAGCTGTCATTTTTGTGCTAGATTTAACCAATGCACTATTAAGCATCAGTTCGATTTTGCATTTCATTAGTTTGGCCGAAGATTTAATTATGTAATGCCGTCGAAACAGCTGACGACCGGAGTTTACAAAAAACGCAAGGACAAGGAAAAGGATAGGCATCTGAGGTCCAAAACCGACGACAAGGCCTCTGTTAGCCAGTCGCCGGTTCTCAGTGAGGCGCTTTCGCAGCCGGCACCCGCTACCTCAGAGCCACAGGCCGCTTCCGACTCCCACGTAGAGCCGACTGGGCCTCTGGATACTCAATTTATTGGACACTCTGAAATCATTCCCTCAGATGGGTCCAGAGCTGCTGAGCAGGCATCGGCTTCTGAGGGTGTCTTCAGACCTACACAGTTATATGTTAAACCATCTTCAGCTTCAAAGACTAAAGCAGCACTAAAGACAAAGAAACAAGTACAGCATTCTCCTACTCAGACTTCCATACCTAAAAAAACAGATGCTTAAAATGGCCGAAGACCTAATTACTTTGATCAGGGGTTCCCATCCCCTTCCTGATAAGAGGCCTAGGCAAGAGACAGAATAGCTGGTCAGGTTTCTATTTCCTCTGATTCCTCTTCTGAACAGGATTATTCAATGCCTCCCTATGAGGACTCTGATGCTGAAGAATCCATTCCTTCAGCCTCTCCTCCTGAGGATTATTCTTTTGGGGAAACCCTGCATACCATGAAGGGAGCATTTCCACTGGGAGAGCCAAGATTACTCTGAATCTAAGAAAAGGCTCAGAGACTTTCTGCTACTTCCTACAGCACAGGCCCCTTGCTATTCCACCTGTTCTAGACATTGTAGATGATGTATTTTCAGAGTCCGGCCTGTCCCCTTACTCTCTACCCCCTGCACCTGCTAAGCTAGACAGATACTACAGGGTCCCGGATTCTCATAAATTCCTATATAAAAACCCCGCTGCAGACCCAGAAACTATATCTCAGGGTCCCAAAGGGGTCAAAGCTTCCACTGCAAAAAACCTTGTCCCCTCTGATAGGGATTCTAGGGCACTGGACAGATGGGGGGGAAAAAGTTTACACTTCTGCTACCTTGGCTGGAAGGGCTTTAAATTGTCAGTTTCATATGCTTAAATATCAGCAATACTTAATGTCACTGCTTAAACAGAAAATGTTGACAAATACTGAATGTTCAGAGAACAAAGAAATGCAGGATTTATTGCATGCAGCAGAACAAGTGGGAAAGCATACTTTGCAATGTGGTTTTGTTTCACTGGAGGCCTCTTGCAGGGCCACTGTTACAGGTTCTGTTATTAGAAGGCATGCTTGGTTAAAGGAACAGAATCTGTCTGATCATGTTAAAGAAAAAATATTAGATGCCCCATTACAGCATGATACTTTGTTTGGTGCTAAAGCAGAAGAGGTGGTGTTGAAGAAAATGGAGGATAAAGCAAAATCCATGCAGACAGTTAAGGATTTCTCACAGGTACAGCCACCCAGATTTACAAGGAACTGGCCTTCTAAAAATTGGTCCTTTCCAGTGTCAGACAGACCACAAAGAGGCAGATACAAACGTCCCAGAGTTAGATCTCAGCCCCAAGGCTCATACAGGCCTAAACAATGGGGTGTTCCTACCTCCAAAAGCAGAGAAGACAAATCACAACCTTACAGGAAACAGTCCCAATGACTTTCCTCTGCCAGATCCAAGCACTTTTCTTTTGGCAGCCCCCTTAGGGGGGAAAACTAGCACTTTTTTAATCAAATTGGCAAATGGTTACCCAAGACAAATGGGTCCTGAACATAATGTCCCAAGGCTACAGGTTCCATTTTCACACCCTACCAAGGGCAAAAGGTATGCCAGACCTGCCACACAATCAATGGGCAGAGGCACCAAAGCAAATTACAGCCCTCATGGACATGAGGGCTATTCAACAAGTACCACAACAAGAACAGCGGCAAGGATTCTACTCCAGACTTTTCTTAGTTCCCAGAAAGGACAAAACCTGGAGACCAATACTGGACCTGTCTATACAAAACACGTTTCTGGAGGTTCCAAAATTCAAGATGTTGACTCTACAGCAGCTACTACCCATGCTGGGCAAGAAGGCTTGGCTCGTAACTTTGGACCTAAAAGAGGCATACCTGCGTGTCCCAGTCAATCTTGCAGAAGATACCTCAGATTCATAACTGGCTCAGTGCACTACCAATTCTCTGCACTGCCCTTTGGCTTATGTACTGCGCCCAGGGTCTTCACAAAATGCCTGGCACCAGTAATTGCATTTTGCAGATAAAGAGGAATTCAAATAGATCCCTACTTGGACAACTGCCTTATTCAAGCAAAGAACAAAGACATTCTTCTAAAGCATCTGGCGTTTGTAAAAAGATTACTAATTTGCCTAGGGTACACAGTAAACGAAAATAAATCAAAACTAGTACCCTCTCAAGAGATAATATTCCTGGGTGCAATCTTAAATATATCTGCCCAGATGGCTTATCTCACGCCAGACAAACAAAAGCAACTGACTTCTTACTTCAAAAAATTGGCAACAAAGACCCAGTTATCTGCAAGGAAAATCCTGCAGGCCTTGGGTTTCATAGCATCCTGCATTCTACTAATTCCATATGCCAGACTGCATATGAGGAAACTACAATGGTATCTAAAAAGTGTTTGGACTCAGCATTGCCACAGCCTGGAGACAGTAATTACCCTCATTCCCTGCCTGCAACAGGAGTTTTGATGGTGGGCAGAGGCCTGTCACCACAACAAGGGTCTGCCATTCACTTTGCCCACAGCCAGACAGACACTGACAACGGATACATCAGATTATGCCTGGGAGGCCCATATGGCAGGAAAATATATTCAGGGCACATGACCTGCAAGCCAGATGCATCTTCACATCAATCAAAAAGAGATGCTAGCTGTTCAGAATGCCCGGACAGCTTTCAAGGATCTACTTCATCCAGGACAGTTACTGATAAAGACAGACAATACTACGGTCATGTGGTACATAAACAAGCAGGGAGGTACACATTCCTACCCCCTCTGCAGATAAGCATGACCTTATGGGACACAGCATTGGCTTATCAAGTTCACCTGCAAGCACAATTCCTGCCAGGAAAAACAAATACTCTGGCAGACGAACTAAGCAGAAACCTCATGGATCTCCACAAGTGGAAACTGGATCCACAAGTCTTCAGCATGATAACAAGGAAATGGGGATGCCCAGACATATATCTATTTGCCTCCCCTCACAACTGCCAATTACAGAGATTTTGCACAAGGATTTATCACAAACAAGCATGGAGAGTGGACGCCCTATCCTTCAGCTGGAAAAATCTAACAGTATATGCCTTTCCTCCACTGCCTGTCCTTCCCAGGGTACTCCTAAAGGTCAGACAGGAGAAGCCAAAAATGATACTGATTGCACCAGACTGGCCACGCCAGCACTGGCACCCAATCCTAAAGAGCTTGTCTCAAGGTCCAGCATGGATATTGCCTTAAACTCCTCATTTGCTGACCCAACAAAACAATCAGATCCTGCACAGCCAACTCAGGACCTTAAATCTGGCAGCATGGCAGATAATGTAGCCATTCAGAACGCTCCTCTTTCAAAAGCTGTGATGGATGTTATCTTGGAGGCCAGGAGGCCCAGTACCAGAAAATCTTATGCATAAAAATTGAAGAGATTCTGTGCTTGGAACCAGGAACAAGGCATTGACACATATGTACCAAATATCCCTCAGATTTTACAATACCTAACTGAGATGCTGGACAAAGGCCTTTCTTTTTCATCAATTAAGATTCATGCCTCTGCCATTTCAGCCCATTACAATACTGAACCACCTATCTTTTCTCATCCTTTAATAAGGCAGTACCTCAGAGGGGCCAAAAACATCAGGCCTCCAAGGAGAGCACCAATTCCGGCATGGGACCTCAATTATGTCGTGGAAAAACTCACACTGTCTCCGTTTGAGCCAGCCTCAACAGCAGATATAAAATTCTTATCCTGGAAAACAGCTCTGCTCCTAGCAATAACCTCTGCAAGACGAGTCTCTGAGTTACAAGCAGTCATGGCTGTGGAACCTTTTATCATTTTTCATCCAGACAGGGTTTCTCTGAGGACAAACCCAACATTTATGCCTAAGGTGGTGTCCAGTGTGGCCCTCAACCAAACCATTCACTTGCCTATCTTTTATCCAAATCCACAGAACAAGGGTGAGAAAATTCTGCATTCTTTGGACATACACAGGCAGCTATGCTTCTGCTTGGATAGAACTAAAGCTTTCAGAAAGACTGAGCAACTTTTAGTGTCATATGCTGCAGGATCACAAGGAAAGGCTATCTCAAAACAGACTTCTAAATGGATAGGCCATTGCATCCGTTTCTGCTATTCTCAGCATGGCAAATCAGTGCCTAAGGGCATTAGGCCTTATTCTACCAGAGCAGCAACCACTTCAGCAGCCTTCCTCAGAGGAGTACCAACCAAAGACATCTTAGAGGCTGCAACTTGGAGTTCAGTGCACACCTTTACGAAGCACTACCACTTACCTCTTTACTCTAAATCAAGAGCAGGCTTTGCCACTGCAGTTCTGCAGGGCCTCATAGTCTCTCCTAATTCTATTTAGCCCAGCCACCCATCCTCAGCTTTGGGATTCAGCCCAAGAGTAATGACTGCAACAGTGAAACACGAACATAGTACAGTTGTGTACCTACCATAAATGTAGATGTTTGAGTGTATTCTCTGTTGCAGTACAGGTTACCCACCCACCATCCCCCTTTTTCTTTGCTGGAACTTATCTGTACTTCTCTAGCCTATACAACCTATGTGGTGTATTTGCTTGTAGATGAAGGAAATGTTTATTTTTGTGCATGCATACTTATTGGCATAATTTTCAGCCTACCAATTTAGGGGCACCTGACATCTGGGGCAAGAAAAACTGAAGAAAATGGCGTTGGCTGCATCTTTTATACCCGTGGCACACTGACATCAGGGAAGAGGTGACAGCAACCGACGCCGGACCTTGACTTTGGAATTCATACCGACTGTGTGTAGCCTGCCAGCAGGATAACCCAAGAATAATGACTGCAACTGTGAATACACTCAAACATCTACATTTATGGCAGGTACACAACTGTACTTTTTATTAATGGTCCTGGCAGTGACGGAGCCAAGTCGGGGGGGGAGTATATTTTTCTCACTTCTACTTTGCAGATGGGAGGGTTGGAGCACTTGGGGAGCACATGGAAAAGTGTGGTTTTAAGATGTCATTGTCATTTTTCTTTTATGCTTTTTGTATCTTTTAACTTGTGTTATACTAGGAGCTTTTCTCGCCTGCTGAAGAGGAGTAGCTTATTCCCAGACTGACAGTCCCAGTAAAAAAAATGTTAATTATTAATTGCTGAAGCTATGAGCCTGCATTTACATTTTTATTCACAAAACTACAACTGCTTCTTTGCACAAGGTCTTGGAGCACTGCTGCTAAGTGATTTCCTCAGAGTAAAATAGAATAAAAATGGATAGTCAGGGACTCCGATCTGGGACTGTTAAACTAAAGTTTATTATCAGATTGTAGTCTTTGTATTGTAATGGCTGTACTTCGAGACTTGCCAGAAATTTGTCAAATGCCTCTTTATTATGTAAAATTTTAAACACTGAGGTAATGAATTTTCAGCATGCTAATTTTTGAACCCCAGTTCACAAACTCGGACTGTCATTGCACTGTTTCTTCATGGAAAGTGATTTGACACAAACTGAAAAACATAATATTTTTATTTATTTAAATTTATTTTCACTTTAATCGGGTTAGTTGCACCAGGCCAATGGCCTATGTAGAGGATATGATAATGATCCTTTGTGATGGAGTTCTGCATCACAAGTTTCTCTTTACCAGGTACCACCATAAGTTGAGGATATTGAACATCTTTAGAAAAAAAAAATTGCAGCTGGAAGAACTAACAAATGTGGTTTTAATGTCTGATGTTAAAATTCATAAAAATGCCCTTGTATTTTTAATGTCATGAATGTAGTAGTAATTCCATTGTCTCAGAAACATGATTAACCTTTGGTGGAAGGATTTTTTTTTACATCAGACTACAGTATCCGCTGTATAGTTGTTACCTACAGATGCCCGTTTTGTAAGAACTGTAAGACAGCCATGTGTACACAGTATAGTTATTGCATGCCTGTGGGTGTAAGGTACCCACTCCACATACAAGATAGCATAGCTGAGGTCCTCCACTGTAAGGAAGAATCTAGCACCCTAGATACCTATTTTTAGGGGCTGAATGCTTTTTGCCAGCCTTTTCAAGATCTAGTCATTGACCTCCATAGGAGGTAGCATTCCCATACCACTGAGACCCTCATGATTCCCCTTCTGCCACTCCTGTAGCCATTATAGGACTACACTTGGCCAGCATTAGAAGAGTAAGGAACTTTATTGACACCGGAGGAATAATTTGAAGGATTGCACAGCCTTACCTTCTCCCAGAGCTGGCAAAAGTCACCTAGGTTGATGACCTCATTGGTTTCTCCTTCTAACTCCAGTCTGGTAGTGTCATTGGGGTACGGTATAGTTCTAAGACTCAGACCCAGCTTTGGGAAGCCTCAAAAAGTATGCATGTGTTCTAGGCATAGTTACCTTTAGCCCCATTCTAAAATTTATGGGTGTTCCCCCAGAAAGGGCTTTGTTTACAGACCAAGTCCATTTCATTGGAGGTTTGCAGACAGATCTGGGCAGTATTGCTTAAAGAAGATGTAGAGGCTGCCTGATGTTGGAGAAAGAATAGGGGGTTTACTCCTATCTTTCTTCATGGTCCGGTAGATGATTTCCTGTTCTGGACCTCAGTGATTGTGGTATTAGATTGAGTAAGTCAGTAAATTCCATGTAGTCTCTATGTAGAATGAGCACTCCAGAAAGTGTACCACAGGATGCACAGATTCATGTGGCTGGCTTATTGGCATTAAGGATTTCCCATGTTCTGTTTTTTTTTTTAATTACAAAATGTGTTAAATTGTATAGGCCATCTATGAGGTAATGCATTATATTAATTACTTGACTTTATTCACTGAAATTAACCTTTAATAGGTAGTAAGCATGTCACTGGGTTTTTCCATCAAAGTAATGCTTTTGTACATATTTTAATAAAAGAAACCATATGTCTTTAGTATCATGCTTTTGTATGCAGCAGTCCACATATATTTCACATATATTTTCCCCAGTGGGCTACCATATCTATTATGTTTATCAGGACCTTTTTATACTTGCATATGCGCAATTCTTGCTTTACTGTACATTTTCTTGGAGACAGGACTTAGGAGTCTCCCTCTGCAGTTTCAATTTGTGTTGATTTTCAAGCATTATCAATGTAGTTGAATCTATTTGAGTACTTCCAGTGAAGTATTCCTGTATCCCAAAAACTGTAAGTCAAGGTTGCAGTTCTTATTCTTATTAAGATTTTGACTTCTTGGATAGTTCTGTCCCCTTTTCCGTTTGACTGCAGATAGTGTGGACTGAATGGCTAATGTCACAACTGGCTTCTTGACTAAACATGATCCTTTTGTGGTAAACACATAATTACAGTCACAAAGGTTTCAGCATTCAAAAATGGCTGGCTTTCCCAAAAACGAATAAGTGATTTTGCAAAAGGAAAGCTACCCACTACTTTTATATTATATATCCAACTTGGAGATCCCTGTATCTTGAGGAAAGGAGAAATCCCATGATGCTGCATTCTTGATCTTTAAAGGCAGTACTGCAGAATCCCTTATTGGTGATCATGCATGAGTGTATTGGTCTAATGATGTCTTGGTTACAAGCCTGGCATCCATCTGAATTTCCACTCATTCACAAATCTTTTGATTTTCCTAAATGTAGTACAGTAGACCTTTGTCATCTATAATGTCAATCCTATTGCACTGAGAATGTGGACTTGAGCATTAATCATTCGTGCATTTTTGTGTTACTCTGATTATTTTAGAGAACTTTGAGTAGTTCACTTGCGTAAAGTGCATCTGTTT
Source organism: Protopterus annectens (assembly GCF_019279795.1). Classification (NCBI taxonomy): domain Eukaryota; kingdom Metazoa; phylum Chordata; order Ceratodontiformes; family Protopteridae; genus Protopterus; species Protopterus annectens. The sequence goes on along the minus strand of NC_056725.1, from coordinate 598,414,301 downwards.
TTTTTTTTCAGCTGTCAGAAATCTGTAAATATTCTGCTGTAGAGACAAAAATAACCTTCCCTGCTAAGACAACCCTATATTATTTCTTTTGGATTGCTGTTATGGTATGAAGTGCAGGCAGCACAGCTTTGTTCTACTTTTTCTGTTTGAGGTATTCCTTGCCAGGACATTACATTTCTTTCTCTTTGCATTTCTGTTTTCAGATGTGATTTGTGTGTCCTTTTAAGCATTTGTTTTCTCAGTTGATTGAGAACTTGTAGTCATCTTTGAACATTAAGTACTGGCGACAACTTATTTCTTTAGAAGACTGAAATTCTTTCATTACTGATATTTTTTTCCTTCAGTCTAGCCTTCCATTGTAATGCCTTTCAGTAACTTCATTTTTATGTCATTGTTGGTGTGTCTGTGAAATTATTTGATTTTTTTTTGTCGTCTTCCTGTGGCTTTACCTAGAGAATCTCTTATCTGTTAGTCATAAGGATCACTGTTACAGTAACAGATCTCTTGAACAGAAGTTCAGGTGCAGCTGATGTCCTCCCATTTGGCCTGACTTCAATAATTTTGGACTTCCCCTGCACAAGCTTGTCTCCTTCCCACACGGGAAATGTTAGACTGCTGCTGGGTACGGATGGGAGAGCAGTCTATGCTTCCTTCAGTTCTTTTTGTCATTATCCAGACTTTCAGTAGACAGTACCATCAATCACATCAAGTTTCTTCACAGAGAGAGGTGCTTATTTTCAGATTTTTTCTTTATTAAAATTGGTTTATGTTGTGTTTCCTGAGATAACCTGATGTTCATCATTAGATGACTATTGGAGTATTGCTGACTTAAGGGATGTATCTTGCCAAGGATACCCTCCATGAAGCCAGTTAAGCACCTTCCTTCGTAATGCATGTCCAACCTATGCACAAGACTACATGCTCTTACTTAAGGAGTGTACAAGTGCAAAACTTCTCAGAACTTTGATGCCACCAGTCTATGAAGGAAGAGTTTGTGTGTTGCAGTATATCAACCCTTTGACCTGTACCAGCTATAATTTGTGGGGGCAGCAGAGTACTAAGTTGGGGACCCATCCTCATTTCTTTGTATTTTTCTTTAGGAAAAATTATACTTTTCATGTATTCTAAGAGGAGGACATGTGACTGCTGTCAATAGTTCCCTTACATTGATGAGCATTGTAAGTATTTTATAGGACTTGTTTAATTTGGTCTCCCACATAGCAAGGCATTCTGTTAAATGCGGGTATAACACTGCTGATATTTCCTCCAGAACAGCTGCTACTTGTTCACTGCTTAGCAGGTATGCCTGGTTCATGCTGCAGTCCTTACCAGTTGATGATAAAGCCAAACTTCTGGATGCCCCTTTAAATAAGGACATCCTGTTTGGCTCGTCTTGTACTAAGGTATTCAGGAAGCTAGAGGAAAGATAATGCAAGGCTGTAAGCAGCTTTTTCTTTCCCCCATTCCTAAGTTTCAAAGAAACCACCCCTGTGTATCTGGACCATTTCTCCACAAGTTTCAGAAACCTTCTCAACAAAAAGGAAAATTTCAAAGAAAAAAAATAGCAGGACACACCCATGTCTGACTACAAGCAATCCATGAGATCCTTTTTAGACAGAACTTCCATCCATCTGTTTTCTTTCCCCCTTCACCTCTTGCCCCGTCTCAGCCAATTTTCTCTTAACCTGGCAAGGAAACACATACACTCGCTCTTTTTCCCCTTTGGAGAACAGTAACTTAAGATGATTGAGTTTTGAATATCGTAAAGAATGAGTGCAGACTACTGCGTAATTCTCCACAAATATCTTCAGGGGTTCTGGAAGTTCCCTCAAATCAACAGTACGTGTTTTTTCCAATTCTGTTAGATCTCTTTCATCAGTGGATTGTAGAACATGATGTCGTTCTATTCTCCTGTTACAGTATTCTTAACATAAGGGAGTCCCCACCTTGGACAGCCCAACGTCCGGCCAGTCTACCAAAGCTTTTTACTAAGTAAGGTACTCCGTATATCACACTTATGTTCCTCATGTACGTAGGGCATAAAAGTGAAGTCAAGATGTACTATCCTCAGAAATTCTCTGCCACCAGTCCAAAAGCATTTTTGATCATTGGTCTGCTTGCCTGAGTTGTTTCCTGGTGTATCAAGCCACTCTGATAAGTGTTTCTTCTCTTACTTACTGCTGTTTTTTGCTGTGGGTTTCTTTCATGTCCTCCAGAAAAGGCAAGTGCCAGTGTGGGAGGCAAATTCCACAGTAAGATAGTCACAAGCAGTGCTTTGTTTGCTTAGGGCCTACTCAGCACCACAAAACTTGGCAGTATTTGTCAGGCCTTTGTGCCTAAGACTTTAGTCGTCTGTCTTCTCTTGCTATTTATTTGGAAAATGAGCATCTCAAACTTTTATCTAAAGACACTATAGAGGGTACTTTTAGCCCTGACGTTAAGTATTTACTGAAGAGAAAGGCCAAAAAACTAAGGTTGGATTCTTCCGCTGCGCCTCCTATATCAGATACCTCTCTCGAGGCTGATGAAAGACTGGACATTCACCCGGTCCTGGGGTCTGATTCTTCAGCCAAAGTAGATCTGATTACAGGCACATCCTCAGAGGTCCATTTCAGACAGTCAGGGGGAACCAAGACTTACAATAACTGAAAGGCCTAGGGGGTTCTTCATATTCTGGTGAGGGAGGAAGTTCCGACGACAGTAATAGAGTGTAGGCCAGTGTCAGGTCCTTCTTTTCATAAGGTTCATAGGTTGGTACTAGGCTATCGGCCCTAGGGCCTATGCAAGCCTAGCCATAACAATTCCCTGGATATTTCTTCCCACAATATTTACTTCTCTGGACCCCCGGCCTAGCAGGGCGACTGACATGATCCCTGGGTTGAATTTCTTATGTCCCATCCAATCCTCAAGGTTCCTTTTGAAGAGGGCCAAGGAGGCGCTCTGCTTGACATGTATGGGCAGTCTATTCCAGAGTACGGGGAGTCTCTGGGTCAGGAACCTGTCCCTCCAGCATGTTTTATTCATTGTGATGACAAGGTTTAGATCCCTGGAGCGTGTGGCTCTGAGGGATTGGGATTTCTTTAAGTGGAGCATGTCCAACAGCTCAGGGTTTGACATGGCCTTATATGTTAAGCAGAGATCGCCTCTGAGTAGACGATATGCCACAGAGTATAGCTGGAGTTTTTTTAGACGGTCAGCATATGGCATCTGCTTTAGGCCTGTGATTCCTTTAGTGAGGTATTTCTGTGGCCTTTCCAGCTGTTGCAGATGTCTTGTGAGGTACATACCAAATGGGGCATTATACTCTATAATGGGTCTAATGTGGGTTGAGTACAGTGGGACAATGACCTCCTGTTTTCTGGATGAAAAGCCCTTAGTGGTGAGGTGTGCCACATAGAAGGATTTCCTGACTGTTGTGGTGATGTGGTTATTGAAGGTGAGACCACTGTCCACCTATGTCCCTAAGTCTCTCATCACACTTTCGATGTTTAGTGTCCTGTCACCTATGTGGTAATTCATGGGTACATGTTTTTTTCCAAAGGGGATAACTATACATTTCTTGGCATTAAGCTTGAGCCCATGGCTCTGGCACCAGGCATCTGTTTCTGTAAGGCCCTTTTGTAGAATATCCACATAATTTGGGGATTCAGTAATGGCTCCCAGTTTGCAGTCATCTGCGAACTTTGTTAGCCAGAGTCCCTTAGTGTTGGCCTGTACTTCAGAGAAGTAGATGCCAAACAAGAGTGGTCCCAGAACTGAACCCTGAGGTACTCCACTTGTCACTTGTCTGGAGCTGGATTTGGAGTCGGCTACTTTTACAGTCTGGGTTCTGTCAGTAAGCCAGTTGGCAACCCATCAAGTGACATAGGGATTTATGCCCAGCTTAGTAAGTTTATCTATGATTCCAGAGTGGGGGATGGTGTTGAAGGCCTTGGTGAGGTCCAGATAGGCTGTGTGGACCGTCTTACCCTCGTCCACAGCTCTGGAGACTGATTCGAAGAAGTCAGTCAGATTCAGGAGACAAGATCAGCCCTTCACAAACCCAAACTGGGTGGGGTCCAGTGTTTGAAGGTTGCCACTGTCCTTGTTTATAAGTTCCATGATAATGCGTTCCATGCTGTTGCAGATCAGGCTTGTCAGACTGATGGGGACGGTAGTTCCCGGGATCCAAGGCGGATCCTCCCTTGTGGAGCGGGATAACTGTAGCTATGCGCCACTCAGTGGGCACGAATCCTGAGGTGAGGATATGATTAAACATGACACTTGGGTGAGGTGCCAGTTCATTTTGTAGTTCATGTAGTACATAGCCTGGGATGTCATCTGGTCCCATGGATGCTGTATTCTTAGCTTCGGAGAGTGCGGTTTCTACCTGTGTGGCTGTGAGTATCGGAATTTGGCAATCTTTTGGTATTGAGATGGGCCCTGTAGGGGGTGAGAGGGGGGTGAAGTTGGCACTAAATCGATTTGCCAGGATATTGGCAATATCCTTGGGATCAGTATAATTTAATGCCATTCTGTTGTACCTCAGAGCAGATCTGAGCATTGCCATTTAGACTCTTCACATAACTATAGAATGCCTTGTGGTTGTCTTTGGAATCTTTGGCAATTTTATTTTCGTAACTAGCTTTTGAGGATTTTATGAGGGATCTCAGCTTCTTACTGAGGCTGGTGAGGGAGTTTTTTCGCATCCTGGGATTTTCCTCTTTTCTGCAACAGTTTCTTCCTTCTGTTGTATAGTTTGTTTATAGCAGGGGACCACCAGATTGGCTTCCTTTTTTGGAGAAGAGCATCTTGGTTCTATATGGGATGGCATGATTCATGCACGAGTGGATGTGCTCGTACAATGCCTTAGTGTAGGATTCTGCAGTCAAACTTCCAGATCCCGTCTGCATGGGTGTTGTGAAGTTTCACTTCTGACTTCAGTAGCATGAAGTTGGCTTTGGAGAAGTTTTTTAAGGAAGTTTCCATACTGGGGGGTGGGATGTGGATGTCAAAGGTGATTTGCTTATGGTCAGACCTGACCAATGAGGGGGTGACCACTGGTATGGAACATCTATCTCCTATGTTGGTAATGACCAGGTCTAGGATATTGGAGCCCCTGGTGGAACAATGAATTAGTTGATCCAGGGCGTTGGAATTTATGAATTCCAAGAACCGTTGGGAAAAGGAGTTGGTACCCGAGTAGTTTTCCCAATTAATGGCAGGGTAGTTTAACTCACCGAGTATTAGGGTGTTTGGTTGTATCTTAATATTTTCCAGTAAGTTTAGAAAGGTGTAGTGAGAATTTTGGGGCATGGTGGGGGATCTGTAGCAAGCTACAATTTGGATTGCAGTCTTACCTAGTGTTAGTTGCACCTGGAGAATTTCAGATGCATTGTGTTGGGCAACTAGCCTGGAGGTGTAAATATCCTTGGTGAATATGGACACTCCTTCACCTTTAGTGTTTCAGTCTTGGTTTTGTGGCTGAAAAGTGTGGCAAGAATTGTAGCCTGGTATTGCAGGGGTGCTCTCTGGAGCCTTGAACCAGGTCTCAGTTACTGCACAGATATCAATGTTCTCCATTTTTAGGAGTGCCTCAAGAGAGTCCATTTTGAGGTTTAGACTTCTAGCATTACCTTCAGATTTTGCATGCTTGTATCTGTTACAGTGGTGGTTTTATCTTTTGAACCTTGCCTAAAAAAGGCACTATAGGGGTGGCAAGAGCTTTAGCCAGTATCCTGAATCCCAGGTGTGACAGGTGCAGACCATCTCTGGCAAAGCATCGTGGTTTGTCGATCATGTCTTCCAGGCAGACAAATACTGGATCACCTTTGAATGACACCAGAAGCTTAGCCAATTGTTGAAGTCAATCATTTTGTCCTTATACTGTGGTATCATTCTGGGCGAAGGCAGGATGCTACTCAGGGCTAGGGTCATACCTGCCTGGGTCACATGATCCAAGAGTTCTTCCATGTCTCTTTTCATGTAGTCCAGGGAGGTACGTCTCAAGTAATTCACTTAGCATGGACAATGACAGAGTCGCATCTGCACTTGATGTCCTTCAAGGATGCATCTGCAGTCCTAACATATGGGTTGTCCTGCCTCAGGCAGCCCTTCGGTCGGCCGGATTCCAAAGTCTGGGTCTGGCCTCGGCTGATGTCGCACTTCACCCGACGTCACAGCTGCTGGGGTATAAAGGCATCAGCTGACGCCATTTTCCTCAGTCTTTCTTGCCGCGTGGTGCCTGAAGCAGAAGCTGTTCGCAAGTGCCGGTCGGTCAGATCCAGAGATTTCTACTACCAAAGACTTCTAAAAAGCTAAGTACCCCGTTGGGGACACTTTCTTGCCTCAGCCGATATCAGAAAAAGTAAATAATTGTTTAACTTGTGGGAAACAAATACCTCATAAGGATTTCCACTCTTACTGCCTTCCTTGCTTAGGCCCAGACCACGACGTATCAGCTTGTCTAGCCTGTGCTTCCTTCAACCGACGGACTCTTAGACGTCGGTCGGAGTTTGCAGAGGAGTTTTTTGGTCCCGCTTTTGCTTACAAAATGCCATCGGAGACTCCGACTACACAATTAGCTAAAAAGCGCAAGGAAAAGGACCGACACTCACGGCCCGCGGTTTCGGCTGAAACCACGGTTAGGCCAACCGCGAGTGTCTCGGTTTCGGCCGAAACCGAGTCCTCGGTTCTTCCTTCGGCCAAAAGCATGCCTCCGATAGCCGAGGCCTCACAGAGCATGGCTGAATCTGCTACTGAATTTACTGCTACAGAAGCAGGCACCCAGGACTTGTCAGACACTATTCCTTTAGACATATCTACCCCTGCACGTGGGGCTGCTAGACCCCCTGCTTCTATGTCTATCAAGGCTTTTGCCAGGGCTAAAGCAGCTAAATCTTCTAAGGCCTTACCTGCTAAAACTCCCTCACATAGGCCTACCTCTAGTTCCCAAATACTCAGCCTGGCTGAGGATCTCATTTCTTTGATCAGGGGATCCCAACCTCACCCAGACAGGGCCTCTCAGCCCCCTCCAGATAAGAGGCCTAGGACTGAACCCCCGGAATCTCTCTCTACAGACTATTCCTCGGATGACTTAGACATTTCAGACCCTCAGGAAGGCCCATATTCCCCTTATGAGGATTCTGATGCAGAAGACTCCATTCCTTCTGCTTCTCCTCCTGAAGAATTTTCTTTTGGGGAAACCTTACATGCTATGAGGGAACACTTCCAATGGCAGGGCCAGGATTTTTCAGATTCAAGGAAAAGGCTAAGGACTTTTTTACACTTACCACAGCATAGGCCTTTAGCCATTCCTCCAGTACTAACAGTCGTTGATGATGCATATAATGATGCCTGTACTGCCCCTGATTCTCTTCCTCCAGCCCCTGCCAAGCCTGACAGATATTACAGGGTCCCGGACACACACTACCATTTGTATAAGGCTCCTGTTGCAGACCCTGAAACCATTTCACAGGGCCCTAAAGGTGTGGCAGCTGCTTCTGCCAAAAACCCTCTTCCCTCTGAAAGGGAATCTAGAGCATTAGAGATGGGGTAAAAAGGTTTATACTTCTGCTACTCTTTCGGCCAGGGCCTTAAACTGTCAATTTCACATGATTCAGTACCAGGAATTTTTGTTAGACCAGCTAAATAAAAAAACTGTCCTCTCCTGAACCTATAGACCGCAAGTCCCTTCAGGATTTGGTACATAACTCTCAGCAGGTCAGTAACCATTTCTTAAAATGTGGCTATGATGCACTGGAGTTAGATCAGCTATGACGGAACAGTGATTCGAAGGCATGCCTGGTTAAAAGAACAATCCTTACCAGACCATGTTAAGTCAAAACTCCTAGATGCTCCCATGGAGAAATAAAGTTTGTTTGGCTCCCCTGCACAGGAGGTTCTAAAGAAGGTGGAAGAAAAAGCAAAATCTGTCCAAACAGTCAAGGATTTCTTACAGGTCCAACCTCCGAGGTTTAGCAGAAATTGGCCTTCGAAGAATTGGTCCTTTCCAGACAGCTCCAGAGCACAGAGAGGCAGAAATAGACGCCCAAGAGGCAGAGGTCAATCTAGGGGTGCCTACAGGGGACGTCAGTGGCAACCTACCAACCAGAGAAGTACTGCCACAGATTCATCTACAACCACTTCCACAGGGCAGACACAATGACTTGGCTCTGGTTCCGCCTACCAGGGAACAACTGGAAGCTCCCTTGGGCGGAAAGCTAGCCTTATTTTCCGACAACTGGCATTGCATTACAGGAGACAAATGGACTTTACAAACAATAGACAAGGGCTACAGGTTTCACTTCCACACTCTACCAAAAAAGAGGGGAATGCCAAACCTACCACCAAGCCAAAAAACAGACGCTCTAAGACAAATCATCAACTTACTAAGGATGAGAGCTATAGAAAGGGTGCCACCTATGGAACAAGGCCAAGGATTTTACTCCAGGCTTTTCCTTGTACCAAGAAAAGAAAATCAATGGAGACCTATTCTCGACTTGTACGAACTGAACACATACCTCATTGTTCCAAAATTCAAAATGCTGACCCTCCAGCAGCTTCTTCCCATGCTGGGCAAGGAGTCTTGGCTGGTGACTCTAGATCTCAAGGAGGCTTACCTGCACGTCCCTATACGACCAGTTTGCAGAAGACACCTCAGATTTCTTGCAGGATCAGAGCATTATCAATTCTCAGCATTGCCCTTTGGCTTATCTACTGCGCCCAGAGTATTCACGAAATGCCTGGCATCAGTAATTGCTCATTGCAGGCTTCAGGGAATTCAAATTTACCCATACCTGGACGGCTGCCTAATACAAGCGGACAACAAGGCAAAATTAACAAAAGATTTGGAAAATGTCATACAACTGTTGCAAGCCTTGGGATACACAGTCAACATGCAAAAGTCAAGACTAGTACCATCCCAAAGGATAACATTCTTGGGTGCAGAACTGGGCACATCAACTCAGATGGCTTTTCTCACAGAAGAAAAACAAAAGCAACTACCAGTCTACTTCATGACATTAACAAAACAAACTCAGCTTACTGCAAGGAAAGTCCTGCAAGCCCTGGGTTACATGGCATCCTGCATAATATTGATTCCGCATGCCAGACTGCATATGAGAAAGTTACAATGGTACCTAAGGAATGTATGGTCTCAACACAAGCACAGTCTAGAAGCTCAGATTCCAATAATTCCATGCCTGAAGCAAGAATTCCTGTGGTGGGCTCGGGTCTGTCAGTTGAACAGAGGATTGCCTTTCCACAAACCTCATCCAAGCCAGACCATCACCATGGACGCCTCAGACCTAGGCTGGGGGGGCACACATGGTGGACAAATGTATACAAGGCCATTGGACCCAAGACCAGCTGAATCTACACATAAATCTAAAGGAGATGCTGGCAGTGAAACATGCGATCCAGGCATTCAGACCACTCCTTCAACAGGGTCATCTGCTGATAAGGACGGACAATACCACAGTCATGTGGTACATCAACAAACAGGGAGGTACACACTCATATCCTCTATGCCGGATGGCAATGGACCTGTGGAATGTGGCCCTGAATCTCAACATTCAACTTCAGGCCAGATTTGTACCAGGAAAAGAAATTTCTCTAGCAGACACCTTAAGCAGAACTACCACGGATGCTCACGAATGGATGCTGCATCCAGATATATTCAAAGCCATAACAAAGAAATGGGGACTACCAGAAATAGACCTGTTCGCCTCCCCACACAACCACCAATTGAAGAAATTCTGCACAAGAGCATACCACCCACTTGCTTGGAGGGTGGACTCCCTTTCCTTCAGCTGGAAAAACCTGACAGCATATGCTTTCCCACCTCTTCCTTTGATGTACCAAGTCCTACTGAAGATCAGAGTGGATCAGCCAAGGGTAATCCTGATAGCTCCAGACTGGCCGAGGCAGCATTGGTACCCGCTACTGAGAAGCATGTCTCGGACACACGCATGGCATCTACCTCTATGTCCCTTACTTCTAACACAGAACAACTACAAGACCCTACATCCAAACTTGAAAACACTGCAGCTAGCTGCTTGGAATATTGCATAAAACAAAATAACCCAGATTTATCTCAGAGGGTTAAGGACATTATCCTGGAGGCACGCAGACCCTCCACAAGGAAAACTTATTCAGCCAAGTGGAAAAGATACCTCATTTGGAGTGCAGCAATGGGAGAAAATGTCTCATTGGCAAACATAGCACACATCCTGGAATACTTAGCAGAACTGTTCCACAATGGCCTGTCTTACACCTCCATTAAGATTCATGCATCAGCAATTTCAGCAGAATACAACATGGATCCTCCTGTCTTCTCTCATCCTCTACTCAGGCAGTTCTTGAGAGGAATCAAAAATGTAAAACCTCCAAGGAAACCACCTTTACCTACATGGGATCTCAACTTTGTGCTGGAAAAGTTAACACTTCCCCTTTTGAACCAGCAGCAACAGCAGAACTACAGTTCTTGTCTTGGAAAACTGCTTTCCTGCTAGCAATCACTTCAGCAAGAAGGGTATCTGAGTTACAGGCATTAATGGCAGTACAACCTTTCCTTATCTTCCATCAGGATAGAGTCTCTCTGAGAACTAACCCTACCTTTATGCCAAAAGTGGTCTCCAGAGTTTCATTGAACCAAGCGATTCATTTACCTACATTCTTCCCCAACCCACAGAACAGGGGGGGAAAGACTGCTACATACCTTGGATGTGCACAGACAATTACGCTACTATCTGGACAGAACTAAGACCAGCAGAAAAACTGACCAGCTTCTGGTAGCATATGCAACAGGAATGCAAGGAAAAGCAATTTCAAAACAGACAATCTCAAAATGGATAGGAAATTGTATTCGATTTTGTTACTCTTTTCATGGAAAGACAACTCCTGAAAATATCAGACCTCATTCCACAAGAGCTACAGCCACCACTACAGCTTTCCTACGAGGAGTGGCTACCAAAGACATTTTAGAAGCTGCTACTTGGAGCTCCGTGCATACATTTGCCAAGCATTATAATCTTCCTTATACTCTAGATCCCGAGCAGGTTTTGCAACTGCTGTTTTGCAAGGGATCTTAACTACACCATCTTTATCTTAGTGCCTCCTCCCCCAGTTTGGCTATGGTATTCTACCCATATGTTAGGACTGCAGATGCATCTTTGAAGGACATAGTACAGTTTTGTACCTACCATAAATGTAGATGTCCGATAGGTATGCATCTGCAGTCAGGATTACCCACCCTCCTTCCCCTCTGTGGTATTCCTAGGGTATTTACCCCTCTTTTAGCTAGCTGGGGAAATCTATTATGGTGTATTTGTTTGTATATATGTATTTTTATATATATATATATTGTTTGCTCTCTACTGTTTGGAATTATTTGCATTTATCCAAATTTAGCCTTCCTAGAGGGCACCTGGCATCTGGGGCAAGAAACACTGGGGAAAATGGCGTCGGCTGATGCCTTTATACCCCAGCAGCTGTGACGTCGGGTGAAGTGCGACATCAGCCGAGGCCAGACCCAGACTTTGGAATCCGGCCGACCGAAGGGCTGCCTGAGGCAGGAAAACCCATATGTTAGGACTGCAGATGCATACCTATCGGACATCTACATTTATGGTAGGTACAAAACTGTACTTTGTGGAGTGACTTGAATGCATGCGTTATGTGGCAGATCCTGGCACCTGACGGGCAGCTGACTGTAATTTTCTCCTTGTTCAGCCTGGTGAGTGTGACATCAGTGTGCCTGACTATAGAGTCACCTATGACTAAAGTGTTGGATACATTGTCTTGCCTTAGGGGCTGTTGGGTGGCATACTGGTGTTGTGAGCTATGTGTCACTTTGGTTGTGACTGGTGTTTGTTTGCGTTTCGGCTTCGGAGGTCCTTGTTGCTTGGGCAGGTTAATGTTAAGGGCCTCCGCATATGTGGGTTTAGTGTTGCTATGTGTGGGTGTTGATGGTGTGGGTTTTAAAGGGCTATGAGTTGCTTGAGGTGTAATGCAGGTGTTAATCTTCTCCTCTTGACTGTCTAGCACAATCTTGGATGGAGAGAGCTTTGCTTCCAGTTTGGCTATGTAGGTGCATCTCTCGCAGGTTGTCGTGTTGGGTGGTAGGAGGAGAGGATTGTCTGTGTACATGAGGCAGTTGCCGCACTGCCCCGGTATGCCCAGAATCACCAGGTGGACAGGAGAAATCACCGGAAGCTGACCCTTGGACATGCCTGTTTAGGTGCTTTTTTGTAAAGTTTAAGAGCTGTTTTCCCTTACCTTTGCAAGGTACTTTGCAGTTATAGGCTGTTTAGTGCCTATGATTAATTTCTTCTTATTGACAAGGAAAGCTGAGTGCTTGAATCAGTTTCAGGCTTCCTAGTGCTTTCCAGCAGGTTCTAGAGCAAGTGCTAGTCACAGGGGTACAGATTTTAGTGCTACTACTGAGAAACCAGCTAGTTCTAAGGGAAAATTTGAAGAGCAGACTTTCTGACACCTGGAATAGTTTAACTGAAGCCTCATAGTGCTGCACGATGTGAATAATGTGCAAACACACGCCTTTTTAAGCCAGAAAGTTGAAAGGGATAGAAATCAGCCCAAAAAGGCTAATAAAATTACAATTTCAGAGCTGGAAACCACTCCTCTAGCGTTAGATAGGCAGTACAATGCTCACCAGTCCCAGTGGTAAACAGTAGGACTTCCCTCTACCACATCAAGGTCTGGATAGCTCTGAGCACAGAAAATAAAGTCCTTAGACAAGCAAATCCTGGGATATGGACTGGCTAGAAAAGGTGGGAAATGAGCAAACTAGATAGTTTTTTTTTTGTTGTTGAAACAGGCTAAACAATGCAATAATACAGTAAATAAACACAGAAAAGGCTAACACACTTGAGTGTGTAGTCCTAAACAATAATTGCAATTAAAACTCTACAAAATTAGCAATTTAAAACTTTTTAAATGAAGCAAGGCAAGTGCACAACTGAAAAACGATTTGAGGCAGTAACACAGCAGAATAAGTAGCTAGTCTACATATACAGAGAAGTCTATATATACAGAAAAGCAGCTAAAACACACAAACACTTCAGATGCAGTGCAACCTAGAGCACTTGAGTTGATGTACAGTTAAAGTACCCTCAAACTGAGTGGCAGAATTTCACCCAGGGCTTATTTAATGCCCTTATGGCTCTTAAGCCTCCTTCAGGGGTCTCTGTTCCTGCTCCCCCTTGTACATCTTCCCCTCACAAGAGGCCAAGAGAGCAGGAATTTTCTGCTGAAGAGGTGTCCTCGGATGAGGAATCTTTGGTCTATTCCACCCAGATCCCATCACCTTTGGAATATGCTTCTGAAGAGAAATCTACTGGTCCAGAATCTTCTGTTGAGGAGATTACTTTTGGGTATACTATTGCTAAAATGAGGGAGTACTTCAGATGTGGTTCTCCCCAATTTCAGATGTGCCAAAGAGATTTTATGAGCTTCTGCAAATGGGGTCTGATGTCCTTCAAGGATGCATCTGCAGTCATCACATATGGGTTGTCCTGCCTCAGGCAGCCCTTCGGTCGGCCGGATTCCAAAGTCTGGGTCTGGCCTCGGCTGATGTCGCACTTTCCCCGACGTCAGAGCGTCTGGGGTATAAAAGCATCAGCCGACGCCATCTTCCTCAGTCTTTCTTGCCACGTGGTGCCCGAAGCAGAAGCAGTTCGCAAGTGCCGGTCGGCCAGCTCCTGTGATTCAGCTACCGAAGACTTCGAAAAAGCTAAGTACCCCGTTGGGGACTCTTTCTTGCCTCAGCCGATGTCAGATAAAGTTAATAATTTTTTAACTTGTGGGAAACAAATACCTCATAAGGATTCCCACTCTTACTGCCTCATCTGGGCCTATGCCCAGACCACGACGTCTCGGCCTGTTCAGCCTGTGCTTCCTTCAACCAACGAACTCTTAGGCGTCGGTCGGAGTTTGCAGAGGAGTTTTTTGGGGCTAGTTTTGCTTATAAAATGCCGTCGGAGACTCCGACTTCGCATTTAGTTAAAAAACGGAAGGACAAGGACTGACACACGCGGACCGTGGTTTCGGCTGAAACCACGGTCAGGCCTACCGCGAGTGTCTCGGTCTCGGCTGAAACAGAGTCCTTGATACTTCCTATTACCGAAACCACACAACCGACTACCTCGGCCCCGGAGGCCCCGGCCGAGTCGGTCATTGAATTACCTACTGAAACCGGTGTCCAGGAACCTTCTGACACCATTCCTTTAGATAAGTCTACTCCTGCACGTGGTGCAGCCAGACCCCCTGCTTCCATGTCCATTAAGGCCTTCTCTAGGGCTAAAGCTGCTAAACTTACTAAGGCTTAGCCTCCCAAGTTTCCTCTCAGAGGCCTTCTACTAGTTCTCAGATTCTTACCCTAGCAGAGGATCTGATCTCATTAATCAGAGGTTCCCAACCTCATCCGGGCAGGGGCTCTCTACCTCCTCCAGACAAAAGGCCCAGGGTTGAGCCCTCTGATCTCCAGTCCTCAGATGAGTCCACGGATGGCTCTGCTCTGTCAGACCACCAGGAGGAGGCTTATTCGGCCTACGAGGATTCTGATGCTGAAGAATCTATTCCCTCGGCCTCCCCTCCTGAAGAGTTTTCTTTTGGAGAGACATTACACTCTATGAGAAAACATTTTCAATGGCAGGGTCAGGAATTCTCAGATTCTAGAAAGCGATTAAGGACCTTTTTACATTTACCTCAGCATAGGCCCTTAGCTATACCTCCTGTTTTGAATGTCATTGATGATGTGTACTCTGATGCTAGTACTGCCCCTGACTCTCTCCCTCCGGCTCCTGCCAAACCTGATAGGTACTACAGGGTCCCGGACTCACATCTACACTTGTACAAGGCCCACACTGCTGATCCAGAAACTATTTCCCAGGGCCCAAAAGGGGTTGCAGCTGCCACTGCTAAAAATCCCCTACCCTCTGAAAGGGAGTCCAGAGCATTAGAGAGATGGGGTAAGAAAGTGTATATTCTGCAACTCTTTCCATGAGGGCATTAAATTGTCAATTTCATATGATACAGTACCAAGAGTATTTACTAGATGAAATGCATAAGAAACTGTCCTCTTCTGAACCCCTTGATCGCAAATCCCTTCAGGATCTGGTGCATAACTCCCAGCAGGTTAGTAACCATTTCTTGCAGTGTGGCTATGATGCATTGGAAGCTTCATGTAGATCAGCTATGACAGGTGCAGTTATACGTAGGTATGCCTGGCTGAAGGAACAATCTCTGCCAGACCATGTTAAAGCTAAGCTTTTGGATGCTCCTATGGAAAAGCAAAAATTATTTGGTTCCACGGCTCAAGTGGTTTTAAAGAAATTTGAAGAAAAGGCAAAATCTGTGCAAACAGTTAAAGACTTTCTGCAAGTCCAACCACCGAGATTCAGCAGAAATTGGTCTACTAAGAATTGGTCCTTTCCGGACTCAGACAGATCTCAAAGAGGCAGGAATAGGCGTGCCAGAGGTAGAGGGCAAGCTAGAGGCTCCTACAGAGGCCGTCAGTGGCAGCCTCCCAACCAGAGAGGTAGTGCAGGAACTACAACTGCTACACCAGGACAGACTCAATGACTTTATTTTGACTCCACTGACCAGGGCTCAATTAGAAGCACCTTTGGGCGGAAAACTTTCTTTATTCTCAAAAAATTGGCACAGCATTACAAGGGACACATGGACACTGCAAATAATAGACAAAGGATACAGGTTCCATTTCCACTCATTGCCAAAAAGAAAAGGCATGCCAGACCTGCCACCAAATCAGAGGGCAGAGGCATTGAAGCAAATTACCAACTTAATGCAAATGAAAGCCATAGAAAAGGTACCTCTTTCAGAACAAGGCCAGGGATTTTACTCCAGATTATTCCTTGTTCCAAGAAAAGAAAATCAATGGAGGCCTATTCTCGACTTGTCCGCTCTGAATACTTACCTCATTGTGCCAAAATTCAAAATGCTGACTCTACAGCAACTCCTTCCCATGCTGGGCAAGGGGTCTTGGCTGGTGACTCTAGACCTCAAGGAGGCATACCTGCATGTCCCTATTCGACAAAGCTGCAGAAGACACCTCAGATTTCTTGCAGGGTCAGAGCATTATCAATTCTCAGCATTACTCTTTGGCTTATCTACTGCGCCCAGAGTATTCACGAAATGCTTGGCATCAGTAATTGCACACTGCAGACTTCAGGGGATTCAAATCTACCCATATCTGGACGACTGCTTAATACAAGCGGACAGCAAGCAAACTTTGTTAAAGGACTTGGACTGTGCCATCCACCTGTTACAGGCCTTGGGATATACAGTCAACATCCACAAATCAAGACTGGTTCCATCCCAAAGAATAACTTTTCTGGGTGTGGATCTAGACACAACCACCCAAATGGCCTTTCTCACAGAAGAAAAACAAAAACAACTACCAGTTTACTTCCAGAATCTGACAAGACAAACTCAGCTGACAGCAAGGAAAATCCTGCAGGCCCTGGGTTACATGGCATCTTGCATTCTTCTAATTCCGCAAGCAAGACTGCATATGAGAAAATTACAATGGTACCTAAGAAGTTTATGGACACAGCACAGTCGCAGCTTAGAAACTCTGATCCCACTCATTCCTTGTCTTCAAAAGGAATTTCTGTGGTGGGCTCAAGCCTGCCAGTCGAACAGCGGGTTGCCCTTCAGCAAGCCAAGAGCCAACCAAACCATCACTATGGACGCTTCAGACCAAGGTTGGGGAGCACACATGGAGGGCAGATGTATCCAAGGGCTATGGTCACAAAGAGAACTGCGCATGCACATAAACCAAAAGGAAATGCTGGCAGTGATGCACGCAGTCGAGGCCTTCAAACCTTTCCTTCAGCAAGGCCACCTGCTCATAAGGACAGACAACACCACAGTTATGTGGTACATAAACAAGCAAGGAGGCACCCATTCCTACCCTCTTTGCAGACTGACAATGAATCTATGGGAGCTGGCTTTGAACCTCAACATACAGCTACAGTCCCAGTTCGTGCCAGGGAAAGACAATACACTGGCAGACAGCTTAAGCAGAACTACCATGGATGCACACGAATGGATGCTGCACCCAGACATCTTCTTACTCATCACACAATCATGAGGAAGGCCGGAAATAGATCTGTTCGCTTCCCCCCTCAATCATCAACTGAAGAAATTCTGCTCAAGGACATACCACCCACAAGCATGGAAAGTGGATGCTCTCTCTTTCAGCTGGAAAGCTCTAACAGTATGCTTTCCCACCTCTCCCATTAATGACCAAGGTACTACTGAAGATCAGGACAGAGCAGCCCAGAGTAATTCTGATAGCTCCAAACTGGCCAAGACAGCACTGGTACCCACTGTTAAGGAGCATGTCACAGACGAAACCATGGCCTCTCCCCCTATGGCCACTCCTACTGACGCAGCACAATTTCAGGACCCTGCACTCCAACCTGAAAACCTTGCAGCTAACTGCCTGGAGAATACCATGACTCCTCCTCAGGATAACCTATCCCAGAGAGTGAAGGATATTATTATGGAAGCTCGCCGGCCTTCCACAAGGAAGGCATATTCAGCAAAATGGAAAAGATTTCACACCTGGAACACAGCAAAGGGCCTAGATGTGACAGTGATGAACATGGCACATATACTGGAATATTTGGCAGAACTGTTCCACAATGGCCTGTCTTACTCTTCCATTAAGATACATGCCTCAGCAATCTCAGCAGAATACAATGTTAATCCACCTATCTTCTCTCATCCTCTCCTAAGACAATTTTTAAGAGGAATCAAAAACATTAATCCGCCAAGGAAACCACCTCTACCTACTTGGGACCTGAATTTCGTGTTGGAAAAACTAACACATCCTCCCTTTGAACCAGCAGCATCAGCAGATCTACAGTTTTTGTCTTGGAAAACTGCCTTCCTTCTGGCCATAACCTCAGCAAGAAGAGTATCTGAGCTACAAGCTTTAATGGCAGTGCAGCCATTTCTTATCTTTCATCAGGACAGAGTTTCTTTGAGGACCAATCCTACATTCATGTCAAAGGTGGTATCCAGGGTATCTTTGAACCAAGCTATTCACTTGCCTACATTCTTCCCACAACCACAAAATAAAGGGGAGAGACTTCTGCACACCCTGGACATACACAGACAACTGCGCTACTACTTGGACAGAACTAAAAATTACAGAAAGACTGACCAGTCGTTTGTAGCATATGCTGCTGGGGTACAAGGAAAAGCAATTTCCAAACAGACAATTTCAAAATGGATAGGAAATTGCATTCGTTTTTGTTACTCCTTTCATGGAAAACCTGTGCCAGCTAACATTAGACCTCATTCCACGAGAGCCACAGCCACCACCACAGCATTCCTAAGAGGGGTGGCTACCAAAGACATTTTAGAAGCTGCTACATGGAGCTCCGTGCATACATTTGCCAAGCATTACAATTTACCTTTATACTCCAGATCCAGAGCAGGTTTTGCTACGGCAGTCCTGCAGGGTATCTTAACTACACCATCCTTTACTTAGTACCTCCACCCCCAGATTGGCTATGGTATTCTACCCATATGTGATGACTGCAGATGCATCCTTGAAGGACATAGTACAGTTTTGTACCTACCATAAATGTAGATGTCCGATAGGTATGCATCTGCAGTCAGGTTTACCCTCCCTCCTTCCCCTCTGTGGTATTCCAAGGGTGCTTACCCCTCTATTAGCTAGCTGGGGGAATCTATTATGGTGTATTTGTTTGTATATACATGTATATATATATTTTTGCAAATGTTTGGAATTTTATTGCATTTCTCCAAATTTAGCCTTCCTAGAGGGCACCTGGCATCTGGGGCAAGAAAAACTGAGGAAGATGGCGTCGGCTGATGCTTTTATACCCCAGACGCTCTGACGTCGGGGAAAGTGCGACATCAGCCGAGGCCAGACCCAGACTTTGGAATCCGGCCGACTGAAGGGCTGCCTGAGGCAGGACAAACCCATATGTGATGACTGCAGATGCTTACCTATCGGACATCTACATTTATGGTAGGTACAAAACTGTACTTTTTGCCATCTGCTGTCCCTCCAGTTTTACCTGCTTTACTGGATGCCTTTTCCTCAGCATCTCAGGCTCCTGATTCTCCCCTGCTACTAAGAAGCCTGACTGTTTCTACAGAGTGCCTGATGATTGCAAATTTCTGTACATGTACCTGTCTGCTGACCCTTCAGTGGTCTCTGTGGCTTCAGATAAGCTTTCTAAATTACTGCCAACCACTAAACAACTTCCTTATTATAAGGAAAGTGGGACAATAGAGAGACTGGTAAAGAAGGTCTATATTTCTACCACTCTTGCCTTTCGTGCTATTAATTACCAAACTCGTATGATTAGGTATGTTTGGCCCTCTTGTCCCAGGCTTCTCTAGCTATTTCTGATTAACCAGAATCTGAAGGGAAACATTCTGCCTTGTCTGTTAGGGGCTTCTTCTCAAGTGGCTCTCCATTTCTTCAAGTGTAACTGATCTAGCAGAAGGATTATCTAGGGCCGCTGCTTCAGGATCTGTATTGAGGAAGGTATTCCTGGCTAAGGCTTCAGCCTCTGCTAGATGACATAAAAGTTAAATTGATAGATGCTCCCCTAAACAACAATGGCGTGTTTAGTAGTGCTGCTGTTGACTTGTTCAAGTCTTTGGAGGAGAAAGGAAAGGAGTTACAGGATTTGAAACAACTTTTGGTGACACCTGTGCCTAAGTTTCAAAGGAATTACCCTTCCAAGCCTGCTTTTGTTCGGAGACAGTCTTGTCCTAAAAGTAAGAAAAGTGGACAGAGGCCACAGGCCACCTCCACCTAAGACTTCCTGGGCTTCTTCTGCACAGAAGCAGCCCTTTCTTGACAACCTAGGTAGTATCTGACTATCACACTTCTCTCTGACTCATTCCTCTCTCACTTTGTCTCTCTCTCTGTCTCGTCCAATTTGCTCAGGCATTACCCAAGACTCATGGGTTCTTTCAGTCATTCAAAAAGGATATTTCGTAGTTTGGAAATCCCTTCCTCCTTTCATGGGCATTCCTCAACCGCCTCAGGAACAGTTTCTTTTGTTCCCAGAGGTACTTCAATAATTGTTACATCAGGGAACTATTCAGCAGGTTCCACAGGACCAAAGGGGAAAGAATTTTATTCAAGAATGTTTTTGGTTCCCAGAAAGGAGAGTCCTTGGAGACCCATTCTGGATTTGTCTCATCTAAACACTTTCCTAAAGATTCCTTTCTTTCGCATGCTGTGTCTGCAGACTTTGTTCCCTTTACTTCTTCCTCAGGGTTTCACAGCCTCTCTTGATGTCAAGGATGCCCACCTTCACATATACCTGTTAATCCCCTTTACATGAATTTTTAACATTAGTGTTGCTTCTTGGCAATTTCAGCTCTCTGCTTTGCCCTTTCGCCTTTCTACTGCTTCAAGAATATTCACCAAATGCCTAGCTCATGTGATTGCTTTTTGCAGGCGTCAAGGCATCCAAATGTTTCCTTACCTGAATGATCTCCTGTTTTAGGCATCCTCTCCAGAGATCTTACCGCATAACCTTCACTTTGCCATTACCCTTTTAGAAAGTCTGGGGTTCACAGTAAACATCAAAAAGTCATCTCTAACACCTTCTCAAGATCATGTCTTCGCAGGATGTAGGATTCAGACAGTGCCTATGCTGGCATCCCTGCCTCCGCCAAAAGCCTTAACTCTCATTGCCTTCTGTCAAAGTCTTATTCCTTTGACCTCTGTCACAGCCAGAGTTTCTAAGACTTCTGGGATTTATGGCGTCCACCATCCCAGTGCTACCTTTAGCCAAGCACAACATGAGGAAATTTCAGTGGTTGCTGAAATCAGTCTGGCAACAACATGCACATCCTATAAAATTTGCATTTCCTCTTCTTCCCCATCTAAAGAAGGAGCTTCAGTGGTAGTTCAGCAGTTGTCTCTGAACCCAGGTCATCCTTTTCCATCACAAGAACTGATAACAGGTGCGGAGAAGGTGGGGAGACTTCCAAGATGGCTGCACATTGAGTAATAGCTTGTTTCTAGCTCTCCCAATGTGAAAACAGAAACTCAGCAGAGAAGGCCAGTAGACTTGTGTTTATGGGTAAATTTCAGTAACTGGCTAGTAAGTGGTACTGCTTGTATACCAGGAATAAAGAAATACAGAAGACTGGGAAAAAATCAGCTACAAAAAGTGAAGAAGAAACACTGACTGGGAAAGTTCTGAAGCTGTTCAGGAAAAAGAAATGCAACCTTCAGACATGACTTCCAGTAACCTAGAGAAAGATATACATAAAGACCTGATTAAAATAGACAAAACACAAATGGAGTATATCAGCACAAACGAAAGGCTGGAAAAAATGGAAGAAGCTTTAAACAGATATTCAGATGAGATGATAAAGCTGCAAAAATCAGAGGTTGAAGTGAAGAAAAAGTCTGGCTGAATAAGAAACTACTCAGGAATAGATGCTTCAAAAAAAGAATAGAATTAGAGGACAGAGGACGTAGGGAAATCCTGAGATTTTCAGCTAAACCAGAGAAGCTGGAAGAAACAGACTGCATTAATTTTATGAAAGCACAAGTAAACAACTGGACTGGTTTTACTCAGCAAGAGTTGTTAGTTGAAAGGACACTTTGTGAGTATGCTCCAAACCTTGCTATAAGAAAGCAACCCAGACCTTTAATAGTAAAGATGCAATTCTACCAGCAGTTGGTGTTGATTCTGACAAAACTGTGGCAGAAGGACAAAATGCTAAAAGTGGGAGACAGCAGGGTGTTTGTGGAGAATGGTTACTCATGGTACACCAGGCAAAAGACACGTAAATTCATTACACTATTCAGGGCATGTCTAGATGCAGGTGTGAGATTCAAACAGCTGTATCCAGCTGTCTTTAAGGTATTCTTCCCTGGAGGAGCAAAATCATTTTTTGATGATGTACATGCTTAGAAGGGAATAGAAAAGTTTGTCCAACAAAAATGAGCTGTGAAACGAGGAGATTTTGCTGCTTGTTCTTCTAGTAATAAAGACCACAGAGAGATTGTACCTGTGAAACCTTTTCCAGTATTTCAACGTAAAGTGTTGGAGAGAAGGAAGGGAGCAGGAGAGCTCACTAGAAGAATCAAGAATATGTTGGAAATGAAGCAGAGACAGGATTTGGACGATGGAGAACAGTAATAAAACCAGTAACTTACTGTGGGATTACAATGTAATAATTATATTTGTGAAATTTGACAGAACAAGAAAATATGGAAATATTGGACTTTTTCAAATTTGTTGGAGACTTTCTAAAGGGAGGGGAAGAGATGGGAGAAATAGAACTCTAATTGAAGAAAATATTTTCTTTTCTTAATACTACTGTATTTGTGGTGTATAGTTTTCTTTGCATGCTATTTTTAAGTGTAATGAGGATTGTAAACAGGTGTTTTCTTTTTCTCCTCCCACTACATTGCAGTGTGAAAAAAAAAGAGCCTGGTAAAAAAAGGTATGAGAAAGCAAATTAATGTGCTTTTTCTCATTCTTGCATGGGGAAATGACTGGGTTAAGGACGGACCTTAGATTGATTTTTTTTAAGAGAGAGCAAGTAAATGAAAAAGAGTATTAAATATTATGAGCTTTTTTTTCCTAGCAAATGCACGTATACTTAATAGCAGTTCTGCAGCTGGTCTTCATGTTTCCATGGAAACAGTCTGATAAAGAGAAACTGGCTGTCTGGTTCTCATGTCTCCACGGAGACACTCTGATAAAGAAAAACTGGAGACAGTCTGGTGGAAGGGGATTGGCTTTGGGAAAAACAGAATAGAGAAACTGGCAAGGACATAATGTTCTCTGAAAGCAATCAGGGGTTTTCCCAGCTGGGAGACCTTTAAAGATATGACAGAACCAAGTAGACTTGAAGTAAGTTTTCTCAGGTTTTGTTTTTTTAAATGTAATGGGGATACTAATATAAACAGGTGCTTTTGTTTTTCTTTTTCTTCCACCTTCTGTCATTTTCTTTGTTCAGTTTTAAGAAATGCAGGCACTGCAATGTAAAAAAAGGGGAGGAAAGGTCTGTTTAAGAGAGCATGACAAAAATAATCAGTGTGCTTCTTTCCATGCTTGCATAGGGAAATGACTGTGTTAAGACCCTAGTCATTATCTAGTAACTTTATTGGAGAGTATGTAGATGAAAAAGAATATTGAATGTTATAAGGTTTTTTCTGGTAAACAAGATATCCTTAGTAGTTTTGTGTCTGGTTTGCATGTCACTAGAAGACAGTTTCATAAAGAGAAATGGCTTGGAGAAAGTGTTTACTGAAAGCATTCAAGTGTTTTCTCAGCTGAGAAAGCTATAAAGATAGACAAAATCAAATGGTACTTACTAATAGCACAGACTGTACCATGCATCTTATCATGACTAACCTTTCTTTTTGGTTGATTCTAGCCTGTCTGTGTGTTTTTTTCTTACTTGGAAGCAAAAACTTCAATATTTGAAGATGTACTTAGTTTTGTGCGTTATTATTAAGTTGATAGGTTTTGGGGGGGGGGGTTGGGGGTTTGTTCTGTTTGAGGGCTTTCAGAAAACAAAAAGTTGTGTAAGATGTGGCATAGGCTCAAATGAATATGACAAGAAACTGTAAAAAAGACCAACCTGCCGAACAGTGTATGAGCATGTAACATAAAAGTTGGAACTAGACATTTAATACAAAAAAGTTACACATAAAAAGTGGTAATAATAACTATATAAGAAAATAGTGCTTTCTGTAATGTCTTTCAGTCTGAATGGCCTTACAGGTAAATATGAAAAAGAAAGAGTAGTGAACTGTATTAAAAATGTAGAGTGCAAATAGCTGTGCTACAGGAGACATGCCTGGAAAGAACTGAACATGTGAATTTGATAAAGAAATGTTTTCAGGATTGTTATTCAGCTGAATGTCTGGGGCAGAGGAAAAGAGGAGTACTTACATTAATTTAAAGAGGAGCTCCAGTAGTGATAGAAGAGGAAAGAAAAAGATAATAATGGAAGCTATGTAGTACTAAGGGGCTACTAGCAAGGGAGGAGGGTTACACTGGCATGTATTTACATTCCACCTAAAACTGCTGCAATGGAGCTTAAGAAAATTGTGGGAGAAATAATCAGCTTTCAGCAAGGAATATTACTTATAAGTTGAGACTGGAATTCGGTTTGCAACAGTGAGGGGCTAGAAGGGAAAATATAACAAAGGATTGTAGATTTTTGAAGACATTTATAAAAATGTTTGGAATGGAAGATGTGAATTCAGTACTAGGAGTTTGGAGTGAATTTACATATTATTCTCCAAGTTACAAAAACTGGGCTAGGCTAGATAGACTTTATATCTCCCAGGAACATGTGCATTTATTTGAAGGTCTTGAAATGCACCCAATAACTATTTCAGATCATACATCAATAATTAAAATAAAAACACAAGGTAATGAAACCCACCTATCGGTTGTATAGAGAGGAATTTAAGGAAATGAGTTTTGGAATTAATTCAAGAGCTACTAAAGATAGAAATTTCTTCTGAAAAATAGAGAGTGGGATAAATTTTAGTGGAGTTTAAAACTAGGGTAGACGTAAAGAAAATGGAGATGTGGTTAAGAAGTAACAAGAATTATTTAGAGGGGCTGACAAATGTTAAAGTATTGAAAAATAAGGGATCCTCTCTGAACAAGAAAAGGAGCAACTGCAGAATGCTAAATAGAAAATATGGGATTACCTTAATATGCACGAGTTTAGAAAGATTGCTCTTAAGCAACTGTTTTTTTGATCATTCTAGACCACAAAAACTTTTAGAACAATGACTCAGGCAACAGAAAGTGGAAAGGGCCGTAACCAAGCTTAGGGACCCTATAACAAGGAAGATAGCGAGATCCTGTGGAAGTATTAGAAGTATTTTGGAAATTTTATGAAAGTTTGTGTAAAGCAGAGAAACACGGAAATCAAGAAAAGGTACAAATGGAAATGTTTATGGAAGAATTAAATATGTCAAGGTTACAGGTAGATGAGGCTCAATTACTAACGGTTAAGATAGGAAGAGATGAGATAAATGGCTATGTATAACCAATCTGCAGGAAAGTCCTCTGTAATAGATGGTATTCCTGTGGAAGTTTGGAAGCTAGGAGGGGAAAAAACTGATAGATATGGAAGGTTTTGTTTAACAATATTTTAAAAAGAGAAGTACCAGCATCCTGGACGAAAGCGTTCATAACGCTAATACCTAAAGAGGGTAAAGATCTATCCGATCCAGTTTCATACAGGCCCATTTCAGTACTAAACCATGATTATAAACTGTTTGTCTATAATGGCTAAAAGAATGCCAGAAGTGATACCAAAATTGATAGATATGGGTCAATGTGGTTTTTGTAGATGGGAGGCTAGTATTTGACAATATTAACAGAATGTTGATGACCCAGAGGGAAGCAGAATATAAGAAAATACCACTGTTATTGGTGGGTCTTGATGCAGAGTAGACTGGGACTTCATGAGCAGGGCAGTGGAAGCATTTGCTTTCCCTGATACAATTATAAGGTTGATTAGGAGTATGTATGAGGGATCGGAGGTGAATATTAAAGTGTGTGGTGTCCTCTCTGATAACTTATGCTTGAGTAGAGGAACCAGGCAGGGTTATCCGCTTTCCCCTTTCTTGTTTGCATTATATTTAGAACCATTGGCAAAGAAAATAAGGGATTCAGAAATTCAAGGATATGTTTGGTATGGTAATCAGGAAAAATGGCTCTATTTGCAGATTATATTATTTTATACATGACAAAACCAGAAAGGGACATTACAGTGTTGTGAAATATTTTAAGACAATTTCAAATCTTCTCGGGATACAAAATTATTGAAGCTAAAACAAAGGCAATAGTGGTAAATTATGTACCCACACACAAATTGGTCCAACAATATCCATATTTATGGGGACTTGATAATGTATTTTATTTATTTTACATTTGTTTACCGGGAAGGTCCGACTGGACACAGGTCCATTTTCAGCGGAGGCTGGGGGAAAAAAGCTCCACATTACAATACATTACATGAGAGTAAAAAGTAGTAGAACATACATACATATGGCATATATGCACATCAGGACAACATGCTAGTGATTAACAAACATACATATAGCATATATACACACAACAGGACATCATGCTAGTGATTAATATTTCTTACAGTAGACAATCAGAGGTACATTTTTTTTTCTTTTGCAGTTGTAAGTTTTGTAAGGTAAATGTACACGGGTTTGGAAGCTTTCAGGGGAGAAACTTTTTATACATAGCTGTACCCTGACAAATTCTGTTGGTATGGATTAGCCTGATGAGTGGCATGAGCATAGCCAGTTACTTAGTGGGTTTTCAGGAATTTTTTGAATTGACTAAAGGAGGTGGTAGAAGTTATTTGGCTTGGTAGTATGTTCCAGGTTTTGGAAATGGTGTTGGCAAAGAGGGACTTACCAGCTTCGTTTTTATGTTTGATGACAGTTATGAGGTTCAGATTACTAGATCTTAAGGCTCTAGAGTGAATGTGGGGCTGAAGTGCTAGGGTTATCTCAGGAAGGTAGTAGAGTTTGTTTGCTATAGAGAGTTGATTGACTAGAAGTATATGAGGCAACTCAAGCCAGGTGAGTTGTTTAAGGGATAGTCAGTGGTGGGACCTATATGAGGCTTCAGTAGCAAACTTGGCAGTCTTGTTGTAGCAAGATTCCATTTTATTTAGATCAGTTTGGTGGAGATTGGTCAAGATGGGAGAGGCATAGAGGAGGATGGCTAGAAAATGAGTCCTTGCGATGGTTACTTTGGTGTGTTTTGTCATAAACTGTTTGTTCCTGTAGAGGAGACCAAGTTTTTTATTAACTTTCTTTATGGTTTGTGCTATGTGGATGTTGAACCTCAGGGTTATTGTCTATTTCTACGCCTAGCAGTTTAGTGTGTGTGGTTGGACTGATTTGACTGTTTTCTTTGGAGTTAATGGTTAAATTATTATTTAGGGGAGGAGTTCTGCCAGGGTGGAGCTCTGCCAGGGCTGAAAAAAATTAGTTTGTTTTTTGATAGTTGATAGATGAGTTTTTGGATTGATAAAATGAAATATTTAGGAGTATGGATTAGAAATTACTCTGTTGTGGCAGCTAAGGATATGTGGGAAGAGACTAAACAGAAGATAATACAAAAATTGATAAACTGGAAGCTTTGCTATATGGATATGGATACTAAGATATAAGCAATTAAAATGTTTTTAGTCCAGTTAGTCTTATACACAGGTCAGGTGTATTTTTATCAACCAGGGGAGAAGCTTGGATAGCAATTAGAGTTGAAGGATTTTATCTGTGAAGAGAAGATAGCAAGGGTCAAGTGAGATAAGATGATTCTTCCAGTAGAACAGGGCAGACTAGGATTACTCAATTTGAGGGGGTATTTTAGAGCAACACAGTTAATGCTGTTATACATAGCACAAGCAGAAAACTATAATTCAAAGTGGAAAGGAATGATGATGATGCGGGGGGAGCTCAAGAAATAAGGAGAGATTGGAATTTGATTTTGGATGCAGACTCTAAAAGAGAACAACAAAAACTATACACAGTATTATATTCATAAAATAGCAGGGAGTATTCCAAGAACTAAACCAGCACAAGAATGGAGAAAAGAGATACTGACTATAGGGGTGACTGTGGTTAGGGATACAGGTAATAGGCAAGAGGGGACTGGAATTTATTGAAGGAAATAGGCAAAGGAACCAAAGTATTGGGAGCAAATAACTAGAAAGGGAAAGGTAATAGAATGTGACGAGGCCAAGAATTTATTTGGACTGCAGGTTAGAGATTGCCTTCCCTGTCAAGGATTAATATCAGAGTATAGGCAAAGAGAAAGAAATCGGGGGGGGGGGGTCCTAAATAAAAGACAAGCATTGGTAGAGTTTTTAATAGAATCTAGAACAGAAGCTGCCATTAAAAAAGGAGTAATTAGTAGAGCATATAAAATATTGCATGATATTATAAGAATCAATCACAGGAACCTAGAAAGGATTGGGAAGAGATATTGGATAAACAATTCACAGAGACAATGGGAGGATATATGTGTATCTCCCAAATATGCAACAAAATCTAGAAGATTTAGGATCTTTGCTTGGAAGAGTTTACATAGGTATTTTTATACCCCAAGTAGACTCCAAAGAATTTTTTCTCAGGTGGATAGCAAATGTTGGAGGTGTGACTGGAAGAAAAGAAGTGGCTGGGAACATATTTTTTGGGAGTGTAGTGAGCTGACAGACTTTAGTAATTCCCTGCAGACCCCTGTGTCGGAGCTGCTGGGTCAGTGGATTGAATTGACTGGGAAGATGATTTTTTGAGCCATGATACAGAATCTGAATTGCCTTGACATAGTAAAGCCTTCCTTAGTCTAATTATACTGGTTTCCAAAAAACAATTACTAGAAAATGGAAATCAAAGGCCAGACCAACTTTATTAGAAGTAGTGAATATAGTAACAGAGGTAAAACAGCTGGAATTAAGACATTTAGAAAAGGGAAAGAACAAACTACGGTACTTGCGTATTATCCCAACCAGATTTTTCACAGCAATACCAGTTGGTTCCCGATCCTGAAATATGTTCCTTAATGTTGTTAAAATGTTACATGGTGAGTTAACAGTACAGGCTGTTTTCTGGACTATTATCAATAAAATGTAAAAAGAAATCCTGTTGCTGTTTGTTTATGCAGTGTACTTGCTAGCATGTCGGTTATTGCAACTCCACCCTCTGAACATTCCTTTTTTCTTGCCAGCAAATGCAGTGAAATAATGGTCAGAATTAGATTCGCCAGCTGTGTCATTATTTTACTGTGAGTCGCACAACACAGTATTTTGCTTACTTTAAGAAACATGTAGCGTGACACGCAGCTTTCCCAGAAAAAAGACTGTTTGGAAGCAGTACTAACTGCACTTGCTGAGAAATTCGCACCACATAGAAAGATCAAAACATACAAACAATGATCAATATCATTACAGCAGTACTGAAATCAATAATCACAGAAGTACTGTCTGATTTTCTCCAAACATGCCAGCATCACACAACCAAACCAAATCAGTATTGCTAACTTCTTCCTTGAAAAACGAAACCACAATCAGCTGTCAACCTCATCCACACTCAAAAGCATTACTTGTGGCAACTTTTGCATGGCACTGGCTGTTTGCAACTAACTATGTGTACACATTTCTACAAAAGTAGTAGTTCAGCAAAACCATATTTCCTGTTTCTGTGTTTTCCTTCGCTGAAAGATTCATTCCTCACAGACAAATATTGCATTCATCACTCACACAGCATTCATGACAATTCAAGCATGCATCTGTAATGCACGCAAAACAGGAAGATGCCTTTCTCAATGTTTTGTGTTCCTGAAGGTAATCCCAACTTCAAAGCCACCAGTAAGGACATGGAATAACACCTTACAGTGTTTCATGCGGCCTTTTGTAGTGAACTATGCAAATTTGGCAACCTCGAAAATCCGGTTGCGATAATACGCAAGTACCCAAACTACGCAGGAAAAAATGTGACAGTATATGCAGAGAAGGAACAAGGTTTAAGAGGCAGGATTTGAATGAGCCATACAATGCTTAACTGAGAATGACTGGATAAATTATAAGTGATGTATAATGTATGCAACTACAGTTGTTTCAATGGTGTCTGTGATTTGTAATGTTTGCAACTAAAGTGGTGTCATTGTTGTTTGTTTTTCATTATATAAATATAAGATGGCGTATGTCATGCATGATAATTTAATAAAGATGTTTACTGGGGGAGAAACTGTTCAAGGCACCACAGAGGTAGGTTGGGGAGAAATTGTTCAAGGCACCACAGAGGTAGGTTGGGGAGCAGCCTTTGGCACAGTGAGAGTGCAGGAGGTATGGTCTCCTCTTCAGCAAAAAGAGCACATCAACATCAAAGAGGTGAGTGGTGCTGCTACTGGCTCTTCAGGACTTTCACCCCCTTTTCTCTCCAGGCCCTCTCAAAGTATTTACAGACATCACCTCAGTCTTGTGTTATGAAAACAAGCAGTGGGGAACAAAATCTTACCTTCTGTGCAGGCTTGCTCTGAAGGTATGGGAGCTTCCTGTTCAGCTACATGTGACTGACTCTTCAGGCAGTTTATATTCCCTCAGGTCAAAATTATGTGGCAGACACTCAGCAAGGCCCTTGACTCATCACACAAATGGATGCTTCACAGGGATGTGTTTCTGGACCTTGTCCACAAGTGGGATACTCCTCAAACAGATCTTTTTGCCTTCCCTCTGAACAGACAACTTCCTTAATTTTGTGCCAGAGTCCCAAGTCCTGTGGTTTGGAAGGTGGACTCCCCCTCTTTTTCTTGGAAGGGGATGTTTCTATATGCATTCCCTCCCCTTCCTCTCATTCCAAATCAAGATTCAACAGGACAAACCCAAAATATTGCTGGTGACTCCCTTTTAGCCAAGGCAGCATGGGTTCCCTCTTCCGTATTTAGCCAAGGGCAGTCTTCACAAGTTACCTCACAGGGTGGACCTACTCACACAAGACAAGGGATCTATGATCCATCCCCACCTCTCCACTCTTCAACTGACTCTGTGGATGATAGGATTTTGATTCCTTGCAGACACCTTTTTTTTCTGAGGACATGCTTGGGGTTCTGCAGGAGGCCAGGAAACCCAATACTAGAAAATCCTACTTATCTAAATGGAAGAAGTTTTCTGTCTGGTGTCTTTCATGTAACCAAGATCCACTGTCTGTGGATGTTCCTTTGTTTTTTTCTTATTTGTTTGAATTGCTCAATGCTGGGTTGGCTTATTCCTCTGTCAAGTCACACTTTTCAGCTATTTCTGTTTGCCTGCTTCTCCTTTAGCTTCTAGGTTTGAGGCAAAACAATTCCTTTTAAGGCGTCATTCATATTAGACCTCCTAGGAAGCCAGTCCCTCCTCCCTGGGATCTTAATTTTGTTTTGGAGAAATTGACTATGGCTCCTTTTGAGCCTGCAGCTTCAGCTTTCTTGCAACATTGCTCTCGGAGACTTTGTTGTTAGCCCTTACTTCAGACAGACAGGTGTCTGAGCTTCAAGCCCTTATGGTATGTCCTCCTTTTTTGGTTTTTCATAAGGATAGAGTGTCCTTGCTTACTAATCCTCCTTTTATGCCCAAGGTGGTGAATGAGTTGTCACTCAACTCATTCTGTACAATGGAACTCAGGAAGTTTGCACTGTAACTTCAAATATGCTAAGCCTTTTGACAAAATCAAATTATGTCCTAATATTTCAAACAAATATTCATACCTCTGGAACCACAGGGATTATGAAAGAACTATAAATGGCAAACTCTTCAGCACAAACTATTTTTAGTGGTCTTATTCTTTAGGTTTTAGGTCTTAAACTGAATTTTATAAATCACAGTAATTACTACATTTGTAATATTTTGTAAACAACTTAGAATATCTCAGCGACCACTCAAGTTACATACATACGGTTAGCAGCATTTTATTCACCTAGCTGAGAGCTTTCATATGAGGCTTTGTCTGTGTTGGTTGTTGAAATATTTAGAAAAATGTGAAAGTTATGTGTAAAGTAATATCATAAAAACAATTAATGTCTATTTACCTATACTAGACAGAGGTCAAATATTAATGCAATTGAGTTTGGAATTGTGTAAGCTTTAACATGAAATCCTTTAAAACCTTGTACATAGCATGGTTTTGGAATTACTATTACAAATATGAACAAGCAATATTTGATGCCTAGACGCGGCAGTAGGAGTTAACTGCAGATGCACTCGGAGGCGTCACTTGGGTGTAATGTGTTAACCAATCTACTTTTTTTCCCTTCTCCGCAATATCCTAGTGAGAAGGTACAACACACCTTGGATGTGTATAGACAACTCAGATTTTATTTGGATAAGACTTAGGCTATCAAAAAATCTGCTCGGCTTTTTTTTTTTCTTTTCATCCCAGGTCTTTGGGGTTGGCTATTTCCAAGCAGACAATTTCTTCTTGGATTTCTAAAACTGTTTCTTTTTGTTATGTGTTTCATGGTAAGATTCTTCCTTTCTCTGTAAAGGCTCATTTTACTAGGGCTGTGTGTGTTTTTGTGGTGTTTTTTTTTTTTTCAAAGGGTTAGACACTAACTCCATTCTTGAGGCAGCTACCTGGATGTCAGTGCATACTTTCACTAAACACTACAAGTTGGATGGAATTTCTAGAGAGAGACCTGGTTTTGCTAGGGCCATTCTTTGTAGTTTTCTAGAGAGCTCTACAGGTCCTTCTTCCTCCCAACTTTTTTCCTGAGCTTTGGCACTCATTTGTGTTAAGAATACTGCAAACGTTTTCCTCTTTTGTATGTATTGTTAACCTCTTTTCAGTTATTTTCCTTGGACTGACATTCGTACCGGGGCATTTAGTTCTGAGGATGGTATGTCAGGACATCGCTTTTATGCCCTATGTACACGAGAAGCGTACATGTGATGTACTGTGTACCTTTGGTAGTAAAAGGCTTTGGTATACTGGCCGGACATTGCGCTGTCCAAGTCGGGGAATCCATTATGTTAACAATACTGCAAAAGTGAAGAGGACGATGTCTATCATTATGGTAAGATTTTACTTAACTATACTTTCCTGTCTGTTAAATAAGAAAACGCTTTTACTCCAGACTTTTTCTAGTCCCAAGAAAAGAAGGAACATGTAGCCCAATTTTGGACTTAGCTGTTTTAAGCACATTGCTAAACGTTTCAAAGTTCAAGATGTTAACTCTCCCAAAACCTCTTTCCCCTCATCTTTCTTCAGCTCTGTGTAGTAACCTTAGATTTGAAAGATGCTTATCTGCATCCCTATTTATGCAAAACATGGACCATTCTTAAGGTTATGTGAATTGACACATTTCAGTTTACTGCTTTGCTCTTTAGTTAATCTATGACATCAGGGGTTTTCACAAAATGCTTTTATACCTGTCATAGTGTTCTCCAGGCTTCAAGATATCCGTATCTGTCCAGACATAGACATTTTTCTTGATTCAGGCCACTTCTGTTAAAAAAAATAGAATCTTCAAGGCTTATTCTTTACAACCACTCTCTCTGTCTTTCTCCAGCCAGGGTTCACTTTGAACACTAAGAAGTCTACCCTAAACCCTGTCAGTATTTGGTGTTTCTAAGATGTTTACTGGACTCCTTCAGCGGATGACTTTCCTTCCTCCAGAAAAATTCTCATTTCTGACAGCCTACTTCCTGTCCCTAACAAATCTTGAAATGACCTCAGCAGTAAAGATTTTGAGATCCCAGGGGTTCATGGCTTCTACAGTTTAAATGATTCCATATTCCAGCCTCCATATGAGGAAGATAACAGTGGTAGCACAAATCAGTTTGGGCACACCACTGCTATCCTCTTGTCTTTTCCAGTGCATCTCTTGCATTTTGTGAAGCAAACTCTTCATTGCTTAATCAAATAAGAATCAATTCAGGGGTTCCATTTCTTGTTCCATCTTCCTTCAAGAAGTCTACATGGATGCCTCAGGTGTTGCAAGGTGGGCCTGTTCAGAAGGCATCAAAGTTTAAAGACTGGTCCAGACAAGACAAGAGAAAACACAAAAACATCAAAAAAGATGAAAGCTCTGATCCTTGCCTTGTAAACTCTTCATCATCTCTGGAATCCAGGGACTCTTCAAATCTTAGTAGACAATACTACAATTGTGGTATATCAACAGGTGGGAGAACAAAGTCCTTCTCACCCCCTTCACCAGAAGAAATATGTGGTGAAGGGACAACTAGTTCGTGCAGCAAGGATGACTACTAGGGAAACCCTCTTTGCAGAGGAATGTGAGGTCTTGAAACACATGTTCTTGAACAGAGGATACCCTATGAACTTTGTAGGAGAAATCATTTTGGAGGTAGAAGAAAAAATGAGAAAAGGGGTATACAAACCCATTTTGTGTTTACCAGAAGTGTTGGATGAACCTGATATTGATATTAGCAATAATTTCCCTTTACTGGGGCAAAATCTTTAAAACAAACTGGAGGTTTAACTGCAACTCCAAGTCTGTGATTTACCTTGCCCAATGTCCATTATGTCCGTCTTTTTATGTCGGTAAAACTGACAGAAAGTTAAAAGAAAGGGTTCATGAACATGTTTACAGTATTACAAAGGTTAGGAATGAAAATGCATTGGCAAGGCATGTTAGTTGTAACCCTGGGCATTCATTTACTTTCAGGGTCATTGACCAGATTAGGACAGACATAAGAGGCAGGTTAGTCTACTTTTGGAGAAACAAGAAGTACTTTGGCAACTGCGCCTGAACTCTAGCAAAAGAACAGGTTGGAATTAAGTCATATCCATTTCCTGTATATTGAAACTGAGGAGTCTTATTGGATAGAGTAACCTGTGATGAGTAACGTTACTTAGTTAGGTTTTGGATCAAGTTTTTTAGTAACATTGATGGTTTTTAAAGTTAATTTTACTGGTCCGATTTTTGAACCTGTAAACCTTTTTAAAAACAATGGATTTGAGAACTGTTTGTGTTTATGTACATGTGTTTTCTAAACTAACTAGTAGGAGGGTGGTCACTGCAGCCTTATTATAAAGTGCAAAGGTTTTTAAACTGAACAGTGGGCTCGATTGGCCAAATTGTCTGTGGGGAGGAGTTTGTATTGCAATTTAAAGTTGGTGTCTGTAGTCTACATTTTGTGATTCTACCGGATGAAAAGCGCTTCACTTTATTGTTTGACTTGTCCTCAGAGCTCCATTAAACTTTTTTGTGTTTCAGTACCTCTGGAGTGGTTTTACCATTTCTTAGTAGTTTTATGTTTTCGTGTTTGCTTTGTTTTCCAGTCCCTACACAGACCCTTTGTAGGTGGTTATCCCTTTCGGTTTCTTTCTGCTACTACTTCAATACTAAAACACTTCAAAGGTCATAACAAGACTCCTTCTACCAGAGCAGTGACCTCTTCTGGAGCTTTTTCAGGTGACTTGACTCCATAAATCTATTCTAGAGGCAACTACCTGTTATCTGTTCACACTTTTACAAAACACTACTAAATAGATTACTTTTCTAGGGCCAAAGCAGGTTTTACCAGAACTGTTCTTCAAGGGTTATGGGAATTCAGCTCTGTTACACAGACATCTACCCTTTCTTCCCAAAAGCTTTAAGTATTGTCCTGTATGTCAGCAGTACTGTAACAGTGATCTAATGAGTATAATGCAGTTGTGTAAGAACTTCCCCTAACAGTAGATGTTCAGACAGATCACTGTTACTGTCTGTGTGTCCACCCTCCTTCCACATTTTTCCTTTTTTTCACCCTTTATCTCTCTTTTTCTCTTTAACTTGGCTGAGGTTGGCCTCTTCTCATTCTGGTCTCTGTGTCTGAGTCTATCATTTGCCTTAATCCTTTTCCCGGGGGGAAAGAAAGCTCTGAGGATTTTCATGCCAATACATTCTTTAAGTACTAGCAAATAGTTTCATGTCTAGGTCTAATACACACAGAGTGACAGAAAGGTGACTAAGCTTTTGTAGACTGGTTGTAGATGTATGGTATACTTGGCAGGATATGTCCCGTAAGTCAGCAGTAATGCAACAGTAATCTTATGGTAAGTTCTTACATACCTGTACTTTCTAGTGAATGTGTTCTCTGGCTTGTATATTCCTACTGTCTTCCTAAGGCTGGTGACAGCCCTAAAAAGTTATGCAAATGGATTTATGGTAGACACAGTCTGCCACAAGATTTCCACTGGGTGAAGATCGTCCCATAAATGCTTGCAAGAAGTTCTCTTATTTATACAGAAAATGCTCAAAGTAAAGCTAGAAATTTTAGTGCTTTCTTAGAGCATCAGAAGTATATTGGGGGGGGGGGGGCAAATGTCCTCACAACATCATCAGTAGAAATCATTTCTATTATTGGACATAATAAATACTCCTCAGAAAAATATAAAATCCAGTAAATTCATGACCAAGAAGGAAAGCAAGTTATGCAGGACCTTAAGAGACCAAGCCAGTTAATCACAGACCTAAGGGCTCTGGTTCATTGGAGGTGACAGTTAATAAGCCCCTGGGCATGCAGTCTGTTGAATAGCTATCTGTCTAAGGTTGTATGTAGACCATCATTGGGGAAGTGCCTTCTGACCAGGCCTGTCTAATGAGTGTTGCTGTATCGTAGATAGATGCCATGTATCAGGTATTCACTGTAGGCTAATACATGACAAAAAGCCATGTGGATGGAGTTAATATCCATATCCCTACAGTGTTTGTTAAGCAGATGTGTGGCCTCTTGGCATCTCTTTCAAATTTTAATTGGCTAATGATGTGTTCTGACATTGCTGTCCTGACACTTTCTAATCAAACATTAGGCACTGTGAAAATTTTCTTCCAACCTGTGCAGTAGTCTCTTACTAAAGAAAATTCACCAAAATGTGTGTTTTGGTATGGCAAAAGGAATGCACCCCCCCCCCCCCCACCTCTGGTGACCAAACCTAGCACCTTGAGTAACTTGGCCCCAGCTAAGAGAAGGAGAATGTTGCCTTGCAGGAACCTTCACTTGACTCAGACTGTGGTGAGGAGGAGAAGGACCAAGGTTTGGCCTGTGCTTTATTGATGTACTCTCCTCCCTTGTGGCACATCGCTGCTGATGGCCACACTGACATAGAGTCACTACCATCTGGTTCCTCACCTCAGTATGTCTCTCCTTTGGAGACACCTTATACCTTTTGTGGGAACATTTGAAATCTTATTCAAAAGAAATGTCACAGTCCCATAAAAGGTGCCTTGAGCTGTTGAGTGTGGACAGGCCCAAACCTGTTACTATTCCTCCACTTTGTCAAGTATTTGAATACTGTCTTGAAAATGTACTCTTGGAGCCAGACTTGTAGCCTCCTGCGCCTAGGAAATCCAGCTGCTTCTATAGAGTGAAGGAAATGGTTAAGTGTTTGTCCAAGTACCTTGTAACTGATCCAGCAGTCATCTTGCTTGATGCTGTGAGATTCTCCAGGCTAGCACACAATAGCAAAACATTAGAAATAAAAGTCCTGCTGCAGTAAATTGATGTAGGGACTTGCAGAGACTGTTAGAAGTACTTTATTCAGACCAAACAGTTGAGCACTTTCATCCTGTTTTTTTACAAGGACTTCATTAGAACTGACTTTAATACAGACCAAAAATTGAGAGAGAGGCAGACCCAAGCAAGGTTACCAGAACATGAACAATTTCAGGAAATGACTGACGTGAGTGACAGTGTTAATTTTAAGAATTCCTTAGGTGATTTCAGTGTCTACAAATTTTCCAGTAGTTGATCATGCAGATGTTCTCTATCTAAAGGCCTGTCTTTTGTTCCTACTAGAAGGGCTAATGTTAAAACATTAATTGATGTCAGATTGTTCACACGAAAGTTGAATCTGTTTCTTTGGATCCTGATGAATAACTAACCCTGTGGATGAGCTTAGAAGAAACCATTGTTTTAATCTACCTTTGAACAATGTCATACATTTGTATGAAAAAATTGTAAAACAGAAATAAGAAATGTGTTGGAAAAAAAAAATTTCACAATGTTAGTAGAGAAAAAAAGCTGCTTTTAAAGAACTTTTTGATGATTCTAACATAAGAATAATGAAACCTGACAAAAGGGGGTGGGGTTGGATATAATGAAAAAGAACAATATAGAAGAAATACATTAACATTGCTAAGTGGTGATGGCTGTGTGCTGGTTAGTAAAAATGAGATTGTAACTGCCTATAGAAAAATTGATACAGTTTGATTTGCTCATGCAGGGGTAGCTGAATGAAAAATTAATTTCATATAAAATGATACACCAGCAGTGGCTATTATTTCTGGCTTGTCGGAAATACATAAGTGTATTAATATACCCCCCTTCAGGCAAATAGTTGACAGCAGCATTGTTAAGTTTATTGATAGCATGTTGAAAGCAAGTGTGGACAGTATTCCACAAATATTCAGGGATTCTTTGGATTTTTTTGGCTAAAATAAATAAATTCAAACTTTCTTCCCAGTGGAATCTTTTTAACTGTTGATGTTACAAACGTATTTTCTGTAATCCCACAAGATGATGATGATATACTAGGCCATATTGGAATACTATTCTCACATGGGGTAATTGGCTAGGCTTAAAATGGCCCATAGGTCTTTTCAGGCTTGCTAGTTGTTGCTGAAGCACCTACCAAGAGGAGAAAACGCTGAGAGAAGAAAAGGAGCCACTTTTGTGATTTTAAGTATTTTCTTCAGATTTTTTGTTAAGTTTTACTGCTTTGCCGCCTACTTTTTGGCATTTTCCGGCTTGCTAAAGTTTATATCTGTAACAGTAACAGTACTTGGAACACATCTAGAGCCTGTTTACTGCATTTCCTGTGTTGCACTTAATTTAAAATCGTTTTTTTCTCTAAAAACTGCATTTTACCTGATTTTGGCCAAGCACTCAAGTGTGGGGTCATTTATTGCACTGTTGTGATTATTTTGCTGCTTGTGTATCTCTGCTACCTTTAAACTACAACAAAAAGAAGAAAAAAAAATCTTGCTTTTTTCCCACTTTCTGAAAGTTAAGAAAGTTCAGTTACAGATTTGCTGTTCTGAACTGTTTGGAAGTTTCTAGAAGGCCAGTGCTTGCTTGGGCTAAAGGGAAGTCTCTGTGTTCACCAGTGGGAGTGGTTAACACTGAATAGCCTGCCTGTCCCTGGAGGAGTGGTCACTACCTAGAAGCTGTAGTTTTATTCGCCATTTTGGGTCAATTCTAAACTCCTTGATCTCTCTCTTAAAACCCTACAACTCTCTTTTTGCGCGGTTTTGCTCACTGAGCAGCGTTGGGCAGCGCCACATAAACAGGTTTAAACTATTCCAGGCTCCACAAAGTCTGCTCTTCACTTTTTCCCTTAGAACTGTTCAAACTCTCAAAGTAATTACTCTGTTCTCTTTCTAAAGCCCTGCACTTGCTCAGCTCTTATAACGAAACACTAACTAACTAAAGCACTACGCCCTCCTTGACTTCTCATAAGTATTAGACTCCCGATTGGTCCTTCCTGATCAAGTGAAAAATCAGTTCCCTTCCCTAATCTGATCAGTAAAAAAAACAGTTCCCTATACTAATCTGGTATGTCCAAGGGTCAGTTTCAAGGTTACTCTCCAGTCCAGCTGGTGAATCTGGGAATTTTGAGGCAATATTACAATTGCCTTATGTACACAGACAAACCCTCTCCTCCTTCCAACAAACTCTAATACATGAGAGAGATGCAGTTACACAGCCAAACTGGAGGCAGAGCTCTCTCAACCCAAGACTGGCACAGTCAGTCAGGAGGAAAAGGTAACCACCCACACCACAAATCCAGTCTCACACAGACCGATTGCATCTGCATACCCAACACATAAACACACAAAAACATACTCGGAGGCTCTAAATAAAAATCTGCCTAAACAGCAAAGACCTCCTAAGCAGATATCCAAGCAGCAGCCACCCCTCAACAATACCCACAAATCACATATCTCACAAAATCAGTGTGCCTCACAGTCACAGCCCATAAGGCCAAACAACACACCAAATACACTTGTTATAGGGGACTCTATTGTCCGGCACACTGACATCCCACTCACCAGACTGAACAAAGAGAAGGTCACTGTAAGCTGCCTGTCGGGTGCCAGGATCCGCCACATAACGCAAGCACTCAGGTCACTCCAAAGCAAGTACAAGTATGACTCCGTCATTGCTCATGCTGGTGTGAATGACCTGAGACGTACCTCCCTGGACTACATGAAAAGAGACATAGAGGAGCTCTCTGACCATGTAGCCCAGGCTGGTATGTCCCTGACCTTGAGTAACATCTTGCCTTCACCAAGAATGATGCCACAGTATAAAGACAAAATGATCAGTTTCAACAATTGGCTAAAGTATTGGTGTCATTCAAAGGGGATCCAGTGTCTTTCAGTCTGGGATGACATGCTCGACAAGCCACTTTGCTTCGCTAGGGACGGCTTGCACCTGTCACCCTTAGGCTTTCGTATACTGGCCAAGGCTCTTTCCACCCCCATAGTGCCTTTTTTAGGCAAGGCTCAAAGGACAAACCCACCTCCATAGACAACCCAAAGATAAAAAAACTAAAGGTAATGCTACTCAATGCCAGAAGTCTAAACCTCAAGATGCACGCACTCGAGACTCTCCTCAGTATGGAGAAAATCGATGTCTGTGCAGTAACAGAAACCTGGTTCAAGGCTCCTGAGAGCACCTCAGGACTACCAGATTATAACTCATACCATGCGTTTCGGCCCCAAAACTCAGACCGAAGCACAAAAGGAGGGGGGAGTATCTATATTCATCATAGATACCTACACCTCCAGGTTAGTGGCACTGCACGAAGCATCGGAAACCATCCATGTGCAACTAACAGCGGGCAAAACTGCCTTTCAGTTTGTAGCCTGCTACAGAACACCCTCCCTATTACAGGAACCCCACTTGGCATTCCTGAGAACACTGGAGAATATGAAGGTCTCTCCAAACACTATGTTATTGGGTGACTTCAACTACCCAAACATTGACTGGGAAAACTACTCAAGCCCAAACACCCTCGCCCAACAATTCCTTGAATTTATAAACTCTAACGCAATGGAACAACTGGTCACCACTCCCACAAGAGGGAACAACATATTGGACCTGGTCATCACCAACATGGGGACTCTATGTTCCACACCAGAGGTAAACCCCTCATTGGTAAGATCAGACCATAAACAAATTTCCCTGGACATCCATATCCCGTCCCCACCCCCAGCCAAGGAAATCACTGTAAAGAATTTCTCCAAAGCCAACTTTGCACTTCTCAAGACTGAGGTGGAATCTTTCAAAGCCCCTGGGCCAGAGGATAATACAGCCCAATCCACAGAATCCTTTACAAATGCATTCTATGAGCACCTGCAGGAAAGCATGGATTGTGCTATCCCAAATAAAACCAAGACTCACTCCTCCAAAAACAGGAG
The DNA here is from genome assembly GCF_019279795.1 of Protopterus annectens. NCBI lineage: Eukaryota > Metazoa > Chordata > Ceratodontiformes > Protopteridae > Protopterus > Protopterus annectens. The sequence goes on along the minus strand of NC_056725.1, from coordinate 598,373,346 downwards.
ACCGGTCTGGTGGACCCCTGCCATAAATAAGCTATACAACAGAAGGAGGAAGCTACTACATGATAGAGCAAAATCCCAAAAAGGGAAGGCATCTCTGATCAGTATTAGCAAGAAACTTCGATCCCTCATAAAATCATCAAAGGCCAGTTTCGAAAGAAAAATTGCCCTAGGCACTAAAGATAATCACAAGGCCTTCTTTAGTTATGTCAGAAACATTGGCGGACACTCCCAGATATGCTGTGAATTGTTGCATAATGGTACAAAATATACCAAACCTACAGACATAGCCAACATCCTGGCAGACAGATTCAGCGCAAACTCCCCCACCCCTTCCCCCCCAAAGGCGCAAACACCTGTCCCAACTGAATGTAACCTCCCTGACATCACAGATGCACAGGTGAAAGCTGCCCTCTCCAAAGCAAAAAACACAGCATCTATGGGACCGGACGGTGTCCCAGGCTGTGTCTTACACAAGCTCCAAGAAGAACTGAACCCTCACATTAAGTCACTGTTCAAACTTAGCCTTACTACAGGATATGTACCCAAAGAATGGCGTACAGCTACAGTGGTCCCACTCCATAAAGGTGGTGCCATAACGGACCCTGGAAACTATCGCCCCATAAGCCTGACTAGTCTGGTCTGTAAAGCTATGGAGCGTATTATCATGGAACTCATAAACAAAGACATTGGGAGCCTCCAGACACTGGACCCTACCCAATTCGGCTTTGTTAAGGGCAGATCTTGCCTCTTAAACCTAGTTGATTTCTTTGAAACAGTTACCAAAGCCATAGATGAGGGCAAGGTAGTCCACACAGCCTACCTGGACCTTGCAAAAGCCTTCGACACAATACCCCACTCGGGCATCAAAAATAAGCTTACCAGCTTAAATATCAACCCCTATATCACAAGATGGGTTGCAAACTGGCTCAGAGATAAGAACCCACATGGTCAGAATCGCAGGTGCCATGTCCGAATCCAAACCAGTTACAAATGGCGTCCCACAGGGCTCAGTTCTGGGACCTCTCTTGTTCGGTATATACTTCTCTGAGGTTCAGGCTAACACGGGGGGATTATGTCTGACAAAGTTCGCAGATTACTGCAAACTGGGGGCCATAATCAAATCTCCAGCTGACACAAGCATCCTCCAAAAGGGTCTTACAGAGACGGATGCTTGGTGCCAGAACCACGGCCTCAAGCTAAATGCTAAAAAGTGCATAGTCATCCCCTTTGGGAAAAACAAGGTGCCCGCAAATTACCACATAGGTGGTAATCCATTAAGTACAGAAGAAGTAATTAGAGATTTGGGGACCAACGTAGATAGTAATCTCTCCTTTGATAATCACATTGCCAAAGTGGTTAGAAAGACTTTCTATATAGCCCACCTTATCACGAAAGGGTTCGCATCTAGATCAAGAGAGGTCATTGTGCCCCTCTACTCGTCACTCATCAGGCCCATAATTGAATACAATGCCCCTTTTGGGATGTACCTTATCCGTCACCTGCAGTAACTGGAGAGACCCCAAAAGTACCTCACCAAGAGGATCATGGGCTTAAAACAGATGTCCTATGTAGCTCGACTAAAGAAACTCCAGCTCTACTCAGTTGCTTACCGCCTACTCAGAGGCAATCTATGCCCGACGTACAAAGCAATTGCCATGTCAAACCCAGAATTAATGGACATGCTCCACCTCAAAGAATCCAAGTCCCTTAGAGCTACACGCTTCAGGGACCTAAACCTCAGCACAAAAATAAATAGGACATGCTGGAGGGACAGATTCATTTCCCAGAGGCTCCCCTCACTCTGGAATAGAATCCCAATTCATGTTAGACATAGCCCCTCGCTGACCCTCTTCAAGCGAAATTTGGACGCGTGGATGGGAAATCGCAAATTCACCCCTGGGATCTCTCCTGTTTCCCTGCTAGACAGAGGCACAGTAAACTAATCTTAAAAGGGTACCTTCTGTGACCTACTTTACAGAGGCACAGTAGGCTAATCTAATAGGGAGGCGGAAGCCAAATACACTCAGGCTAGGCTTATAAATGCCCTAGGGCAGATAGCCTAGTATCTACCTATGAACCTATGACAAGATTAATATGCTCACCAGTCTGATGGAGTTCGTTCTCAAAATCTGTTTTATTATGTTTATTGCGAACACACAAGTGTGGTGATGGGCGCTGTCTGTGTCTAGAGCTTTATAAATTTAGTTATGTCATACTGGGAGAAAGAATTTTTGTTTGCCAGTCAATTCTTAACAGCTAGAGTTTCTGTTGCCGTTACCTGGATGACATCTTTATTTTATGGCATGATACTGAGTCTAAGTTAACAGACTTTTAGGATTATATTAACAGTACTTGTGAATTCTTAAAGTTTACTTGGGACTTTGATTCTGACAAGGTCAACTATTTAGCTGTACAGTTGATTAAAAATGTAGCCAGTGAACAATATATATCCAGTGTGTTCAGAAAAAATACTTTTTCAAATATGTATTTGCATTTTCAAAGCTGGCACCCTTTCTCACAGAAGAAAGCTGTTGTCAAGGGGCAAATGGTTCATCTTGCAAGGATGATTTCAGGTGATGTCATTTTTATATCAGAAATTAAAATTTTAACTGACACGTTTTTACGACATGGCCCTTGACTTTCGTAGAGGAAATAAAATCTGAGGTATGTGTTAAAAGACACAATGTTTTTGTAAACCTATTTTAACTCATTTCTGTACCGTTAATACAAAATGATGATATGATGACCTGAACTGTAAAGGGGAAATTTAGTAGAACGTGTGTCATTACTTATACAGTTGATAGTAAAACCATAAAAGAATGGATGCTTAGAAACTGGAGATTTTCAGAACGAACAGTTCCCTCCTAGCCCATCAGGGACAGCTCTTGTAAGCATTTTCTTGAAAAGGCCTGCTAACTTTAGTAAAAGAATTTTTTTTTCCACTGAAAAGCTGCAGGCTTGTATAGTTGTGGCTTTTGCTCTTCATGCCCACATATTAAAAAAGTAAATCAAGTTAACAGTCATACCATATTTAGTAATATAATGCGTTTGTAATTGTTTAAGCAGGAGTCCTTTATTTAGCATTGTGTGATTTCTGCCCTGCTTTTTATGTGGGGGTGACAGGAAGAGTGTTTAAAACTCGAATTTATGAGCATCTGCTTGATGTAAGGAACAAAAAAAAACACAAATGTCTTATATAGGCACATTATTTTATTGTTTTAAATTTGTAGTTGTTCATCAGGTTTTAAAAGATGACAGGTTTTTTTTTTTTTTTTTTTTTTTACTGATGTGCATTTGTTCAAAAGAGAGTTAAAATGGCAACTTAAATTAGATGCAACAACATTGTCTGGGCTTAAGGAGGCTGTTTCTATTAGTTCACTTCTCAAGCTGAAGTCTCTTAAGTGGCTAATTGATCTCATTTAGTTTGGTGCCATTCATTGGTGCTTTTTCAGCACATGACTGTTTTATTTTTGGTGCTTAAAGAATTTCTTTGTCTGTAATAGTCAGTTCTGATGAAGTCCTTGTAAAAAATAGGATGAAAGTGCTTAACTGTTTGGTTTGAATAAAGTATTTCTTCTACTAGTCTCTGCAAGTTTCCACATCATTTTACTGCAGCTGGAGTGTTATTTCTTGACTTTATTTAGTCTTCCTGTGGTTTTCCTGGTTTGTGGTAGCAAAACCTTGCCTAATGGCAATAAAACAAGGAACGTCATTACATTGTCCACTGTTGCAGTAGCAATATTTTATTTTGACTTCTGCTGAAGAAGGCCCAACTTACTGCCTATCTTCAAGAGCTTTCCACCTTTCCTTCTCCTGGCCTAGTTGTAGGCACTTTACCAGAATGTAACATATCAGTGGTGTAAAAGGGACATCCATCAGCATCACGTGTAGTTTTTTTCTTGCCACAGTTTGAGTTTATTTATGGTGTGAGTTGCTAGGCTTCATCAGTCCATTGGTTTGGCCTGGCTTCCAGAGTATAGATGAATGCCCCATTGGTGAAAAAAAAAAGTTTTACATATTTGTGTGCTTGTTTGTAGCTTGACGAGATTTGAACATCAGGGCTATGAAGGTCAGAATTTAAAGTTAATAACTGTATTACTTGTAGAACCCAGATCCTTCCATGTTTGTTCTGTCTGGGAATGAAGCAGGATATTGCCTGCTGCCCCCACTGTGCTAGATTCAACCAAAAGACCATCAAGGAGAGAGCCAAATCTTTCCAGGACTTGTTGAACCATAAAGGGTGTATGCCTTGCCTAAGCCAGACCACTGCTTAAAAATGAGAGGAGATGCTTCTCAAAGATAAGGAGTGCTGCTAAGCACTCTGAGAACAGTACATCTTCCCAAACCAAAATCCTGCAAACGTTAGTCTGGACATGGATATCTGGTTCTGGCACCTGCATTTTGATAACTGAGAGCAGGGGTGGTATTCCTTCAGTTCTAATATGCAGTAATGTCCACAGTTCTAAAATGTAGGTTTCTGATGCCTTTCAGCAGTTGTAGACCTCATGGTGCCTATCAACAGCTGTAGACCTCTAAAGTGGACATCACTCCCGCTAAGCAGGCCCCAAGTCATCCAAGTTTTGGGACATCTTCTGTTTTGCCTTAGTTTGAGCTGGGTGGGCCCGGCTTCTGTCCCCTTCCACCCACCCCCCTCATCAAATCTAATAATGATAGCTCAAAACTTTGCACACATTTTATAAAATAGGCATTGTGTCACAGAAAAAGAAGAAAATGTTCCCCCTTTGGAGTCGGTCTCTTTTTACTCAGAGGTGGATGAAACTAGCTTGTGTGAGTCAACTATCCTCCCTGCTTAGCTTTGGGTCAGTTGTTAAGAATGTCTTATCCTCTCCCTCACCTCCAGAGTGTTTAAACTTTAGCTATACCCTCAATGGTACAGTTACTTTAAGTGAGAGTCTCAGGATTACTCTGATGCTCCGAAAAGGTATAGGGAACTTCTGAATTTGCCAGAGCCAAAACCCTTAGTTGCCCTTCCAGTGACTGAAGACTTGAATGTTATTTACCAGTACACAACCATTTCCCAGGGTTACTGTTTCACACATCTGCAGAAGAGTCTAATTGCTGATCATTGGTGATGTGCATAGATTCCAGCAAGGGGTCTGCTGGGGGTCCAGCTAAGAATCCCCTTCCCAGTGACAAGGAAGATATGCCACTTGACCACTGTGGCCTTCAGGGCTCTTAACTGCCTAACTTATATGCTGAAATATCAAGGGATTCATCTGTCCCAGCAGTGGGACAAGGTTGTGGAGGTTGAGGAAAGAGCCCCAAGAGGTAGCTTTAGAAATGTGCAGCCTGATCTCCCAAGTTGGCAAGCACTCTATCAAGTGCACCTGTGATGCTGTGGGTGCATCATGCAGGGCAGTGACCAACTGGGTCAGTTATTAGGAGATTTACCCGGCTGAGAAATCAGCTGCTGCCAGCTCATGTCAAAGCATAGCTCCTCAACATGGCACTAGAGAAGGAGTTTTTTGGACCCCTCGTGGAACAAATGTTTAAGGCGTTGGAGGAAGACGGGAAATAGAAGAGAGTTTAGTCATGAAATAACTGTGTCACTGTCTTGCTAAACATCATTGAAACTACCTACCAAGAATGGGCCTTTCCAGTAGAGGGAAAGCAAATCTAAGCAGTCCAAAGTGAGGAAAGGCTAGTTTAAGAGCAAATGACAAGCTGACAAAAAGAGAAAACCTTGAATCCTTGTGAACCCCCAAGGCTGAGATCCCACAAGGGACCAGCTGCAAGTCAGTAGAGGTGTTCCATACCCATTCCATAAACCCCACTCCAAAGCCAACTCTTCTACCTGTTCGCACACAGAAAGTAGAAGAATGTCTCAACTTGTTTGTTAAACAGTGGGAGAAAATAACTCTGCAGTGTCTGCACACATTGGTCCCAAAAGCCTTGGGGTAAGGATACAGACTGCAGTTTAATACAAAGGCCCTCAGGTAGTTCCCTAAGTAACCACAGAAATCTTTTTTGAGGGGGAATCACTTGAAACAAAGTCTGTAAAGACAGCATGTGGAAAGATGGCACTTTTAGAAATGTGTTTAAGTGGGAAAGATCCAGAATTGGTCTCCAAGGACCATCTTTTCTGGGAACAAGAAACATTCTTAAGTAAAAATCTCTACCTCTCTGGTCCATTGGCACCTGTTGCATTGTGCCTTGAGAAAGTAACTCTTTTAGAACCTGTGGAAACAAATTCATTTGGTTTGTTGGGGACTGTGGAATCCCCATGAAAGGGAGTAGAGTTTTCAAAGTCATGAACTATCCCAGTTGGATAATGGAAAGAACCCAAGAATCCTGAGTGATCCTTGCCCAAGATGGAAAAGAGAGAAATAGACGAAGAAATAGAGGGGTAAGACTTGGAAGAGGCTGGTAGTCACAGAGTACTTGACCTGGCTAGAAAGTGCTGCTGGGAGGAAGGTGCAGAACTAATAGCCTGAGACTGAGGAGGTCTCCTAGCACAGGAGCCAATGAGAGGCAGACCTCTTACAATCCCCATTAGCAAGTTTTGGGTCCTTAAATTAATGCTTGTGACTCTGATCCAACTCTTCCTTTTTATGAAAAGACTGAAGGAAATGCACCGGTGGATAGGAGGCCCTTGAGGACCAGCTTGGCTTTGCTTTCGTTGATTGCCTGAATACCAATCCCCGCACAAATGGCAAAGGAAAACTACTGATGTATAGTTCCCTGGCAACAGACACACCAGTCATTGGTATCTTGCGAGGGGAGCCTGTTCCCACACATTTCTCAAATCCTTTGGGATCTATCACTGCAAAGCAAATGAAAAAAAAAAACACTACAACTGACTCTGACACTAACAGCATTAACAAACTACAGCTTAACCAAACTAATACTGTTAGCAACAACTAAAAAAATAGATAACCAAGGAACAAAGAAAAAACACACTCTAAAGGCAGGAATGACTGTCATTAAAACACACACACTAAGTCAAAAAACATACTTATCCTAATAAAATATAGTGATCGACTTTGCAATCAGTAGCTAATGTGCTCAGCATATGACATTTAGTTTCTATGCTATTTTATCATTCATATTGTTATTTTTATTTTATAATAGTGATGTATGAATATCCGCGGTGGTACAGCGGTAGCATTGTTGCCTCACAGCAAGAAGTTCTCTTGTTCGATTCTCGGCTGGAGTGCCTTCTGTGTGAAGTCTGCATGTCCTCCCCGCGGTCGAGTGGCCAACGAAAGATGTGCGTGAATGGGCGTGCCTTCGCTGAAGGTTGGGCGTCGGGCTGGCAACTCGGCACCATAAAAAAAATTGACTGACAATCATTAGCAGACCAGAATTCCGCTGTGGTGACCCCCAACCGGAAAAAGCCGAAGAGACAACAAGTAGTGATGTATGAATCATCAACTGTTTTTATATGAGTCCTTATATTGTTTTGTTTATATGATTGATCCGCAAAGGGATATGTCACTTTAAGGCAGGAGTAGTAGTGAATGTCATATGATGTATTTTAAAAATTTAAATAGGTCTGCTTGGATGCATTGTAACTGTCTGATGAAGCGGTCTTTTGAACCGGGAAAGCGCTTACGTATTCATGTTGGAATAAATTGTATTTTTTAACTCTTGCGAAGTTTTGAGAACTTTGTCGCTGCTGGGATTTGGCTTTCATTATCCTAATAAACTACCTACACCAAGCTAGACTAAATTCCTACACGTTAGGGGAAAAATTGAGAAAAAAATAGTGACAAAATCCTGTGAAAAGGATACACTCCAATGGGGCCACGACCGAGTTGCTATCCTGGAGTAGCGGCAAATTAGATCTGGGAGTATTCTTAAGGGATTGTGGGTAGGGGAGGCAGAGCCTGGCAGGCTGAATTCTTTGGAAAATGGTCAGCTTCTGATCCGAGTCGGATCTGATAACCCCCAGGTTGAAGCCAGATGGAAAAGACAACACAAAAAAATGAGAAACTGGAAGCTCTTTATGGATACGGATAGCAAGATACAAGCAGTGAAAATGTTTTTAGTCCCTTTAGTTTTATATACACGTCAGGCATATGTTTATCAAATAGAAAAGAAATTGTGGGCTATAATTAATAGAGAGTTGAAGGAATTTATTCTGGGAGGTGAAGATGGCAAGAGTAAAGTGGGAACAAGGCTGGATTAGTATTACTTGATTGGAAGGGATACTCCAGAGCTATGCAGTAAATGCTTACATAAATAACATAAGCAGAAGGTTATAATTCAAACTGGAAAGGGATTATGATGAAATGGGGGATAGTTCAAGAAATAAGGAGAGAGTAGGATTTTGGATACAGGTGGTTAAACACACAAATTGCGTTATATTAATTAACAGAAATGATTCTGAAAGCTATGCCAACACAGAAATGTGTAAAGGAGATTTAAAGACAAGAAAGGGGTGAAGCCAAGCAGATTTCTGGACTGCAGATTAGAGATTTGCATTACAGTATAGGCAAAGAAAAAGGAATAAGGGACTACTAAGCTCTGATAAAGTTTTTACTGCATCAAGAACAGAAGGTGCTGTTAAAATATAAAACATTACATTATAACTATAATATCAATCAGGAGAGGTTAGAAAAAGATTAGGAAGAGAGAAGAGAAAGGGGCTTTACAAAGGAACAATGGGAAAACATCTGCATGGCTTCCAAAATATGCAGAGTCCAAAAGGTTTAGGATTTATACTTGGAAGTGTTTCCATAAGTGTTATGGGAAAGAGAGAGGTAACTGAGAAAATTTGGGGGACTGTAACAAGTTGGCAGATTTTAATAATTTTATACAGTAATGTATCAGAAATATGAGATGAATAAATGGTTGTAACGAAGGAAATTATTCTTTTGAGCTGGGGCACAGGATCTGAAATGAGCAGATGCAATAAGGCCATACTAAGTTATTGCTGCTGTTGCAAAAATAATTAATAAGCAAAACTAAAACTGAAAATAATTACTAGATAATGGAAATCAAACTCTAAACCAACTGTAATTGAAGTACTGATGAAATTACAGATGTGCATTACACATGTTTTACAGTCTTATTACATATATTATACGTATGTTTTCAGCAAACATTATTCTGCATGTATTATTCCAAGAAATTCCATTTCTATGTAATTTCCGTCTTCTCTTTTCAAAAGATCCCACCTCCAATCCTTTTATAAACTTTACAATATTCAGTACTTAAGCTGGGAATAAAAAAAAGCATTTTGTAAAATTATATGCCCTCTTCCTATTTTGTTAGTCTCTACAAAAACCTATGGTTGAGAAAGTCTAGTAATACAGGTTCAATTAGATGTCTTTGATGCCCTTCTATTCAGTGTTACAGTATTCTTTACATGTGGGAAGGCCTCTGCCCAAGTGACCTGACATTCAGCCAGCATACAACAGCTTTTAGCTACTTCAAGGTACATGTGATGTTGCAAGTATGTGCTGACTACGTCAGCCATAAAAGGACGTCCACATGTACAATCCTCAGAACTTTTCTGCAGCCATTCGGAGCGCTTGACTCATACATTGGTCTGCTTCCTGATTCCATTGGTTGCTGACAGCTTTCAGATAAGTGCCCCATTGGGGATTTATTTCTTTGCTACTGCCTTTTGTACTTGGTTAATGTCCTGCAGGATGGGCAAGTGTAGGTGTGGAAGGCAGATTCCACATAAAGACAGCCACAATCTTTTGTCTTTTCTGCTTAGGCCCCAGTCATGACTGCCACTCTTGTTCCATTTGTCAGGCCTTTGTCCCTTAACTTTACGTAGCCGACCTTTGGCTTTGAATCTTTAGGTAGAGAATCAACGACTTAAACTTCTGGCTAAGGACGTTATGAAGGGTTCTGGGTTCCTTCGGTTGAGCCAATTTTGAAGTTGGAGGTCATCAACCCTAGGGCTGAATCCTCTTCAGCTAAGCCTCTTTCCTCTGAAATATCCCTTGAGGTTAGTGAAGACCTGCTGTTATGTTCAGAGGTTGGGTCTGGTTCCATGGTGGGTACCTCATCGGAAACCATTAAGGAATCTGACATAGGCACATCCTCAGAGGCAGTTCAGATGTCCACTTTGGATGGACAAAGGGAACCACCACTCATTGTGCTAGAGGGCCCTAGTTACGTACCTCCTACTCCAGCTAGGGAACAGATTCCAGAGTCGGTCACAGACATTAGGCCTTCATTGGGTTCTTCCATATCTTATCGTGCAGAAATTCATGTTAAGAAAAAAACAGAAAAACAGACGCTTTCAAGGCCCTTCCTGTCCTCAGTCTGATCGGGATACTTTCTCTCAGGGGCTGATTAATGCTATGATGGCTTTGAAGCCTTCCTGTGCTGTTTCTGATGTTCTTCGTGTTTCACTGTTGGAGCCATTACATTTGGGTTATCTGCTTGCAGGTAGCCTTCAGTCGGCCTGATTAACAAAGTTTTGGGTCCTGTGTCAGTTGCTTTCCCTTCTTCCATGACGTCAGGTTGTCAGGGGTATAAAACATGCAGCTGACGCCATTACATCAGTCTTTCTTGAGTGCGGGGCCTGAAGCAGAAGTAGTTCGCAAGTGCCGGTCGGCCGACTCCTGAAATTTTCATTTTCGAGTTTCAGAACCGAAGTCTTCAACTAAAGCTAAGTACCCCGTTGGGGAACCTTTTTCTTGCTCCTTACCGATGTCAGTAAAAGTTAATAATTGCATTACTTGTGGAAAGTAAATACCTCATAAAGATTTTCATTCGTACTGTATTCCTTGCCTGGGCCCTGACCACGACATACCTTACTGTCGGTTTTGTGCTTTATTTAATCAGCGCACTATCCGTCGTCGGTATATTTTCGCCTCTAAATATTTCGGTTCACGGTTTAATTATCCAGAAATGTTGTCTGTTAGCCATCCGACTACCGGGATTCCAAAAAAACGCAAAGATAAAGACAGAGACAGGCCGCCGAGGTCCAAAACTGCCAACAAAGCTTCTCCTAAGCCAGTCGCCAGTTTGCTGGTACTCAGTGAGGCGCTTTTGCAGTCCCTGATACCCTCTACTTCTGATTCGCAGGCCTCTACTGAGACCCATTCAGAGTCTGGTATGCCATGAGATGCTTCAACTATGGAATCACGGATGTCTCTACCTTGGATGGGTCCAGAGCCACTGTGCAGGCACTGGCTTCTGAGGGTGTATTCAGGCCTACGGACTTGCATGTTAAACCGACACCTCCTTCTTTACTTAGGCCTAAGTCTCGATCCATACCTAAAAAAAATTATGCCGAGGCCACATGCGCAGGCCTCTATGCCTAAAAAACAAATGATAAGAATGGCTGAAGATCTAATAACTCTAATCAGGGGTAGCCAACCCCTCCCCCCTTCTAAGAGGCCTAGGACTGAAGTTGATTATGACTCTTCTGATCAGGATTCTGTTTTTTTCTGATTCTTCATAAGATCTGGATTTGCCCTTATCTACTTATGAAGATTCTGATGCAGAAGACTCCATTCCCTCTGCTTCCCCTCCTGAGGATTTTTCTTTTGGGGAAACCTTACATACTCAAAGGGAGCATTTCCACTGGGAAAGCCAGGATTTTTCTGATTCAAAAAAGAGGCTTAGGGATTTCCTTCTCCTACCTCAGCATAGACCTTTAGCTATTCCTCCTATACTAGACATTGTTGATGATGCTTTTTCGGAGTCTAGTTTGGCCCCTGATTCCCTGCACTTGCTCCCAGAAAACCTGACAGATACTACAGGATCCCTGAGTCCCACAAGTTCCTTTTTAAAACTCCTATTGCAGATCCAGAGACTATTTCACAGGGGCCCAAGGGCATTAAGGCTTCTACTGCTAAAAATCTTACCCCTTCTGATAAAGACTCCAGGGCGCTGGATAGATGGGGTAAGAAGGTTTACACTTCTGCAACCTTGGCCATTAGGGCTTTAAACTGTCAGTTTCATAAGTTAAAGTATCAGCAACATGTTATTGGACTGCTTAAACAGAAAATGATGTTGATTCCTGACTGTGTGGAAAATAAAGAATTACAGGATTTAATGCATTCTGCTGAACAAGTTGGAAAACATACTTTGCAATGTGGTTTTGATTCATTAGAGGCCTCTTGCAGGGCTGCTGTTACTGAGTCTGTGCTCAGAAGGCATGCTTGGCTTAAGGAGCAATCTTTGCCTGATCATGTTAAAGCTAAATTGTTGGATGCTCCTTTAAATCAGGACCACCTGTTTGGCAACAAGGCTGAGGAAATTCTTAAAAAGATGGAAGATAAAGCTAAATCTATGCAAATTGTTAAAGATTTCTTAGAAGTTCAGCCTCATAGATTTAGTAGGCACTGGCCCTCTAAGAATTGGTCCTTTCCAGCCGCTTCCAGGTCTTCTCAAGCCAAACGCAGACACAGCAAAACCAGGTTTCAGTCCCAGGGGACACACAGAACTAAGCAGTGGGGGGCCTCCACTTCCAAATCTGGGAATAATAAGACTCCCCCCTATGGTAAACTGTCTCAATGACTTTGTTTTAAAATTTCCAAGCAGTTATCAACTGACTGCCCCTTTGGGGGGAAAGATTGCTCTTCAAGTAAAGAATTGGGAACTCATTACCCAGGACAAATGGGTTTTGAACGTAGTGTTACAGGGATACAGATTTCACTTCCACACATTGCCATCACCAAGCGGGTGACCGGACCTACCCCCAAATCAGTGGGCAGAGGCCCAAAAACATGTACTTTCTCTCTTAAGCATAGGGGCTGTTCATCTGGTACCAGAAGAGGAAAAGGGACAAGGTTTCTACTTAAGACTTTTCCTGGTACCCAAAAAAGACAAATCATGGCATCCTATCCTGGACCGGTCTACTCTAAACACCTTTTTGGAGATTCCAAAATTCAAGATGCTGACTCTTCACCAGTTGCTTCCTATGCTAGGAAAAGATGCCTGGTTGGCAACACCCAATTTAAAGGAGGCATACCTGCACATCCCAGTCAGGGAAACTTGCAGAAGATATCTTCGCTTCAAAGCAGGTTACACACACTATCAGTTCTCTGCACTGCCCTTTGGCTTATCTACTGCACCCAGGGTATTCACAAAGTGCCTAGCTCCAGTTATTGTATTTTGCAGGCAAAGAAATATTCAAACATACCCATACCTGGACGATTGTCTAATTCAGGCAGAAAGCCACAACATACTTTTGAATCATCTGGCTTTTGTACAAAGGGTTCTAACTTGTCTGGGGTACACCATAAACGAAAAGAAATCACACCTGGTACCCTGTCAACAAATTATATTCATGAGTGCAAACTTGAATACAACTTCCCAGATGGCTTACCTCACGCCACAGAAATAAATTCATTTGACAATCTACTTCAAACAAGTGGCCACAAAAACCCTGCTATATCTGCAAGACAAATACTGCAAGTCTTTGGGTTCATGGCCTCCTGCATTCTTCTAATTCCATATGTAAGACTGCATATGAGGAAACTAGAGTGGTATCTAAAAAGCCTATGGTGTCAACATTCTCAAGACCTAGAAGCAAGGATTCCTATCATACCTTGCCTACCCCTAGAGTTCCTATGGTGGGCAGAGGCCTGCCACCAAAACAAGGGACTACCTTTCACACCACCCCCTGCCGCCCAAACCCTAACAACAGACGCATCAGACTATGCATGGGGGGCTCAACTGGCAGGGAAGTGCATTCAGGGCAAATGGAGCCCAAGTCAAATGCACCTGCATATCAATCAAAAAGAAATGTTAGCTGTAAAGAATGCTCTGACAGTCTTCAAGGACCACATTCTTCCAGGACAACTAATGGTAAAGACAGACGACACCACTGTTATGTGGTACATAAACAAGCAGGGGGGTACACATTCTTACCCCCTCTGCAGACTAGCCATGGCATTGTGGAACACAGCCTTGAGCTACCAAGTGCACCTGCAAGCTCAGTTCCTGCCAGGAAAATTAAATACACTGGCAGATGGAGTAAGCAGAAACCTCTTGGACCCACATGAGTGGAAACTGGAACCAAGGATTTTCAACATGTTGACAAGCAAATGGGGGAGCCCAGATATAGACCTGTTTGCCTCTCCCCAGAACTACCAATTGGACAAATTTTGCAGAAGGACTCCCCCCAAACAAGTCTGGAAAGTGGATGCTGTGTCCTTCAGCTGGAAAAACCTATCAGTCTATGCCTTCCCCCCTCTGCCTCTGCTCTCCAAAGTACTACTAAAAATCAAACAGGACAAACCAAGGATGATTTTGATTGCTCCAGACTGGCCGTTCCAACACTGGTACCCCCTCCTGCGCAATGTGTACCAGTTATCTGCATGGCACCTGCCTCAGACTCCTTCCCTGCTATCTTAGCAGGAGAACCAGATTCTGCACTCTCAGCTTCTAACACTGAACCTTGCAGCCTGACTAATTACTTAATCTTTCCTTTACCATCCCTCAGCAAACCTGTGATGGATATCATTTTAGAGGCAAGGAGGCCTAGTACTAGAAAATCTTACGCTGAAAAATGGAAAAGATTTTGTGCCTGGAACCAATCTGAGTGGATGAGCACAGCAGAGCCCAATTTACCTCAGATTTTACAATACTTAACTGAGATGCTTCACAAGGGCCTGACTTTTTCCTCAGTTAAAATCCACGCCTCAGCCATTTCAGCTCATTATAACACAGAACCTCCCCTCTACTCACATCCATGGCTCAAGCAGATGTCCTTCAAGGATGCATCTGCAGTCATAACATATGGGTTGCCCTGCCTCAGGCAGCCCTTCGGTCGGCCGGATTCCAAAGTCTGGGTCTGGCCTCGGCTGATGTCGCACTTTCTCCGACGTCAGAGCGTCTGGGGTATAAAAGCATCAGCCGACGCCATTTTCCTCAGTCTTTCTTGCCGCGCGGTGCCCGAAGCAGAAGCTGTTGGCAAGTGCCGGTCGGTCAGATCCAGTGATTTCAGCTACCGAAAACTTCGAAAAAGCTAAGTACCCCGTTGGGGACTCTTTCTTGCCTCAGCCGATGTCAGATAAAGTAAATAATTGTTTAACTTGTGGGAAACAAATACCTCATAAGGATTTCCATTCCTACTGCCTTCCTTGCTTAGGCCCAGGCCACGACGTATCGTCCTGTTCAGCCTGTGCTTCCTTCAACCGACGAACTCTTAGAAGTCAGTCGTAGTTTGCAGAGGAATTTTTTGGGGCTAGTTTTGCATATAAAATGCCGTCGGAGACTCCGACATCACATTTGGTGAAAAAAACGGAAGGACAAGGACCGACACTCGCGGCCCACGATTTTGGCTGAAACCACGGTAAGGCCTACCGCGAGTGTCTCGGTTTCGGCCGAAACCGAGTCTTCGGAGATTCCTTCATCCAAATCCACTCAACTGACCACCGCGGCCCGGGAGGCCCTGGCTGAGTCGGCTACCGAGCTACTTACCGAAACCAGTGCCCAGGATATGTCCGACACCATACCTTTGGACATATCTACTCCTGCACGTGGGGCAGCTAGGCCCCCTGCTTCCATGTCCATTATGGCCTTTTCTAGGGCTAAAGCTGCTAAACTTTCTAAAGCTTTGCCTACCAAGACTACATCCCAGAGGCCTTCCTCTAGTTCTCAGATCCTCAGCCTTGCAGAGGACCTTATTTCTTTAATTAGAGGTTCACAACCTCACCCGGACAGGGCCTCTCAACCTCCACCAGACAAAAGGCCCAGGACTGAGCCTTCTGACCCACACTCTTCAGATGAGTCCTCGGATGGTTCTGAGTTGTCAGACCACCAGGAGGAGGCTTATTCGTCCTATGAGGATTCTGATGCAGAAGAATCTATCCCTTCGGCCTCCCCTACTGAAGAGTTTTCCTTTGGTGAGACTTTACACTCCATGAGAGAGCATTTTCAATGGCAAGGTCAGGATTTCTCTGATTCTAGAAAAAGATTAAGGACCTTTTTACATTTGACTCAGCATAGGCCCTTAGCTATACCTCCTGTTTTGAATGTAATTGATGATGTGTACAATGATGTCAGTACAGCCCCTGATACTCTCCCCCCGGCCCCTGCCAAACCTGATAGATACTACAGGGTCCCGGATTCTCATTTTCATCTGTATAAAGCCCATTCTGCAGACCCAGAAACTATTACTCTGGGCCCTAAAGGGGTTGCGGCTGCCACTGCCAAAAATCCTCTACCCTATGAAAGAGAGTCTAGAGCTTTAGAGAGATGGGGAAAGAAGGTATATACTTCTGCAACTCTTTCCGTCAGGGCACTAAATTGTCAGTTTCATATGATACAGTACCAAGAGTATTTGTTAGATGAACTGAACAAGAAGCTTTCTTCTCCTGAGCCCCTTGACCATAAATCCCTTCAGGATTTGGAACACAACTCACAGCAGGTTAGTAATCATTTCTTAAAGTGTGGTTATGATGCATTGGAGGCTTCATTTAGGTCAGCTATGACTGGGACAGTTATTCGCAGGCATGCCTGGCTGAAGGAACAGTCTTTGCCAGACCATGTTAAAGCTAAACTTCTGGATGCTCCAATGGAGAAACAAAATTTATTTGGCTCCTCTGCTCAGGAGGTCTTAAAAAAGTATGAAGAAAAGGCAAAATCTGTGCAAACAGTTAAAGATTTCCTACAAGTACAACCACCGAGATTCAGCAGAAACTGGCCTACTAAGAATTGGTCCTTTCCAGACTCGGACAGAGCCCAGAGAGGCAGGAACAGACGCCCCAGAGGCAGAGGCCAATCTAGGGGCTCTTACAGAGGCCGCCAGTGGCAGCCTGCCAACCAGAGAGGTAGTGCAACAGCAGCAACAACTACTACTACACCAGGACAGGCTCAATGACTTTACTCTGATTCCGCCCACCAGGGCTCAACTGGAAGCACCCTTGGGCGGAAAGCTTGCTTTATTCTCCAAAAATTGGCATTATATTACAAGGGACACATGGACACTGCAAATAATAGACAAAGGATACAGGTTCCACTTCCACACTTTGCCAAAAAGAAACGGAATGCCAAGCCTACCACCAAATCAGAGGGCAGAGGCTTTAAAGCAGATCAACAACATGCTTCAAATGAAAGCTATAGAAAAGGTACCACTTTCAGAGCAAGGCCAAGGATTTTACTCCAGACTATTCCTTGTACCAAGAAAAGAAAATCAATGGAGGCCTATTCTCGACCTGTCCGCACTGAATACTTACCTCATTGTGCCAAAATTCAAGATGCTGACCCTACAGCAACTTCTTCCCATGTTGGGCAAGGAGTCTTGGCTGGTGACTCTAGATCTCAAGGAGGCATACCTGCACGTCCCCATTCGACCAAACTGCAGAAGACACCTCAGATTTCTTGCAGGATCAGAGCATTATCAATTCTCAGCATTGCCCTTTGGCTTATCTACTGCGCCCAGAGTATTCACGAAATGCCTGGCATCAGTAATTGCACACTGCAGACTTCAGGGGATTCAAATCTAGCCTTATCTAGACGACTGCCTTATACAAGCGGACAACAAGGTAAATTTGATAAAAGACTTGGCCTATGCCATCCACCTACTACAGGCATTGGGATACACAGTCAACATCCAAAAATCAAGACTGGTTCCATCCCAAAGGATAACCTTTCTGGGTGTGGATCTAGACACAACCACCCAAATGGCCTTTCTCACAGAAGAAAAACAAAAACAACTTCCGGATTACTTCATGAATCTGACAAGACAAGCTCAGCTTACTGCAAGGAAAATCCTGCAGGCCCTGGGTTACATGGCATCCTGCATTATTCTGATACCACAGGCCAGGCTGCATATGAGAAAATTACAATGGTATCTAAGGAGTGTATGGTCTCAACACAGTCACAGTTTGGAAACTTTGATACCAATCATTCCTTGCCTTCAAAAGGAGTTCCTGTGGTGGGCTCAGGCCTGCCAGTCCAACAGAGGGTTGCCTTTCAACAAACCAAAAACAAAACAAACCATCACCACGGACGCTTCAGACCAAGGATGGGGAGCACACATGGAGGGCAAATGTATCCAAGGCCTATGGTCTCAAGGACAACTACACATGCACATAAACCAAAAGGAAGTGCTGGCAGTGATGCATGCAATCGAGGCTTTCAAACCCTTCCTCCATCAAGGCCACCTGTTAATAAGGACAGACAACACCACGGTCATGTGGTACATAAACAAGCAGGGAGGCACACACTCCTAACCTCTATGCCGGCTGGCTATGAATCTATGGGAGCTATGCCTGAAACTCAATATCCAACTGCAGTCCCAGTTCGTGCCAGGAAAGGGAAATGCACTGGCAGACAGCTTAAGCAGAACTACTATGGATGCACACGAATGGATGCTGCACCATCTTCCAACTCATAACAAAGGCATGGGGAACGCCGGAGATAGATCTGTTCGCCTCCCCCCACAACCATCAACTGAGGACATTCTGCTCAAGGACCTACCACCCACAAGCATGGAGGGTGGACTCTCTCTCTTTCAGCTGGAAAGCTCTAAAAGTATATGCCTTCCCACCTCTTCCTTTAATGTATAAGGTTCTACTGAAGATTAGGGAGGAACAGCCAAGAGTGATTCTGATAGCTCCAGACTGGCCAAGGCAACACTGGTATCCACTATTGAGGAGCATGTCACAGGCAAAACCATGGCCTCTCCCCCTATGGCCTCTTCTTCTGACGCAGAACAATTTCAAGATCATGCATCCCAACTTAAAAACATTGCAGCTAACTGCCTGGAAAATAACCTTAAATCCAAAACAAAATGTTTTATCACAGAGAGTGAAGGACATTATCAGGGAAGCTCGCCGGCCTTCCACAAGGAAGACTTACTCAGCTAAATGGAAAAGATTTTTCATTTGGAGCACATCAAAAGGCTTAGATGTGACAGTGGCAAGCATGACACATATTCTGGAATACTTAGCAGAACTGTTCCAAAATGGCCTTTCCTATTCTTCCATTAAAATTCATGCCTCAGCAATTTCAGCAGAATACAATGTGGATCCACCTATCTTCTCACACCCTCTCCTCAAGCAATTTCTGAGAGGGATCAAAAATATCAAACCTCCAAGAAAACCCCTTTACCTGCTTGGGATCTCAACTTTGTCTTGGAGAAACTAACACTTCCTCCCTTTGAACCAGCAGCAACAGTGGATCTTCAGTTTCTGTCTTGGAAAACTGCATTCCTTCTGGCAATAACTTCAGCAAGAAGAGTATCTGAGTTACAAGCATTAATGGCAGTACAGCCATTTCTTATCTTCCATCAGGACAGAGTTACACTAAGAACTAATCCTACCTTTATGCCAAAGGTGGTATCTAGGGTATCCTTGAATCAAGCTATTCACTTGCCTACGTTCTTCCCAAATCCACAGAATAGAGGGGAAAAACTTCTGCACACCCTGGATATACACAGACAACTACGCTACTACTAGGACAGAACTAAAAGTAGCAGAAAAACTGACCAACTATTTGTAGCACATGCTGCTGGGATGCAAGGAAAAGCAATTTCCAAACAGACAATTTCAAAATGGATAGGAAATTGCATTTGATTTTGTTACTCCTTTCATGGAAAGTTAGTTCCTGCAAACATCAGGCCTCATTCCACAAGGGCCACGGCCACCACTACAGCCTTCCTACGAGGGGTGGCTACCAAGGACATTTTAGAAGCTGCTACTTGGAGTTCCGTGCATACATTTACCAAACATTACAATCTACCTTTATACTCCAGATCCAGAGCAGGCTTTGCTACTGCAGTCCTGCAGGGGATCTTAACTACACCATCTTTTTCTTAGTACCTCCTCCCCCAGATTGGCTATGGTATTCTACCCATATGTTATGACTGCAGATGCATCCTTGAAGGACATAGTACAGTTTTGTACCTACCATAAATGTAGATGTCCGATAGGTATGCATCTGCAGTCAGGTTTACCCTCCCTCCTACCCCTCTGTGGTATTCCTAGGGTGTTTACCCCTCTTTTAGCTAGCTGGGGGAATCTATTATGGTGTATTTGTTTGTATATATATATATATATGTATATATAATTTTGCAAATGTTTGGAATTCTATTGCATTTATCCAAATTTAGCCTTCCTAGAGGGCACCTGGCATCTGGGGCAAGAAAAACTGAGGAAAATGGCGTCGGCTGATGCTTTTATACCCCAGACGCTCTGGCGTCGGGGAAAGTGCGACATCAGCCGAGGCCAGACCCAGACTTTGGAATCCGGCCGACCGAAGGTCTCCCTGACGCAGGACAGCCCATATGTTATGACTGCAGATGCATACCTATCGGACATCTACATTTATGGTAGGTACAAAACTGTACTTTCCTCAGAGGGGCCATAAATTTGAGACTACCCAGGAGAGGTCCAACCCCAGCCTGGGACCTTAACTTTGTCTTGGAGAAACTCACTCTACCTCCTTTCGAGCCAGCTGCTACTGCAGACTTAAAATTTCTTTCGTGGAAAGCAGCTTTCCTTTTAGCAATCACTTCAGCTAGAAGGGTATCTGAATTACAGGCCTTATGGCAGTGGAGCCCTTCATCATCTTTCATGCGGACAGGGTGTCCCTCAGAACCAATCCATCCTTCATTCCCAAGGTGTTATTCAGTGTGGCTCTTAATCAGTCCATTCATTTGCCAACCTTCTTTCCCAATCCACAGAATAAAGGGGAACGGCTACTGCATTCCTTAGATGTGCACAGACAACTTAGATTCTACTTGGACAGGACTCAACCTCAAAGGAAATCTGAACAACTGCTGGTGGCATTTGCTGCAGGGGCAGAGGGGAAGGCTATTTCAAAGCAAACCATTTTAAATGGATAAGCCATTGCATTCATTTCTGCTATAAGCACCATGGAAAACCTATCCCCCAGGGGATCAGACCTCACTCCACCAGGGCTTCATCCACCTCTACAGCCTTTCTCAGAGGCGTCCCTACCAGGAACATCCTAGAAGCTGCTACCTGGAGTTCTGTACATACTTTCACCAAGCATTATCATTTGACAGTTTTCTCTAAATCCAGAGCTGGCTTTGCTGCTGCTGTCTTGCAGGGCCTTATAGCTGTCCCTAATGCTATCTAAATTCCTCCTCCCAACCATAGCTTTTGGAATCTACCCAAATGTAATGACTGCAACAGTGAAACATGAAGAACATAGTACAGTTGTGTACACTTACCATAAATGTAGATGTTCGAGTGTATTCACTGTTGCAGTCCTGGTTACCCTCCCTCCAGCCCCCTAATTTCTTTTGGCTATACCTCTACTTTCCTTTACTATGCTTAAAAGCCTTTTTGGTGTATTTGCTTTTTTTGTTGGAGGTATATCTTTGTACTTTTATATTTAATTGCTTCCCATTAGGGGGGCTCCTGACATCTGGGGCAGGAAAAACTGATGTAATGGTGTCGTCTGCATGTTTTATACCCCTGATGTCATGGAAGAAGGGACAGCAACCGACGCAGGACCCAAGACTTTGTTAATCAGGCCGACAGAGGGCTACCTGCAAGCAGATAACCCAAATGTAATGACTGAATACACTCGAACATCTACATTTATAGTAAGTGATATATCTGATGAAAATGATGATTCTTCCTCTGATGATGACTCAGTAGCATATTCTACACAAATTACTTGCTCTGTAGAATATGCCTCTCCAGTGGAGGAGTCCAGTAGAAGGGATTCCCCAGTAGAAGAGATTTCTTTTGAAAAGACTGTTAACAAAATGAGAGAATTTTTCAAGTTGGACTGCTCACAGATTTCAGAAGAGCAAAAAAGGTATGATCTTCTACAGAGGTGTGCCTCGTGGCTCTGTGCCTCGCGTTTTGCCAGCTTTCTTGGATGCTTTTACTTTCTCTTCTAAGGCCCCTGACTCACAGGCTCCTGCTCCAAAGAGGCCAGGTAGGATATACAAGGTGCCTGATGACTGCAAGTTTCTGTACAAGTGTCCTTTGGCTCATACAGCAGTTGTTTCCATTGCTTCAGACAGGTCTTAAATGTTGTCTTCTTCCTCAAAACTTCTTCCCTCTGATAAGGAAAGCAAAATTCTGGAAATAATTGGTAAGAAGGTTTATACGTATTCCACTTTAGCCATCAGAGCTATGAATTACCAAACTCTTATGTCCAGGTATTTATTGACCCTACTTTCTCAGGGCTCTCGAGCTGTTGCTCAGCTTCCAGATTCTGACATTTAAAACTCAGGTTATGTCTCTTTTAGCACCTTCTTCTCAAGTGGCTAGACATTCAATTAAATGTAGTTTTGATGCTGTTGAGGCATCCTCCAGAGCACCTGCATCTGGTTCTGTACTTAGAAGGTACTCTTGGTTGTGGCTTCAACCATTGCCAGTTGACATTAAAGCAAAATTGTTAGATGTCCCTCTAGATAAATCTGCTCTTTTTGGTTCTCCAGTTGCAGACTTATTTAAGGTCTTGCAAAAGAAGGGAAAGAAACCTCAAGATTTGAAGGACCTTTTTGTTTCTCCTGTTCCAAAGTTCCACACGAATTTTCCTACAAAAACATCCTTTGTTAAGAAGACCAGTGAGCCCGTTTTCCTTTTTTGATTCTTCTTCTAGATCTAAAAAGACTGTAAGGAGACTCCTCAGTCTAAGACTACTAGTTCTGCACCTTCCTCCCAGCAGTCCATTCCAGCCAGGCCAAGTACTCTGTGACTACTAACCTCTTCCAAGTCTTTCCCTCTATCTCTTTCTCTCGCTCTTTCATGTTGGGCAAGGATCACTCAGGATTCTTGGGTTCTTTTCATTATCCAATGGGGGTATTTCATGACTTGGAAGAATCTTGCCCCTTTCATGGGGGTCCCACCCCCCCACCCCCCACAAACTAATTGAATTTGTTTCTAGAAGTTCTAAAAGAGTTATTTTCTCAAGGCGCAATTCAGCAGGTGTCAATGGACCAGAGAGACAGAGGTTTTTATTCAAGAATGTTTCTTGTCCCCAGAAAAGATAGTCCTTGAAAACCAATTCTGGATCTTTCCCACTTAAACACATTTCTAAAAGTGCCATCTTTCCGCATGCTGTCTTTACAGACTTTGTTTCCCCTGATTCCCCCTCAGTCTAGACATCAAACATGATTGTCTTTACATCCCCATCTATTCTCTTTACAGAAAATGTTTACATTTCTCTGTGGCTTCTTCGCACCTTCAGTTCCTGCCTTGTCTTTTGGACTTTCAACTGCTCCAAGAATATTCACATAGTGCTTGGACCCTATGATTGCTTTCCTAAGGGTCAGGAGTATTCGGTTATATCCATAACCTGGACAATGATCTTTTTCTGGCTCCTTTATCAAAGCAGCTGAATCAAAATCTGCAGTTTTCCATCCCTTTCCTACAAAGTCTGGGGTTCACCATAAATTTCAAAAATGTTTCCCTGTCCCCTTCACAAGATCACATCTTTATAGGGTGCAGGTTCAGAACAGACCTTATGATGGCTTTTCTTCCAACAGACAAGATTCAGTCCCTCACTTCCTTCTTTGAAAACCTTTGGCCTCTCTCCTCAATACAGCCAGGGAGTTTCTGAGATTTCTAGGTTTTATGGCATCCGCAATACTCATGCTGCCTCTTGCAAAACTCCACATGAGGAAATTTTAGTGGTACCTAAAGTCGGTTTGGATGCAATATGCTCACCCTCTGGAGTTTGTGATCCCTCTTCTTCCTTGCCTGTAAACCGAGCTTCTTTGGTGGATTCAACAACTTGCTCTGAATCCAGGACTTCCTCTTCATCTGCTCAAGTCTACTCAACAGTTGTTCACTGGTGCCTCAGACACAGGTTTGGGGGCAACATTTGCTCTCTCTCTCTCTCTCTCTCTGTCTCTCAAAGGAAAGAACATATCAACATCAAGGAAATGAGGGCCCTTATTCTAGCCCTGCAGGCCTTTCATTCTGTCTATCAGTCAGGTCCTCTGAAAATGTTTACAGACCATATCACAGTTCTCTGGTATGTCAACAAGTGGGGGTGGGGTGAAGTCTTGCCTTTTTTGCACGTTAGCTGTCATGGCTTGGGATTTGGCAGTTCAGTACAAGGTGACTTTTTAGGTGATTTGTATCCCATCTGTTCAAAATATTGTGGCAGACACATTAAGCAAGTCCATGATTCAATCCCACACATGGATGCTTCACAGAAATGTGTTTCTGGACTTTGTCTGCTAGTGGGGTACTCCTCTTCTGGATCTGTTTGCCTCCCCTCTGAACAGACAGTTTCCTGTATTTTGTGCCCGACTCCCACATCCTCTGTCTTGGAGACACCCTATCTTTTTCATGGAAGGGTATGTTTCTTTATACACCCCCCCCCCTTTCCTCTCATTCAGAAATCTTGCTGGTGACTCCCTTTTGGCTAAGACAGCATTGGTTCCTCCTTCTTCTGCATTTAGCCAAGGGCAATCATCAAGTTACCTCACAGAGTTGACCTACTTACACAAGAGAAGGGATCTCTGCTTCATCCACATTTGTCAACTCTACAATTGACCCTATGGGTGATCAACTTTTGATTCCTTTCAAGCACCTTTTTTCAGAGGATGTGGTTAGGGTTCTGCAGGAGGCCAGGAAGTCCGATACTAGAAAATATTACTTATTCAAATGGAAGAGGTTTTCAATCTGGTGTCTTTTACGAAATCTGGATCCATTTTCAGTGCATGTTCCAGTGGTTCTTCCTTTCTTGTGCGAGTTATTTAACAGTGACTTGGCTTACTCATCAGTGAAAGTTCACTTGTCAACTGTTTCTGCACATCTGCCATTATCTCCACCTTTGGCTTCCAGATTGGAAGTTAAATTTTTTCTTAAAGGCGTCTTTCATATTAAACCTCCCAGGAAACCAGTTCCACCTCCTTGGGATTTGAATTATGTTTTAGAGAAGCTTACTATGGCCCTTTTTGAACCTGCAGCCTCATCTTCTTTAAAGTTTTGTACTTGGGGAAAACAGTTCTGTTAGTTTTAACCTCTGCTAGGAGAGTTTCTGAGATTCAAGCTTTGATGGCTTCCCCACCTTTCCTGGGTTTCCACAAGGATAGGGTTTCTTTCCGTACCATTCCTTCTTTTATGCCAAGGTGGTGAATGATGAGTTGTCTCTTAATCAGTCTATTCAATTGCCCACTTTCTTCCCTTCTCCTCAGTCCTCCAGTGAAAGGATCTTGCATACCTTGGATGTACATAGACAACTCAGATTTTATTTGGATAAGGAAAATGCTGTCAAAAAGTCTGATCAGTTATTTGTTTTTATTCATCCCAGGGCTCTGAATTTGCCTTGGCAATTTTGTTTTGTTATGATTGCCATGATAATATTCTTTCTGCACCAGTTAAGGCTCACTCCACTAGGTCTGTGGCTCCCACGTCCTCCGGTGCATTCTTTAAAGGCTTGGATACTAACCCTATTTTAGAGGCTGCTACATGGTGTTCTATGCATACTTTTACCAAACTTTACAAGTTGGACAACATTTCTAGATCTAGAGCAGGGTTTGCTAAAGCCATTCTCCATGGCTTTGTTGGAAGCTCTTCTGTTTACAGCTCCTCTGCACCTTCCGCCTCCCAGGGTTCCTACTAAGCTTTGGCATTCTCTGACATGTATAGAGTACTGCAGCATTGAAAAGAAGGACATATAATAGTTGTGTAAAATCTTGCCATAACCATAGATGTTCTTCTCTTCTATGTTGCAGTATTCTGTCCCTCCCTCCTTCCACTGTATATCTTGTTTCTTTCCTTGGAAGGCATGTTATTGCTCCTTGTTATTTCTAGGGCATTACACTACTGAAGATTGTATGTGCAGACGTGCTTTTATGTATGATGTTGTCAACATATGCATGTGACGTTCCATGTACCTTGCAGTAGCTAAAAGCTGTTGTATGCTGGCCTGAGGTCGGGTCGCTTGGGTAGAGTACTTCCCACATTACGGTTATGGTAAGATTTTACACAAGTATTCTGTGTAATCAATCCTATATTACTAGACTTTCTCAAGCACAGGTTTATGTAGAGACAAAATAGGAAGAAGGCACATAATTTTACAAAAGACTTTTTGTATTCCCAACTTAAGTATTGAATATTGTAAAGTTTATAAAAGGATTGGAGGTGGGAGCTTTAGAAAAGGGAAGACGCGAATTACACAGAAATAGAATTTCTGGGCCAAATGCATGCAGAATAATGTTTGTTGAAAGTGTATGTATAATATGGGCCTATATTAGATAATCGAACTTTCAAAAGTTCAACTGTCATATGGTCGACACCATATTTTATGTTATTTATTTATTTTATTTTATTGTACATTTTTTGACTGGGCTAGTCTAACTGGATAAATGTCCATTTTTAGTAGAGGCCCGGGGAGAAAAGCTCCAAGCATAGGCAACAACATAACATACAACATAATATAAAATATATA
The DNA here is from genome assembly GCF_019279795.1 of Protopterus annectens. Classification (NCBI taxonomy): domain Eukaryota; kingdom Metazoa; phylum Chordata; order Ceratodontiformes; family Protopteridae; genus Protopterus; species Protopterus annectens. Next base: position 598,347,063 of record NC_056725.1, on the reverse strand, counting down.
CAATAGTAAAATGAATAGTAGAACATTGTTGAGATTGTAAATATGGAAAAACTTATACAGAGTCCGTTTTTTTTTTGATGTTTATGATCAAACTTTTAAAAGTTTGAAAATCTAATAAAAAAAAAAAAAAAAAAACTGCACAAATAACCTTCCTGAAAGTTTTAAGCAGGGGGGCAAGCCTCCCTGCACCCCCACACCCACACCCACCATTCTTTAAATATATCAACTCCGAGATCACACTACAGTGCAGAAAAGGGAATCTTACCATTCTGCGTGGTATGGAGATCTCTGTTAAAACTTTCAAAAATTCTGTCATATGGTGTCAACCATATGACAGTCGAACTTTTGAAAGTTCGATCATCTAATATAGATCCATGTAATATATGCAATAAAACTGTTAAGCGTACATGTAATGCATATCTGTAATTCATCAGTACTTCAATTACAGTTGGTTTATTTTTAGTTACTTATTTTTCTTTTTTTTTTTGTTACAAATAACAGTAAACTTAGTAAGGCCGTATTGCATCTCTTTTCAGATCCTGTGCCCCAGCACAAACAAATCATTTCCTTAGTTACAACCATTTGTTCAACCCCACATTTCTGATAAATTACTGTATTAAATTAAAAAATCTGCCAACTTGTTACCATCCCCCAAATTTTCTCAGTTACCTCTCTCTTTCCCATAACACTTCTGGCAAACACTTCCAAGTGTAAATCCTAAACCTTCTGGACTTTGCATATTTGGAAGCCATACAGATGTTTTCCCATTGTTCTTTTGTAAAGTCCATTTCTAGTCTCTCTCTTCCTAATCTTTTTCTAACCTCTCCTGATTGATATTATAGTTGTCATGCAATGTTTTATATTTTTAACAGCACCTTCTGTTCTTGATGCAGCTAAAAACTTTACCAGAGCTTAGCAGTCCCTTATTCCTTTCTCTTTGCCTGTACTGTAATACAAGTTTCTAACCTGCAGTCTATGCATCTGCTTGGCTTCATCTCATTGTTGCCTTTCAATCTCCTTTATACATTCCTGAGTTGGCATAGCTTTTAGAATGGTTTCTGCTACTTAATTAATATAAAGTAATCTGTGTTTGTTTAACAACATGTCTCCAAAATCCTACACTCTCCTTATTCCTTGAACTATCCCCCTGTTTCATCATAATCCCTTTCCAGTTTGATTTGTAACTTTCTGCTTATGTTATTTATGTGAGCATTTACTGCATAGCTCTGAAGTATCCCTTCTAATGAAGTAATCCTAATCCACCCTTATTCTATGATGTGGAACAATTTATCCCATTTGACTCTTGCAGTCTTCCCCTTCCAGATAAATTCCTTCAACTCTCTATCATCATCCACAACTTCTTTTCTATTTAATAAACATATGCCTGACGTGTACATAAAACTAAAGGGACTAGAAGCATTTTCACTGCTTGTATCTTACTGATCGTATGCATAAACAAGAGCCTCCAGTTTTTCATTTTTTTGTGTTATCATTTGAGCCGATGTCTTTTCCATCTGGCTTCAACCTGCGGGTTATTAGATCTGACTCATATCCAAGGCCGACCATTTCTCAAAGAAGTCAGCCTGTCAGGCTCTGCCTCCCTTACCCACAATCCCTCACTCCCTTAAGAGTTACCCCCAGATCTAGTTTGCCGCCATTCCAGGATAGCAACTCTATCATGGCTCCATTGGAGTGTATCCTTTTGTTCAGGATTTTGTCACTGTTTTCTTAATTTTTTTCCCCTAATTTGTAGAAATGTAGTCTAGCTTGGTGTAGGTAGTTTTTTAGGATAAGTGTGTTTTTTGGACTTAGTGTGTGAGTTTTAATGGCAGGGCATATCTACCTTTACAGTGTGTTTTTTTCTTTGCTCCTTGGTAATCTAGGTTTTTCAGGTGTTGCTAATAGTGTTAGTTTGGTAAGCAGTAGTTTGTTAATGCTGTTAGTGTGAGATCCGATGCTGCCTTCATTTGCTCTTCAACCTATGTGTTTCGGATCCGAGCATCATTTCCGACTCGGACATATACCAAAGCTTTAGGCTGCAGCATCTGAGCTCCTCCCCTACCCGTGATGCCCCTCTCGTCCAAATCCCTCAGACCTCATTTGCCATATTTTGATAAGCATCGGGTTCTCTTCATTCTGAGCTCCTCAGTGGATTTTGTTTTTCTCCAAGTGATTTCTCTCATATTTTCTCAGTTTTTAGTTTCTACTGATGTTCTTCATGTTTCACTGTTGCAGTCATTACATTTGGGTTATCTGCTTGCAGGTAGCCCTCAGTCAGCCTGATTAACAAAGTCTTGGGTCCTGCGTCGGTTGCTGTCTCTTCTTCCATGACGTCAAGTCGTCAGGGGTATAAAACATGCAGCCAACGCCATTACATCAGTCTTTCTTGCCGTGCGGTGCATGAAGCAGAAGCAGTTCGCAAGTGCTGGTCGGCCGACTCCTGAAATTTTTGTTTTCGAGTTTCAGAACCGAAGTCTTCAACTAAAGCTAAGTACCCCATTGGGGAAACCTTTTCTTGCTCCTTACCGATGTCAGTAAAAGTTAATAATTGCATTACTTGTGGAAAGCAAATACCTCATAAAGATTTTCATTCGTACTTTATTCCTTGCCTAGGGCCTAACCACGATGTACCTTGCTGTCGGTTTTGTGCTTTATTTAATCAGCGCAGTATCCGTCGTCGATATATTTTCGCCGCTAAATATTTTGGTTTTGGTTTAATTATCCAGAAATGTCGGTTAGCCATCCCACTACCGGGATTCCGAAAAAACGCAAAGATAAAGACAGAGACAGGCCGCCGAGGTCCAAAGCTGCCAACGATGCTTCTCCTAAGCCAGTCGCCAGTTTTCCGGTACTCAGTGAGGCACTTTTGCAGCCCCTGATACCCGCTACTTCTGATTTGCAGGCCTCTACTGAGACCCATTTGGTGTCCGGTATGCCGCGAGATGCTTCAGCTATGGAACCCACGGATGTCTCTACCTTGGATGGGTCCAGAGCCGCTGTGCAGGCACCGGCTTTTGAGTGTGTATTCAGGCCTACGGACTTGCATATTAAACCGATGCCTCCTCCTTCTTCACTTAGTTCTAAATCTCGAACCATGTCTAAAAAATGACGCCCATCTATGCCTAAAAAACAAATTATAAGAATGGCTGAAGATTTAATAACTCTAATATGGGGTAGCCAACCCCCCCCCCCCTTTCTAAGAGGCCTAGGACTGAAGTTGTTTATGAATCTTCTGACCAGGATTCTGTTCTTTCTGATTCTTCTGATGATCTGGATTTGCCCTTATCTACTTATGAGGATTCTGATGCAGAGGCTTCCACTTCAGCCGCCCCAGCTAAGCAGGCTTCTCCCTCCACGGCTTCCAGGTCTCCTCCTCCTCGGCTCCGATCACCTTGCTTCTCCCCGGGACCAGAGGAGGAGGAGGAGACCCGATCTCCGTTGAGGTCATCAAGGTGGCACTCCAGGCCTGCCTCGGTGGCCTCGTCGAGATCCACTTACAGCCTGTCTGATGCAGACTTGGACCGAATGATGAGAAGGTTCATCCAGGCCCAGCTGCAGGTGGGAGTGCTCCTGCCCCCCCCCCCTTTGGGGGGGAGCTTGACACCCTTTTTTGCTCCGATAGCTCCTTCTCCGACCCGCTTTCCGGGTTCGGAGCGCTTGGAGCCGGGCAGCGTTGGAGCCGGGGGTGGGTCGGCGCCGACAGTACTGGGTACTTCGGATCAGACCCTACCCTCGAGTCTGTCGGTTCCATCGTCAGATCCGACCTCTCGAGCCGTGGCCCGAGCTTCGGATCTGAGGGATTCAGTGTGCCTTCGGCTCCATCCAGGTCAGAGCACACTGGTCCCTCGGATCCAACGGTCTCGGCACTGATTCCGATCCCTTCATCGGATCCGAGTGGGAGTCGGCTCTCGGAGCCCAGGGAGAGTGGCTCCCCCTCGGCCTTCGATGTAGTGGAGAGGGCTCTGTCGAGAGCATCCAGACCTCCGGCCCTTGTCTCGGCTCCGCCCTGCACTCCCTCTCTGCTGGGTCAGGCTTCCATCACCCGGCCACAGGGACAGCCTACTTAGATGTCCCAGGTTGTTCCTTTGGAACAGGACATTGCTGGTGAGACCTCCTCGGACAGCCCCCCCCCCCCCGAGGAAGTGCCTCGCAAGCATAAGTGTAAGAGGAGGCACGTGGTCTCCCCCGAGTCCTTAACAGAGGACACGGACTTGGATGAAGGGGAAGGCTCCCCAAGGTCACCCCCTGAGGATGTCTCCTTTGGAGACATCATGGAAATGCTCAGGCTCAGGGGGGGGGGTGGTCTGCCCCCAAGGCTTCCTCCGACGAGTCCGTGTTCCTGGAGGCATTCGAAGCAGGCCCATCTACCGCTTGGGTGTCCCCTCCGGCCGACCCCCTGGTGGACCTTGTGACCACCAAGGCGTGGAAGGAGCCAGACACTGTGGAGCCTATTCCCAAGCGCCCGGATAGGATTTTGAGCCCCCCGGCAGACCAGCCCCACTGGAGCAAGGGTCCCCCTGTAGATGCCATGTTGATGGTGGCAGCCACTAAGAGGGAACTAGCTCAGGGGAGCCCCTCGGTCCATTCTCCGAGCAAGGAGTCTCGCTTGATGGATCGCCTTGGGAAGCGGGTATTCAGTTCAGCGACCTTCTCAGTAAGGTCTCTGAACTACATGGCACATGTCATCAGGATGCAGCGGGATCTTATTAAAGAATACGCTGCCCCCCCCCCCCCCCCCGGAGTCCATGTCGGCGGAGGACAAGCAATTATACTCCACTCGTATGGCCACTCTGAGATCTGTTTCTAATATTTCTATGCGGCTTTTGTCTCACGCAACTGAGGGAGTCGCTAGAGCTAGCGGAGCGGGCCTAGTTATGAGACGCCAGGCCTGGCTCCGACATTGTGATTTTGCGGAGCCCTTCAAGGCGTCCTTTGCGAATGCCCCCTTTGATGGTTCTGCTTTGTTTCGCAAGACCGTTCGTGAGACACTTGTCCAGAGCGAGAGGGACCGGAAGATGTTGTCTGCCATCGGAGTCCGCTTCTCTGCTCCCCAGAGGTCCTTTTTCAAGAACCAAAAGGGACAGAAGAAGATGTGGTTCCGGAAATCGCAACATTCCCAACCTGCTCCGGACAACCAGTCCTTCCGTGGCAGAGGAGGACAGGGAGGATGCCACCCTAGAGGCAGAGGGGCACTGAGAAATTTTGGGTCCAGAGAAACCTTCTTTGATCGACCCACGCAACAGCCCTGAAGGGTTGCCTGACTGCTCCACTCTGGAGGCAGTTGGGAGGCGCTTCTCGAAGCACCTGGCGGCATGGGACTCCATCACGTCAGACCGCTGGGTGCTTTGGATTTTATCCAGAGGTTACAAAATCCCTATGCTACATGTTCCCGGACTCAAGAACCTCCCCGATGTACCACCCGATCAGAGGGAGGCTGCAGCCGCAGAAATCCTGCAGTTGCTAGAAAAAAGGGCCATCCAACCCGTTCCCCCCAGTCCAGCTTGGATTAGGGTTTTACTCCAGGTTCTTTCTGGTGCCAAAAAAGACGGGGGACCTGAGACCAATTCTAGACCTTTCCCTCTTGAACCTGTCAGTAACCAAGGAGAAATTCCGAATGGTCACTCTTCAATCCATTCTCCCCCTGTTGCGGGAGAACGACTGGATGTGCTCAATAGACCTCAAGGATGCGTGCTACCACATCTTAATGGACAGACGATCCAGGAGGTTCCTCCGCTTCCGGCTGGGAGCCAGCCACTATCAGTTCAGGGTCCTTCCCTTTGGCCTCACCACAGCCCCCAGGGTGTTCACCAAAGTTTTAGCAGTGATAGCGGCCCACCTGAGACTTCAGGGAATGCAGGTCTTCCCATACCTGGACGACTGGCTCCTGACCGCCCCAACAAGGCATCTACTCTGCTCAGCCAGAGATTTTTTTCTTCGCCTAGCCCCCCAGTTAAGCATCACGATCAATATGGACAAATCCTCCCTTGCTCCGACACAAGTGATAGACTTCATAGGGGCCAGATTAGATACGAGAAGTCTGCGAGCCTACCTCACTCCGGAACGACTACAGAATCTGAGTTTACATGTGCGGGCCATCTTCCAATCAGAAGCTCCACCCGCGGAATTGGTCCTGAGGGCACTGGGCTCTATGGCAGTGGCAGTTACACTCCTTCCATGCGCTCGCCTAAACATGAGGGTACTACAGTGGACCCTTCAAGTACAATGGTCCTTCCAGCTTCTTCCTCTCAATCACCCTGTCTCTATCAGCAAGGCTTGCAGGAGGGCCCTGTTATGGTGGCTTCATTCCCCAGACCTCCATACAGGTCGCCCCTTCTGTGCTCCACCTCCTCTCGTCACGGTGACCACGGACACTTCTCGCTTCGGGTGGGGGAGGGCATTGCTCAGGCAGAACAGGCCAAGGCACATGGAACGACACAGAGACCTCCCTGCATGTCAGTGTTCTGGAGATGATGGCAGTGCTGTTGGCGTTGCAAGCGCTTCACAACCTTCTTCCCATAGGAACTATTGCGATACAGATGGACAACATGTCAGTTGTCTGGTATATCAACAAACAGGGGGGAACCAGATCTTACCCTCTCTGCCGAGAGGCCATGAGAGTGTGGGAATGGGCGATCTACACTAACCGCTTTCTGATCGCAATGCACATTCCGGGACGGTCCAACATTCTGGCGGACAAACTCAGCCGCACCATTCTTTCCCCTCACAAGTGGTCTCTCAACTCCTGAGTAGTGAAGCAGATTTTTGCAAAATGGGGGCAACCCTGCTGCGATCTTTTTGCCTCTCCCTCAAATACGAAATGCGAAAGCTTCTTCGCCCTGATTCCCCCACCAGGGGAAGCCCCGAGAGACACTCTAGTGCATGCTTGGCCGCCCGGTCTACTTTATGCGTATCCTCCTCTACCCCTGATGCTAAAGATGTTACAGAAAGCCTCTCGGTTGGGGAGCAAAATGATCCTCATTGCCCCATTCTGGCCTCGACAAACTTGGTTCCCTTACCTGTGGTCTCACTTGGTGAATCCTCCCTGGATTCTGGATCCCAGTCCGGATCTGATCTCCCACCCATCAGGCTTACCGACCCCGAATCTGGACAGCCTGAAGCTGACAGCTTGGCTGCTCCAGTTCTACTCTTAATTAGGACTCCCGGTATCTCTTCACCAGTCAAAGCCATCTTGGTGGCAGCGCATAAACCTTCCACCAGGAAGATTTACCGCAGTAAATGGAAGCGCTTCTCCGTCTGGGCGGAACATCATAATCTGGACCCCTTCACTGCTCCGCTAACATCCGTTTTGGACTTCCTTACCGGGCTTTTTCAGCAAGGGGCTAGCTGTTCGACAGTCAAGGTACAATTGGCAGCCATCTCCCATTACCACGTAGGACACAAGACAGGTCCTTTGATGTCAGCTAAACTATGTAAAACCTTCCTCAAGGGTACTTTTCTGCTCAGGCCCCCTATCAAAGAAGCCATACCCCCTTGGGACCTATCGCTAGTTCTTCAGGCCTTGACTGCTTCTCCCTTTGAACCAGCTGCCTCGGCTGATCTTAAATACCTGTCTTGGAAAACAGCATTCCTGGTAGCCATCACTTCTGCGAAAAGAGTTTCGGAACTTCAAGCTCTTTCCGTAAAACCCCCTTACTTGGTTTTTCATCAGGATAGAGTGTACCTCAGGACCAATCCATCCTTTCTACCTAAGGTGGCCTCAGAAACCAATATCAATCAGTCCATTAATCTTCCTGTTTTCTTCCCTAATTATCAAAATAAAGGAGAATACAAGCTGCATTCATTAGATGTGCACAGGCAGCTGCGTTTCTATATTCATAGGACTGTTGGTCACAGACAATCTGATCAGCTATTCATTTCCTTTGCCAAATTCAGTTTAGGTAAAGCCGTTTCGAAGGTCACCTTATCACACTGGATTTCCCAATGTATCCTTCTAGCTTATGAGACTTCTGGGAGGCCCGCACCTCAAAGGGTTCGTGCACATTCCACTCGCTCCATATCTACTTCTACTGCATTCAGATCTAGAGTCCCCTTGGATGATATTTGCTCGGCAGCCACTTGGGCCTCATCTCATACCTTTATTAACCACTACAAACTGGACGTCATTTCCAGAGGGAGAGCATCCTTTGGCTCCGCAGTGCTCCGGAACATCCTTCCATGATGGCCGCCCAAGATTCAGGTAGCTGGGGACTCTGTCCCACAGGTTGCTGACAAATGAAGTCCCTACTCCAGATTAAGAAGTTATGTACTCACCATAACGTTCCATCTGAGTAGGTGGCTTCATTTGTCTGCAACCATCCCCCCCTCCTTCCCCCTGGCCTTCAGAAGAGTTAGATGATGGTATTTTTCATGCCTTTTCCTGTTGGGATACCTTTTCAGGTATATAGGAGGGCAAACTTGATCTGAGGTCATTTGGGGTTGGCAGGGGATTATGGGTGAGGGGAGGAGCTAGGAGCTCAGATCCATAGCTGTGTAAATAGTTGCCATCCGATATCTGATCCAAGACCCACAGGTTGCAGACAAATGAAGCCACCTACTTAGATGGAACGTTATGGTGAGTACATAACTTCTTAATACTCTAATGGAGCATTTCCACTGGGAAAGCCAGGATTTTTCTGATTCAAAAAAGAGGCTTGGGGATTTCTTACTCCTACCTCAGCATAGGCCCTTAGCTATTCCTCCATTACTAGACATTGTTGATGCTTTTTCGGAATCTAGTTTGGCCCCTGATTCCTTGCCTCCTGCTCCCAGAAAACCTGACCGATACTACAGGCTCCCTGAGTCACACAAGTTCCTTTTTAAAAATCCTGTTGCGGATCCAGAGACTTTTTCACAGGGGCCCAAGGGCATTAAGGCGCCTACTTCTAAAAATCCTACCCCTTCTGATAGAGACTCCAGGGTGCTGGATAGATGGGGTAAGAAGGTTTACACTTCTGCAACCTTGGCCATTGGACTTTAAACTGCCAAATGTGAAGTTGTTCAATCTCGCTATTTGTTCTTACACGTGGATTTGGAGCCAATCCATCGGCTCCGAGTCGGCCGCTTTCCAAGCTCTAGATCTCTTAGAAGCTCGAGACACAGTCCCTATCCCATGATGCTCTGCTGCCAAACCCCAGATCTAATTTGCCACTGCAACGGATCACACGATCTTCAGAAGAAGCTCGGGCCAGTATCCTTTTTATTATATATTTGCATATTTAGACTTCTGATAACTATCAGGGATCTGATTTTTTGTGGTTTAGAGTAGGTATCTAAGCTGGTATTTTGTTTTTCAGTTCGGGGCGGTTTGCTCCTAGGCCTTTAGCCTTCTTGATTTACTCTACTTGACAGGGCTCTGTCATATTTAATACCGTATCCCCTTATATTCTGTATTGAGCGTTTGTTTTTCTTTATTGTATCCCTTTCTGTAGTTATTGCAGTTCAGGGATCTGAACTTCTAAGCTGTTTTTGTGGTGTTATTACGACTGATTGGACAATTTTTCATAATGTCAGAGAAGCAAAAATTTGGGTTTAAAAAGTGACTGTGGACAAAAGATGTCCATCACGGATAATCATAGTTCTTGTGTTTATTGTTTGGGCCTGCTACATTTACAGGAGGATTGCTCTATCTGCCATTCCTTCAGTGGCAGGGTGTTATTAGAGAGGAGAAGGAAATTGGTAGATAGAGGACTGTTGAAATCGGACTTCCAGGATATATTGGATAAGACTGACCAGACCTCCAAGTCCTCGAAGGGGTCAAAGTCATCTAAGGTGTCTTCAGAGCACAAGTCTTCGGCTCCGAGCACCTCTGGCAAGACTCGATTGCCGGCTCCACAGCCTTTGGAGCCGTGCACCGAGATCTTACCTCAGAGCCAAATCATTGTGTTGGAACCGGTGTCGGAGGTTTTGAAGTCTCCGATCCATAAGTCAGTGGCTTCTTCAACTCATTCTTCCGGTGCCCTTTCTGATATCGATGTGGACCGAGTGGTACAGAGACTTTTGGTGAACCCGGCCCTGGCCAAATTGCTTGCAGCTTAGACCCAGTTGGCTTCGAAGCCTACGACCCTTCCTTCCACGAGTTCCGCTCCTCCTCCGAGGCCAGTTGAACCTTCGGAGCCGGAAAGAGAGGATCTGATAGTGGTGGAACCCTCGGAGCCGAGGCCTGTTCCAGTGCTCTCGGCTCCTTCAACCTTGACTTCTTCGGTTCTGATCGAAGAGTCTCGGTGCGGACACACTCTTGCTGGTTCTGAGGGGGGAGTCGAACCGATGCTTTGGTTCCAAGGGGGGGGGGGAGTCAAACCAGTGCTTCGGTTCCGACTCTCCCTCTCAGGGCTTCGGCGCAGATGAGCTCAGTTCCGTCCTCTGGTTCGGAGCCCGTGGTCTCGGCCCCTGGGAGGCTGCTGACTTCTTCAGAACTGGCTGACTGCTCGGGTTGGGAAACCAGTGCCTTCGATGCCATGAGGAAGGTCATGTCTGCTAAGGCCCTCACTTCATAGGTTCATACTAGGCTATCTGCCCTAGGGCATTTATAAGCCTAGCCAGAGTGTGTTTGGCTTTCGCCACCCATTTTAAATGAATTTTGCTATGCCCTTTTTCGAGGTTAGTATACTGTGCCTCTGTCTAACAGTGACACAGAAGTGATACCCGGGGTAAACCTACTATCTCCCATCCACTCATCAAGATTCCTCTTGAAGAGAGTCAATGAGGGACTCTGCCTAACCTGGACTGGGATTTTATTCCAGAGTGAAGGGAGCCTCTGGGTTATGAATCTGTCCCTCCAGCATGTCCTATTTATTTCAGTGCTGAGGTTCAAGTCTCTCGAGCGCGTAGCTCGATGGGATTTGGATTTTCTGTGGTGCAGCATGTCCATTAATTCCGGGTTAGACATGGCTTTATACGTCAGGCACAGATCGCCTCTGAGCAGGCGGTATGCCACTGAGTAGAGCTGGGGTTTCTTTAACCGGGCAGCATATGACATCTGTTTGAGCCTTTTGATCCTCTTGGTGAGGTACTTTTGGGAGTCTTCCCAGTTGCTGCAGGTGTCTGGTAAGGTACATCCCAAAAGGGGCATTGTACTCAATTATGGGCCTGATGAGGGATGAGTAAAGAGGCACGATGACCTCCCCTGATCTAGATGTGAATCCCTTCAAAATTAGGTGGGCTATATAAAATGTTTTTCTAACCACTTTGGCCACGTGGTTGTCAAATGAGAGATTGCTATCAACTTGGGTCCCCAGGTCCCTAATTACTTCTTCCGTACTTAATGGAGTACCACCTATGTGGTAATTTGTGGGAACTTTGTTTTTGCCAAAGGGGATGACTATACACTTTTTGGCGTTTAGCTTGAGGCCATGGCTCTGGCACCAGTTGTCTGTTTCTATGAGGCCCTTTTGTAGGATGCTTGTGTCGGCTGGAGAATCGATTATGGCGCCCAGTTTGCAGTCATCTGCGAACTTGGTCAGCCACAGTCCTTCCGTGTTAGCCTATACCTCCGAGAAATATATACCGAACAAGAGAGGTCCCAGGACTGAGCCTTGTGGGACGCCACTTGTAACTGGTTTGGAGTCTGACATGGCTCCAGCAATTCTAACCATGTGGGTTCTGTCCTTGAGCCAGTTTGCAACCCATCTAGTGACATAGGGGTTTATATTTAAGCTGGTGAGCTTGTCTATAATGCCCGAGTGGGGTATTGTATCGAAGGCTTTTGCGAGGTCCAGGTAGGCTGTGTGGACCACCTTCCCCTCGTCAATGGCCTTGGTGCCTGTTTCAAAGAAATCAGCCAGGTTTAAGAGGCAGGATCTGCCCTTAACAAAGCCGAACTGGGTAGGATCCAGTGTCTGTAGGTCCCCAATATCTTTATTTATGAGGTCCATGATGATTTTTTCCATAGCTTTGCAGACCAAGCTACTTCTTCGGTTCCTTCTTCTTCCTCCCCTAAAGGGCCATGCTCTATCTCTACACCACAGGTTCCCACTAAGCATCGAGACCCAGAGCCTCAGGTAACCCCATTAGGTGACCCCTGCTTGACTGAGACTTCAGCAGATGCCCCCACTGATGAAGTCCCCAGGAAAACACTGTGTAAGAGGAGGCATTTAGATTCCCCCCAGGAATCCTTAACATCAGACACCGGCTTGGAGGAATCAGAAGGGTCCCCACGGTCCTCCTCTGAGGATGTCTCTTTTGCAGACATCCTTGAAATACTAAGGCTGAGGGGTGACTGACAGTCCCTTACCCCTACTGAGGATGAGTCGATGCTCCTGAAGCCCTTTGGGTCTCAGCCCTCCACCTCCTGGGTTACTCCGCCTTTCGATGAATTAATGGACTTGATCGCTCGAAAGGCGTGGGAGTCTCCTGATTCTATGGAACCAGTCCCTCAGAGGCCCAAAAATTTATCACCTGCCCTCAGGATAAGTCCTTTCTCACAAAAGGGGTTCCCGTTGATGCCATGGTGGTGGCGGTAGCCACCAAAAAAGAGATGTCAGACACCTCTTCCTCTGTCCATCCTCCTAATAGAGATTCCAGGATGATGGACAGATATGGGAAACAAATCTTTAGTTGTGCGACATTTGCAATGAGATTGCTTAACTATTTAACCCATTTTACCTGTCTTTAACGAGATCTCCTAAAAGAGCTTGGAGATGCTCTACAGGGCAACACACGTGATGCTGTCTCCCAGAAAGTGACAGCACAGCTTAACACCCTTAATTCCATTGTAAACTCATCCATGAGGCTCATTTCTTATGCAGCCGAGAGATCGAGCCGGGCAGCGGGTTCAGTGATAGCTCTGCGGAGACAATCCTGGATGCGCTTATGCTCCTTTGCAGATGCCTTCAAGTCTTCCTTTGTAAATACCCCATTTGATGGCTCTTCCTTGTTTAGGCCCAAAGTCAAGGAGACACTCAATAGGTGTGAGCAGGAAGGAAAGACTCTATCTGCTGTAGGAGTCCGTATGTCCTTCAAGGATGCATCTGCAGTCATCACATATGGGTTGTCCTGCCTCAGGCAGCCCTTCGGTCGGCCGGATTTCAAAGTCTGGGTCCGGCGTCGGCTGATGTCGCCCCTTCCCCGACGTCACAGCGCCTGGGGTATAAAAGCGTCAGCCGACACCATCTTCCCCAGTCTTTCTTGCCGCGTGGTGCCCGAAGCAGAAGCAGTTCGCAAGTGCCGGTCGGCCAGCTCCTGTAAATTCGCTATCCGAAGACTTCAAAAGCTAAGTACCCCGTTGGGGACTCTTTCTTGCCTCAGCCGATGTCAGAAAAAGTTAATAATTGTTTATCTTGTGGGAAACAAATACCTCATAAGGATTTCCACTCTTATTGTCTTCCTTGCTTAGGCCCAGACCACGACGTCTCGGCCTGTTCTGCCTGCGCTTCCTTCAACCGACGCACTCTTAGACGTCGGTCGGAGTTCGCAGAAGAGTTTTTTGGGGATAGTTTTGCTTACAAAATGCCGTCGGAAACCCCGACATCACATTTAATTAAGAAACAGAAAGACAAGGACCGACACATGCGGGCCGCGGTTTCGGCTGAAACCGCGGTTAGGCCTACCGCGAGTGTCTCGGTCTCGGCTGATACCGAGTCCTTGGAACTTCCGAACCCTGAAATATTACAACCAACAGCCTCGGCCCCGGAGGCTCCTACCGAGTCGGTTACATAATTGCCTTCCGAAACTGGGGTATTGGAATCTTCCGACACCATACCTGTAGACAAAGCTACACCAGCACGTGGTGCAGCCAGGCTGCCTGCATCCATGTCTATCAAGGCCTTCACCAGGGCTAAAGCTGCAAAACACTCTAAAGCCATGCCTCCCAGAGTTATTCCTCAGGGACCTTCTTCTAGTTCACAGATTCTAACTTTAGCAGAGGACCTTATCTCCTTAATTAGGGGCTCTCAGCCTCATCCGGACAGGGGCTCCCAACCCCCTCTAGACAAAAGGCCCAGGATGGATCCTCCTGATCCCCTTTCCTCAGAGGAGGCCTCTGTTGGCTCGGACCACTCAGACTACCAGGAGGAGGCTTATTCGGCCAACGAGGATTCGGATGCAGAGGAATCTATTCCCTCGGCCTCCCCCCCTGAAGAGCTTTCCTTTGGGGAGACCCTTCACTCTATGAGAGAGCATTTCAAATGGCAGGGCCAGGAATATTCTGATTCCAGGAAAAGACTAAGAACTTTTCTCCATTTACCTCAGCATAGACCTTTGGCTATTCCTCCTGTTTTAAATGTGATTGATGATGTATACTCTGACTCTAGTATGACCCCTGACACTCAGCCTCCGGCCCCTCTTAAGCCCGATAGGTATTACAGAGTCCCGGACACACATAATTTTCTTTATAAGGCCCACTCTGCTGACCCTGAAACTATTTCACAGGGCCCTAAAGGGGTTGCAGCTGTTACTACTAAGAACCCACTCCCCTCTGCAAAGGAGTCCAGGGCATTAGAGATGGGGTAAAAAAGTGTATACTTCTGCCACTCTTGCTATGAGGGCATTAAATTGTCAATTTCACATGATACAGTATCAAGAGTATTTGTTAGAAGAAATGCATAAGAAATTGTCTTCTTCTGAACCCCTTGACCGTAAATCTCTTCAGGATCTGGTACATAACTCCCAGCAGGTTAGCAACCACTTTTTGCAGTGTGGTTATGATGCATTGGAAGCTTCATGTAGGTCAGCAATGACAGGTGTTGTCATACGCAGGCATGCTTGGCTGAAGGAACAATCTCTGCCAGAACATGTTAAAGCTAAGCTTTTGGATGCTCCACTGGAAAAGCAAAAGTTATTTGGTTCCACTGCTCAAGACATCCTAAAGAAATTTGAGGAAAAGGCAAAATCTGTACAAACAGTTAAGGATTTTCTTCAAGTCCAACCGCCTAGATTCAGCAGAAACTGGCCTTCCAAGAATTGGTCCTTTCCGGACACAGAAAGATTTCAAAGGGGCAGGAACAGGCGTGCCAGAGGTAGAGGGCAAGCTAGGGGCTCCTACAGAGGCCGTCAATGGCAACCTCCAATCCAGACAGGCAGTTCAGGACCTGCAACTGCTGCACAAGGACAAACTCAATAACTTTGCATTGACTCCGCCAACCAGGGCTCAGTTAGAAGCACCTTTGGGCGGAAAGCTTTCTTTATTCTCAAGAAATTGGCACAGCATTACAAGAGACAAATGGACACTTCAAATAATAGACAACGGATACAGGTTCCATTTCCACACATTGCCAAAAAGAAAAGGCATGCCAGGTCTGCCACCAAATCAAAGGGCAGAGGCTTTGAAGCAAATCTCAAATTTACTACAAATGAGAGCCATAGAAAAAGTTCCTATTTCAGAATAAGGCCAAGGATTTTACTCCAGACTATTCCTTGTTCCAAGAAAAGAGCATCAATGGAGACCAATTCTCGACTTGTCCGCACTGAATACTTATCTCATTGTGCCAAAATTCAAGATGCTGACTCTGCAGCAACTCCTTCCCATGCTGGGCAAGGGGTGTTGGCTGGTTACTCTAGACCTCAAGGAGGCATACCTGCATGTCCCTATCGGACAAAGTTGCAGAAGATACCTCAGATTTCTTGCAGGGTCAGAGCATTATCAATTCTCAGCATTGCCCTTTGGCTTATCTACTGCGCCCAGAGTATTCACGAAATGCCTGGCATCAGTAATAGCACACTGCAGACTCCAGGGGATTCAAATCTACCCATATCTGGACGACTGCCTTATACAAGCGGACAACCAACAAACTTTGATAAAGGACTTAAATTATGCCATCAATCTTCTACAGGCCTTGGGATATACAGTCAACATGCACAAATCAAGACTTGTTCCATCCCAAAGAATAACCTTTCTGGGTGCGGATCTAGATACAACCACCCAAATGGCTTATCTCACAGAAGAAAAACAAAGTCAACTACCGGATTACTTCAAGAATCTGACAAGACAAACCCAGCTGACTGCAAGGAAAATCCTGCAGGCCCTGGGTCACATGGCATCCTGTATTCTTCTGATTCCACAAGCAAGGCTACATATGAGAAAGCTACAGTGGTACCTAAGGAGTTTATGGACTCAGCACAGTCACAGTTTGAAGCGTTAATCCCACTCATTCCATGCCTTCACAAGGAATTTCTGTGGTGGGCTCAGGCCAGCCAGTCCAACAGAGGGTTGCCCTTCACAAAGCCAAAAACCTCCCAAACTATTACAACAGACGCTTCAGACCTAGGTTGGGGAGCACACATGGAGGGCAGAGGTATCCAAGGACAGTGGTCACAAAAGGAGCTACACATGCACATAAATCAAAAAGAAATGCTAGCAGTGATACATGCAATCGAGGCCTTCAAACTCTTTCTGCATCAAGGCCATCTACTAATAAGGCAGACAACACCACAGTTATGTGGTACATAAACAAGCAAGGAGGTACCCATTCTTACCCTCTATGCAGACTGGCAATGAATCTATGGGATCTTTCCTTGAAACTCAATATACAGCTACAAGCTCAGTTTGTGCCAGGGAAGGACAATACACTGGCGGACAGCTTAAGCAGAAATATCATGGATGCACACGAATGGATGCTGCACCCAGACATTTTTCAACAGATAACACAATCTTGGGGGAGCCCGGACATAGATCTATTTGCATCCCCCCACAACCATCAACTGAAGAAATTCTGCTCAAGGACATACCACCCACAAGCGTGGAAAGTGGATGCCCTCTCGTTCAGCTGGAGAAATCTGACAGTGTATGCATTTCCTCCTATTCCATTAATGACCAAGGTGTTACTGAAGATCAGGGCAGAGCAGCCAAAAGTGATTCTGGTAGCTCCGGACTGGCCAAGACAGCACTGGTACCCACTGCTAAGGAGCATGTCACGTACGAAACCATGGCCCCTACCTCTATGGCCACTTCTACTGACACAGCACAGATACAAAACTCTACATTCCAACCTGAAAACATTGCAACTAACAGCGTGGAGAATACCTTGACTCCTCCTCAGGATAAGCTATCCCAGAGAGTCAAGAATATTATTATGGAAGCTCGCCGCCCTTCCACAAGGAAGGCATATTCAGCAAAATGGAAAAGGTTTCTCATCTGGAACACCACAAAGGGCCTAGATGCGACAATGATGAACATGGCACATATCCTGGAATACTTGGCAGAAATGTTCCACAATGGGCTGTCTTACTCTTCTATTAAGATTCATGCTTCAGCAATTTCAGCTGAGTACAATACTGATCCACCTGTCTTTTCTCATCCTCTCCTAAGACAGTTTCTAAGAGGAATTAAAAACATCAAACCTCCTAGGAAACTACCTCTACCTGCTTGGGACCTTAACTACATGTTGGAAAAACTAACACTGCCTCCATTTGAACCAGCAGCATCTGCAGATCTACAGTACCTTTCATGGAAGACTGCTTTCCTTCTGGCAATAACCTCAACAAGAAGGGTTTGGGAATTGCAGGCCCTGATGGCAGTTCAGCCATTTATTATTTTTCACCAGGACAGAGTTTCATTAAGAACTAAAACTACTTTTATGCCAAAGGTGGTATCCAGGGTTTCATTGAATCAAGCCATTCACTTGCCTACCTTCTTCCCAGGGGGGTATAATGGTAGATGCCGCCTAGGCGGCAGAGGGGGTCCGCAGAACCAGGATGACAGGGAGCAGTTCCCTGGCAAACCCTATCAGCGCTCCTGAGAGGAAGCCTGACTGTCCTACTCTGGAGGTAGTCAGGGGTCGCTTAGCTTTATACCCAGACACCTGGCTAGGAATTACATCAAGATTACTGGGTAAAAAGCATAATCACCAGAGGCTACATCATTCCCTTTTCAGAATTCCCTTCCATTCAGACAAGAATCCCAGACGTTCCACCCAGTCTGCGGAGTCTAGCAGCCATAGAAATTCAGAGGCGGCTGGAAAAGAGTCATCCAGCCAGTCCCGGCGGACCAAATAGGATCCGGAACTTTCTCCAGGATGTCCTTCAAGGATGCATCTGCAGTCCTTACAAATGGGTTGTCCTGTCGTCAGGCAGCCCTTCGGTCGGCCGGATTCCAAAGTCTGGGTCTGGCCTCGGCTGGGGTCGCACTTCACCCGACGTCACAGCTGCAGTTCTTCGGGTATAAAGGCATCAGCCGACGCCATTTTCCTCAGTCTTTCTTGCCGCGTGGCCAAGCAGAAGCTGTTCGCAAGTGCCGGTCGGTCAGAACCAGAGATTACTACTACCGAATACTTCTACTACTACGAAGACTTCTAAAAGCTAAGTACCCGTTGGGGACTCTTTCTTGCCTCAGCCGATGTCAGAAAAAGTGAATAACTGTTTAACTTGTGGGAAACAAATACCTCATAAAGATTTCCACTCTTACTGCTTACCTTGTTTAGGCCCAGACCACGACGTAGCAGCTTGTCTAGCCTGTGCTTCTTTTAACCGACGGACGCTTAGACGTCGGTCGGAATTTGCTGAGGAGTTTTTCGGCTCCGCTTTTGCTTACATTATGCCGTCGGATCCTCCGACTACACAAATATCTAAAAAGCGCAAGGAAAAGGACCGACACTCGCGGTCCGCGGTTTCGGCCGAAACCGCGGTTAAGCCAACCGCGAGTGTCTCGGTTTCGGCTGAAACCGAGCTCGCGGTTCTTCCTTCAGCCGAAAGCTTACCTCCTACCGAGGCCTCATCCAACCTGGTGGAATCGGCTACTGAAATCCCACCTGCTCTTGCAGGTTCCCAGGATTTATCTGATACTATCCCCTTGGATATTTCAACCCCTGCACGTGGAGCTGCTAGGCCACCTGCAGCCATGTCCATTAAGGCCTTTGCCAGGGCTAAAGCAGCTAAAGCTACTAAATCTGTGCATGCTAAGACCCCCTCTCACAGGCCTAGTTCTAGTTCACAAATGCTTAGTTTAGCAGAGGATCTCATTTCTTTAATCCGAGGATCCCAACCTCAACCAGGCAGGGCCTCTCACCCACCTCCAGAGAAGAGGCCTAGAGCAGAGCCCCCTGAGCCAGTGTCTACAGATGATTCCTCTGATGATTCAAATGCTACAGACCCTCCAGAGGATCCTTACTCCCCTTATGAAGACTCTGATGCTGAAGAGTCCATCCCCTCTGCCTCTCCGCCTGAGGAATTTTCTTTTGGGGAAACCTTGCATGCTATGAGGGAACAATTTCAGTGGCAGGGCCAGGATTTTTCAGATTCCAGAAAAAGGCTTAGAACTTTTCTGCATTTACCACAACATAGGCCTTTAGCCATACCTCCAGTTCTGTCTGTTGTAGATGATGCATTTAATGATGCTTGTACTGCTCCTGATTCTCTCCCTACGGCCCCTGCTAAGCCCGATAGATACTACAGGGTCCCGGACACACATTACCACTTGTATAAGGCTCCTTTTGCAGATCCAGAGACTATCTCCCAAGGACCTAAGGCTGTAGCAGCTACCTCTGCCAAAACCCCCTCCCCTCTGAAAGGGAATCCAGATCCTTAGAGAGATGGGGTAAAAAAGTTTACACTTCTGCTACTCTTTCAGCTAGGGCCTTGAACTGTCAATTTCACATGATACAGTATCAAGAATTTATGCTAGACCAGTTAACCAAAAAACTGTCCTCGGATGAAACAGTAGACAAAAAATATGTGCAGGAAATGGTACATAACATTCAACAAGTCAGTAACCATTCCTTAAAATGCGGTTATGATGCACTGGAGGCTTCCTTTAGATCAGCCATGACTGGCACAGTTATCAGAAGGCATGCATGGTTAAAAGAACAGGCCTTACCAGACCATGTCAAATCAAAGCTATTAGATGCTCCTATGGATAAGATCAATTTGTTTGGCTCTCCTGCACAACAAGTGCTGAAGAAGATGGAAGAGAAGGCAAAATCTGTCCAAACAGTGAAAGATTTCTTACAGGTCCAACCTCTGAGGTTTAGCAGGAATTGGCCCTCCAAGAATTGGTCCTTTCCAGACTCCTCCAGAACTCAGAGAGGCAGGAATAGGCGTTCAAGAGGCAGAAGCCAATCCAGGGGTGCCTACAGGGGACGCCAGTGGCAGGGCAACAACCAGCGAGGCACAGCCACAGACACAGCCACCACCACAACTACAGATCAATCACAGTGACTTGGCTCTGGCACCGCCTACCAGGGAACAACTACAAGCACCCTTAGGCGGGAAGCTAGCCTTATTTTCAACAAACTGGCATTACATCACAAGAGACAAGTGGATTTTGCAGACAATAGACCAAGGTTACAGGTTTCACTTCCATACTCTACCAGGGAAGAGAGGAATGCCAAACCTACCTCCAAATCAAAAGACAGAAGCTCTACAACAAATATCTCAATTATTAAGGATGAGAGCTGTAGAAAAGGTACCATCTATGGAGCAAGGAAAGGGATTTTACTCCAGACTCTTCCTGGTACCAAGAAAAGAGAGCAAATGGAGACCTATTCTCGACCTGTCCGCTTTAAACACATTCCTCATTGTTCCAAAATTCAAAATGCTGACTCTACAGCAGCTTCTTCCCATGCTGGGCAAGGAGTCTTGGCTGGTAACTCTAGATCTCAAGGAGGCATACCTGCACGTCCCCATACGACCAAATTGCAGAAGATACCTCAGATTTCTTGCAGGATCAGAGCATTATCAATTCTCAGCATTGCCCTTTGGCTTATCTACTGCCCAGAGTGTTCACGAAATGCCTGGCATCAGTAATTGCTCATTGCAGGCTTCAGGGAATCCAAATCTACCCTTACCTGGACGACTGCCTGATACAAGCGGACAACAAAGTATAGCTAGCAGAAGACTTGCAAAGGGTCATTTACCTGCTACAAGCCCTGGGATATACAGTCAATATAAAAAAGTCAAGGCTGATACCATCCCAAAGGATAACCTTTTTGGGTGCAGAGCTAGACACATCAAAACAAATGGCATTCCTAACAGTAGAAAAACAGAAGCAACTACCTCTCTACTTTTTGGCATTAACAAAACAGGACCAGCTAACAGCAAGAAAAGTCCTGCAAGCCTTGGGCTTCATGGCATCCTGCATAATATTGGTTCCACATGCCAGACTGCATATGAGAAAATTACAGTGGTACCTAAGGAATTTATGGTCTCAACACCAGCACAGCCTAGAAACTCAAATTCCAATAATTCCATGCCTGAAACAAGAATTCCTATGGTGGGCTCAGGCCTGTCAGGCAAACACAGGATTGCCCTTCCACAACACTCAGCCAAGCCAAACCATCACGACGGACGCCTCGGACCTCGGTTGGGGGGCCCACATGCTGGACATGTGCATCCAAGGTTTATGGACTCCAGACCAGCTGCACCTACACATAAACCTAAAGGAAATGCTGGCAGTAAAACTGGCAATTCAGACATTCAGACCATTTCTACGACAAGGCCAATTGATGATAAGGACAGACAACACCACAGTTATGTGGTACATCAACAAACAGGGAGGCACACATTCGTACCCTCTATGCCGGATGGCACTGGACCTCTGGAATGTGGCCCTGAGCTACAACATACAGTTACAAGCAGTTTTTGTACCAGGAAAAGAAAACATTCTAGCAGACAGATTAAGCAGGACTACCACGGATGCCCACGAATGGATGCTGCATCCGGACATCTTCAAAACCATTACAAGAAAATGGGGACTCCCAGAAATAGACTTATTTGCATCCCCACACAATCACCAGCTACAGAAATTCTGCACAAGGACGTACCACCCACTTGCTTGGAAGGTGGACTCCCTCTCTTTCAGCTGGAAAAACCTGGCAGCATATGCATTCCCACCACTTCATTTGATGCACAAGGTGCTATTGAAGATCAAAGAGGAGCGTCCAAGGATCATTCTGATAGCTCCAGACTGGCCAAGACAACATTGGTACCCATTACTGAGGAGCACGTCTCAGGAACAAATGTGGCCCTTACCCCTGGTTCCACTGCTGTTAACACAGAACAACTACAACATCCTGCATCCAAACCTGAAAACGCTGCAGCTGACTGCCTGGAACATTACATAAGGCCAATTAACCCAAATTTATCCCAAAGGGTTAAAGACATTATCCTGGAGGCTCGCAGACCCTCAACAAGGAAAAATTATTCGGCAAAATGGAAAAGATACCTCATTTGGAGTACTACAAAAGGAGAAGATGTGTCACTGGTAAACATAGCCAACATCCTGGAATACTTGGCAGAGCTCTTTCACTAAGGCCTGTCCTATTCTTCCATTAAGATTCATGCATCAGCTATTTCAGCAGAATACGACTTGGATCCTCCAGTCTTCTCACATCCCCTACTCAGGCAGTTTCTCAGAGGAATTAAAAATGTAAAACCTCCCAGGAAACCACCATTACCAGCATGGGACTTGAACTTTGTGCTAGAAAAATTGACACTCCCTCCTTTCGAACCAGCAGCAACAGCAGAATTACAATATTTATCATGGAAAACTGCTTTCCTACTGGCAATCACTTCAGCAAGAAGGGTATCTGAGCTACAGGCATTAATGGCAGTACAACCCTTCCTGATCTTCCATCAAGATAGAGTGTCCATGAGAACAAATCCTACTTTTATGCCTAAGGTGGTCTCCAGAGTATCTTTAAATCAGGCTATCCACCTACCTACATTCTTCCCCAACCCACAGAACAGGGGAGAAAGACTGTTGCATACCTTGGATGTACATAGACAATTACGCTACTACCTGGACAGGACCAAGGGCAATAGAAAAACTGACCAGCTTCTGGTAGCATATGCAACAGGAATGGAAGGAAAAGCAATTTCAAAACAGACTATTTCAAAGTGGATAGGAAATTGTATCAGATTTTGTTACTCCTACCATGGAAAGAAAACTCCAGAAAACATCAGGCCTCACTCTACAAGGTCTACAGCCACTACCACAGCTTTCCTCAGGAGTGGCTACCAAGGACATTTTAGAGGCTGCTACTTGGAGCTCCGTGCATACATTTGCCAAGCATTATAATTTACCTTTGTACTCTAGATCCCGAGCAGGTTTTGCCACTGCTGTTTTGCAAGGGATCTTAACTACACCATAACTTCCTTTTTCCTCCTCCCCCAGTTTGGCTATGGTATTCTACCCATTTGTAAGTACTGCAGATGCATCCTTGAAGGACATAGTACAGTTTTGTACCTACCATAAATGTAGATGTCCGATAGGAATGCATCTGCAGTCAGGATTACCCTCCCACCTTTCCCTTCTGTGGTACTCCTAGGGTATTTGCCCATCTTATAGCTAGCTGGGGGAATCTATTATGGTGTATTTATTTGTATATATGTACATACATGCTTATTTTTTGTGTCTGCTCTCTACTATTTGGAATCATTGGCATTTATCCAAATTTAGCCTTCCTAGAGGGCACCTGGCATCTGGGGCAAGAAACACTGAGGAAGATGGCGTCGGCTGATGCCTTTATACCCGAATAACTGCAGCTATGACGTCGGGTGAAGTGCGACACCAGCCGAGGCCAGACCCAGACTTTGGAATCCGGCCGACCGAAGGGCTGCCTGACGACAGGGCAACCCATTTGTAAGGACTGCAGATGCATTCCTATCGGACATCTACATTTATGGTAGGTACAAAACTGTACTTTCCTCTGGGGCGCATGCACATGAGGATACTCCAGTGGTTACTCTTCACACAGTGGTCTTAACAACTTCCAATGTCACACAAGATTCTGCTGACAAATACTTGCAAAAAGGAACTCCTTTGGTGGTTGAACAGTCACCAAGTTACTGTAGGTCGTCCATTTGTACTCCCCCCACCCACAGCCACAGTGACCATGGATGCTTCCCTGATAGGGTGGGTGGGGGGGGGGGCTGTGTCAAGGAAGAACTGTCCAAGGTACTTGGTCAGAGATGGAATCCAGTTTGCACATCAATGTCTTGGAGTTGAGAGCGGTGTTCCTAGCGTTACAACACTTTCACGACTCTCTACCTCAAGAGACGATTGCAATACAGACAGACAACATGTCAGTAGTCTGGTACATCAACAAGCAAGGGGGAACCAGATCTTGCCCCTTATGCCGAGAGGCCCTGAGAATTTGGCAGTGGGCTGTATCCACCGGGCGCTTCCTGATAGCAACGCACATCCCGGGGTCATCCAACGTGATAGTGGACAAATTGAGCAGAGCCATTCTATTGCCTCACGAGTGGTCCCTCAAAGAACGAGTGGCGGAAAGGATATTCCGCAAATGGGGCCAGCTTTGCTGTGACCTTTTTGCATCCCCAATGAATGCCAAATGCAGAAGCTACTTTGCCCTATACCCTCCACTGGGAGACATCCCAGGGGATGCACTCGTACACGATTGGCCTTCGAGTCTCCTGTATGTCTTTCCTCCATCCCCGCTGATCCCCAAATTTTTACAGAAAGCCAAAAGCCTGGGAAGGACTGTTATTCTGATAGCCCCATTTTGGCCTCGGCAGATATGGTTCCCCTTCCTTCAGCAATACCAAGTGGAAGAACCTTGGGTTCTGGACCCAGTGCCAGACCTTCTGACTCATTCATCCAGAATTCTTCACTCCTCTCTTGTATCCCTCAGACTGACAGCTTGGCTGCTCTACTTCCCAACCTAGCCAGGTCTCATAATTTGTCTCCCGCGGTTCAGCATATTCTGGTTTCCTCGCATAAAGTCTCCACCAGGAAACTATATAACAGTAAATGGAAACAATTTGGTCATTCGGCTTCTCAACACAGTATTGATCCCTTTATTGCCCCTATTCATAGCATTCTGGAATTTTTTACTTCACTTTTCCACGGTGGTGCAGCAGCCGCTACTATAAGGGTTCAATTGACTGCTATATCTAACTTCCATGTGGGATGCAGAGGTTCTAACATTATGTCCCACAGATTATGTAAAGCCTTTCTGAAAGGGACTCATCACCTTCGACCCCCTGTCAGACATCTAAATTTGGTGCTGTCTCAACTCATGCTTCCCCCTTTTGAGCCCGCATCTTCTTGTCCGTTGAAGTTCCTTTCTTGGAAGACAATTTTCTTAGTGGCCGTTACTTCGGCGCGTAGAGTTTCTGAACTTCAAGCACTCTCTGTTAGGCCTCTATATTTGGTCTTTCACCCCGACAGGGTGTCTCTAAGAACAAATCCATCCTTTCTCCCGAAGGTCTGTTCCAAAGCGAACTTGAATCAGTCCATTGAACTTCCCACTTTTTTCAGGCATCATGCCAGTAAATTGGAGTACATGTTGCATAAGCTTGATGTTCACAGACAATTGAGATTTTATTTGGACAGAACAAAAGAATTCAGAAAATCAGATAAACTATTTTGTTTCCCATGCAGACAATAAGAAGGGCCTTTCGGTGTCCAAAGTTACGTTGTCCAAATGGCTTTCTGATTGTATAAAGTTTGCATATTCTTCATCCCATCAACCTTTAGAAAGTAAAGTGAAAGCTCATTCTACCAGGGCTGTTTCTACGTCCTTAGCTCACACAGCTCATTTACTTTTGTACACCATTTGTGCAGCTGCTTGGTCCAAACCTCATACATTTATTACTCATTACAAAGTGGACAGGGCCTCCAGGGACAGGGCTTCCTTTGGTTCCACCATTCTCAGGAATGTAATCCCTTGAGCTGCCCAGGATTAGGGTGCTTGGGACGCTACCCACATGTAAGAACAAACGGCGAGATTGAACAACTTCACATAAAGAAGTTATGTTCTTACCATAACGTTCCATGTGAGTTGTTCATCTCGCCTTTGTTCTTACACTCCCTCCCACCTTCCCCCTCCATGTTCTGGAAGAACGGGTATGGCTGGTGGTCTGTTTGATCTTACTAGTATCCTCTTGTCAGCCAGGTTATCTTTTAACTAATTGTAAATAGTTACTTTGTTATATTGGGTTGCTTAGTTGTGTTTCTTGCTGGTTTCAGCAAACTAGATCTGGGGTTTGACAGCAGAGCATCATGGGATAGGGACTGTGTCTCGAACTTTTAAGTGATCTAGAGCTTGGAAAGTGGCCGATTTGGAGCCGATCCACGTGTAAGAACAAAGGCAAGATGAACAACTCACATGGAACGTTATGGTAAGAACATAACTTCTTTTTTCATATGTTAAAATATCAGCAACATCTTGTTGGATTGCTTAAATAGAAAATTATGTTGATTCCTGACTGTGTGGAAAATAAAGAATTACAGGATTTAATGCATTCTGCTGAACAAGTTGGAAAACATACTTTGCAATGTGGTTTTGATTAATTAGAGGCCTCTTGCAGGGCTCCTGTTGCTGGATCTGTGCTCAAAAGGCATGCTAGGCTTAAGGAGCAATCTTTGCCTGATCATGTTAAAGCTAAATTGTTGGATGCTCCCTTAAATCAGGACCGCCTTTTTGGCAACAAGGCTGAGGACGTTCTTAAAAAGATGGAAGATAAAGCTAAATCTATGCAAACTTTTAAAGATTTCTTACAAGTTCAGCCTCCTAGATTTAGTAGGCACTGGCCCTCTAAGAATTGATCCTTTCCAGCCCCTTCCAGGTCTTATCAAGCCAAACCCAGACACAGCAAAAGTCCCAGGTTTCAGTCCCAGAGGACACACAAGACTAAGCAGTGGGGGGCCTCCAATTCCAAATCTGGGAGTAATAAGACCCCCCCCCCCCATGGTAAACTGTCTCAATGACTTCCGTTTAAAATTTCCAAGCACTTATCAACTGACTGCCCCTTTGGGGGGAAAGATTGCTCCATGCAAAGAACTGGGAACTCATTACCCAGGACAAATGGGTTTTAAATATAGTGTCCCAGGGATTCACATTTCACTTCCACACGTTGCCAACACCAAGCGGGTGGCCGGACCTACCCCCAAATCAATAGGTAGAGGCCCAAAAACAAGTACTTTCTCTCTTAAGCATGGGGGCTATTCAGCTGGTACCGGAAGAGGAAAAGGGACAAGGTTTCTACTCGAGACTTTTCTTGGTACCCAGAAAAGAATTCATGGCATCCTATCCTGGACCTGTCTACTCTAAATACCTTTTTGGAAATTCCAAAATTCAAGATGCTGACTCTTCACCAGTTACTTCCTATGCTAGGCAAAAATGCCTGGTTGGCAACTCTAGATTTAAAAGAAGCATACCTGTACATCCCAATCAGGGAATCTTGCAGAACATACCTACGCTTCAGACCTGGCTACACGCACTATCAGTTCTCTGCACTGCCCTTTGGCTTATCTACTGCGCCCAGGGTATTCACAAAGTGCCTAGCTCCAGTTATTGCATTTTGCAGGCAAAGAAATATTCAAATATACCCATACCTGGACAATTGTCTAATTCACCCAAGCAGATAAAGGGGGTAATTGGGTAATTTTACCCAGGGAAAAGTATAATACTGTTGCTTTGGGATTATTAAACGATGTTAGAACTTATACCAAGCTGAGTTCCAATATGACCAAAGTGTACAATTCCTTGCTGTTAGAGATCTTAGAGAGGAGTGAAAGGTTGGGTTTCTTCACATCGGCTGATATAAGGAGGTTATATATCAAAAATCCAAGGAACGCCAGATTTTTTATTATTCCTAAAGTTCATAAGGATGTGAGGAACTCCCCAGGTCGCCCCATTGTTTCAGGCAAGGGTGCGTATTTGCAGAATATAGGGATTTTTTTAGATTCTGTGTTAAAGTGCCACTTGCATAGAGTACAAGCTCATGTAAAAAATACTAGAGAAATTTGCGGGGAAGTAAAAAACATCATTTGGGAACAGGATTTTTACTGGGCCAGTGTGGACGTAAAATCTTTGTATACTAGCATTGATAAGCAATGGGGATTGGAAGCCATTGGCAAAATGTTGGGTGAAGGGCCTAGGACTAGTTACATTATAAATCTTTTAGAATTTTGTTTAACACACAATTGCTTTGAATTCGAAGGTGGGTTCTTCTTACAAAATGAAGGTACAGCGATGGGGGCACCCTATGCGCTCTCATATGCGATTCTCTTTATGGCTCACTTTGAGAATTCTTTCATTTACACAAGTGATTTTTTCAAAAGCAAGGTAGTTAAATATAAGAGATTCATAGATGATCTCTTATTTTTGTGTAGAGGTGACCCGAGGGAGTTTGAAAAATTCGTTTTGGGAATGAAGAAAAATCCATGTGGTTTGGATTTCACATATACAGTAGGTGGAAGGAGTATTCAATATTTGGACATTGAATTGTACGTGGGGTTTGACAATAGGGTACAACACAAACCCTTTCACAAAGTTACAGCAGCTGATAATTTCTTACATGCCTCAAGCATGCACAGTGACCATCTCCTTAATTCCTTACCATTAGGAGAGTTCAAACGTATTGGTACTAATACTTCTGAACTAGTAAGGATTGGGGTGGAGTTTGATAAAATTGAGAAAAAACTCATGGAAAATAGTTATTCTAAGGTAAAAATTAAATCAGCTAGAATGAAAGTAGAGCAGGAATTGGGTGTAAGGAATTTTGATAGGAATGAACACCCACTTACGACTGTGTGTCAGAATGGCCAGATGAAAAATGTTGAGGTGGAAGGAGCAAAAGAAAAAATATTTCTTGTTACCAAATATTCGCATTTTTCTTGTATTTTGAAGGAAACAGTATCAAAATTATGGCGTATTGTTTCTAGAGATGACAAGGTGGGGAGACTTTTTCCAAGCACTGTTACTTTTTCATATGGCAGATATCCCAATCTAAAAGAAATACTAAACACCAGAAATACTTTGAGGGGCAACATCAAGAGGGGAACCTTCAGATGTGGCAATTGCAAAGTATGTACTAAAGTCAGAAGTTTAGATGGAACAAAAATCAATAATTTAAACTACAAGGCTTTAGAATATTTTGATTGTAATTCATCAGGGGTAGTTTATATTATAGGTTGTGGTTGTGCCAAACAGAAATGGTATATTGGTCAAACCAGTAGAAAGGTCAAACTTAGAATTTTAGAGCATTTGGGGGATATCAAGCATAAAAGATTAGATAGTCCGGTGGCCAAGCACTTTTGGGAGCAGCATAAGGGGGTTCCTGAAGGGTTCATCTTTTTTGTTTTGGGGAAACCTAAGAATGTGTGTGATGATGCAGGTTTTCATATTAAATTATTGGAAATGGAATCTAGATTTATTTTGAATTATAAAACTCTCTTTCCGAATGGGATGAATATGGAAGTTTGATAAAAACTTCTTCATATGAAGAAAATATTTTTCATAAAGGATATTTAGCAGCACATTCACATGAAGTAATGATTGTGTTTTCATAGGGAATTTATTGAACACAATCATTTTATATGTTTTTGCAACTAAAACTTTATGAAAGACAAGTTATGTCAATGTATTTTTGTATAACATATATTTTTTAAAAAACTAAGAAGTCTGAGTTTTCCAAGGTGAAGTTAGAAGCACACAGTAAAAATGTTTATAGGTACAAGGTTGTGTATTTAGAACAATTAGGAAATGCTGGTTAATAGTTTTATTGAATCAATTATATATGTAAAACAATATGGATGTGTTATAAAAGGGGTGTTGTTTGGTTTCACAAATGTATTCCTTGAGAAGGCGAAGGCCGAGGTACCAGAATTAAAAAGATATTTACATAGTTGGACTGCCTGTGTTGTGTTCCAGTGTTCTAGCAATTGTCTAATTCAGGCAGAAAGCCAGGACATACTTTTGAATCATCTGGCTTTTGTACAAAGGGTACTAACTTGTCTGGGGTACACCATAAACGAAAAGAAATCACACCTGGTACCCTGTCAACAAATTATATTCATGGAAGCAAGCTTGAATACAGCTTCCCAGATGGCTTTCCTCACGCCAGAGAAACAAATTCATTTGATATCCTACTTCAAAAAAGTGACCAAAAAAAACCTGCTATATGCCAGGCAAATACTGCAAGCCTTGAGGTTCATGGTCTCCTGCATTCTTCTAATTCCATATGCAAGACTGCGTATGAGGAAAGTACTGTGGTATCTAAAAAGCCTATGGTGTCAACATTCTCAGGATCTAAAAGCAGTGATTTCTATCATACCTTGCCTACAGTTAGAGTTCCTTTAATGGGCAGAGACCTGTCACCAAAACAAGGGACTACCTTTCACATCACTCCCTGCCGCCCAAACCCTAACAACAGATGCATCAGACTATACATGGGGGGCTCATCTGGTAGGGAAGTGCATTCAGGGCAAATGGAACCCAAGTCAAATGCACCTGCATATCAATCAAAAATAAATGTTAGCTGTACAGAATGCTCTGACAGCCTTCAAGGACTACATTCTTCCAGGACAATTAATGGTAAAGACGGACAACACCACTGTTATGTGGTACTTAAACAAGCTGGGGGTACCCATTTTTACCCCCTCTGCAGACTAGCCATGGCACTGTGAAACACAGCCTTGAGCTACCAAGTGCATCTACAAGCTCAATTCCTGCCAGGAAAACTAAATACGCTGGCAGATGGACTAAGCAGAAACCTCATGGACCCACACGAGTGGAAACTGGAACCAAGGATTTTCAACATGTTGACAAGCAAATGGGAGAGCCCAGATATAGACCTGTTTGCCTCCCCCCAGAACTACCAATTAGAAAAATTTTGCACAAGGACTCCCCACAAACAAGCTTGGAAAGTGGATGCTGTGTCCTTCAGCTGGAAAAACCTATCAGTTTATGACTTTCCTCCTCTCCCACTCCTCTCCAAAGTACTACTAAAGATCAAACAGGACAAACCAAGGATGATATTGATTGCACCGGACTGGCTACGCCAACACTGGTACCCCCTCTTGGGCAGTGTGTCACTGTTGGCCCCATGGCACCTGCCTCAGACCCCCCTACCCTGTTGTCTCAGCAGGAGAACCAGATTCTGCATCCTCAGCTTCAAACCTTGAACCTAGCAGCCTGGTAATTACCTAATCTCTCCTTTACCATCCCTCAGTAAACCAGTGATGGATATCATTTTAGAGGCAAGAAAGCCTAGTATTAAAAAATCTTATGCTGAAAAATGGAAAAGATTCTGTGCCTGGAAGCAATCTCAAGGGATGAGCACAGCAGCGCCCAACTTACCTCAGATTCTACAATACTTAACTGAGATGCTTCACAAGGGCCTCTCTTTTTCCTCCATCAAAATTCACGCCTCAGCCATTTCAGCTCATCATAACACAGAACCATCCCCTCTTCTCTCATCCACTGCTCAAGCAGATGTCCTTCATGGATGCATCTGCAGTCATAACAACTGGGTTGTCCTGTCGTCAGGCAGCCCTTCAGTCGGCCGGATTCCAAAGTCCGGGTCCGGCTTCGGCTGATGTCGCACTTCACCCGACGTCATCTCTGTTGGTCTTCGGGTATAAAGGCATCAGCCGACGCCATTTTCCTCAGTCTTTCTTGCGCGGGCCGAAGCAGAAGCTGTTCGCAAGTGCCGGTCGGTCGGATCCAGAGATTACTTCTACCGAATACTCCTTCGAAGACTTCTAAAGCTAAGTACCCCGTTGGGGACTCTTTCTTGCCTCAGCCGATGTCAGAAAAAGTTAATAATTGTTTAACCTGTGGGAAACAAATACCTCATAAAGATTTCCACTCTTATTGTCTGCCTTGTTTAGGCCCAGCCCACGACGTAGCTGCCTGTTCGGCCTGTGCTTCCTTCAACCGGCGAACGCTTAGCGCCGGGTCGGAGTTTGCTCAACAGTTTTTCGATTCTGATTTTGCGTACATTATGCAGTCGGGTCCTCTCACTACCCAATCTACCACAAAACGCAAAGATAAAGTCCGACACTCATGGTCCGCGGTTTCGGCGAAACCATGGTTAAGCAAACCGCGAGTGTCTCGGTTTCGGCCGAAACCGAGAAAACTGATCAAAGTACAGCTGAATCTATCTCTACGACTGAGGCCCCTGCTACCACCCTTGAATCGGCCTCAGAAATTTTATCCACTATGGTGGTTGCCACTGACTTATCAGACACCATTCCCTTGGATGTCTCTACCCCAGCACGTGGTGCTGCTAGGCCTCCAGCAACCATGTCCATTAAGGCCTTCGCCAGGGCTAAAGCAGCCAAGACTACTAAAACAGTGCCTGTTAAACCCCCTACTACCAGGCCCTCCTCTAGTTCTCAAATGCTTACTCTGGCAGAAGATTTAATTTCATTAATTAGAGGATCTCAATCTCACCCAGACAGGGCCTCTCAGCCCCCAGAGAAGAGACCTAGGGCAGAGCCCCCTGAGCCAGTGTCCTCTGATGATTCTGCCGATGAATCAGACATAACTGACCAGCCAGAGGCTCCTTTCTCCAATTTTGAAGACTCTGATGCTGAAGAATCCATTCCAGCTGCTTCCCCAGAAGAATTCTCCTTTGGGGAAACCTTACATGCCATGAGAGCAGTTCCAATGGCAGCAACAGGATTTTTCAGACTCCAGAAAAGACTTAGGACCTTTCTGCACCTTCCACAGCACAGGCCCTTAGCTATACCTCCTGTTCTTTCTGTGGTGGATGATGCTTTCAATGATGTCTGCTCTGCACCAGATTCTTTACCTCCAGCCCCTGCCAAACCAGACAGATTTTACAGGGTGCCAGACACTCATCACCACCTGTACAAGGCCCCACTTGCAGACCCCGAAACTATATCCCAGGGTCCCAAGGCAGTAGCCGCGACCATAGCTAAAAACCCTATTCCTTCTGAAAGGGAAGCAAGGTCATTAGACAGATGGGGCAAAAAGGTCTACACTTCAGCTACTCTCTCAGCTAGAGCTTTAAACTGTCAGTTTCACATGATACAATACCAAGAGTTTATGCTTGATCAGTTAACTAAAAAGCTAACCACTGATGACTCTCTTGATAAGAAATATGTATTAGAAATGGTAAATAACATACAACAGGTTAGTAACCAACAGCCTTCCTTTTAGAAGACATGGGTAGCATGGGCCGATTGAGGAACAACAATAATCCCATGCTGAGTTTTTTGTCTACTTTTTGTATTGACTCTAAAGAAATCAAAGAAATCCTCCGTAAGAACTGAGACATTATAGTAGAAGATCATATGATTAATAAAACATTAGGCAGTATGTCCAAGTTCACTTTTAGAAGAGGTCCAAATTTAAAAAGTATAGTAGAAAGAAAAAATAGTTCAAAAGGGAAAAGCATAGAATCCAACAACATAGGAATGAGAAAATGTGGAGCATGCTCTTATTGTAAGTATGTTAAAACAGGGATGCCTATTAAAATAAGGGACATGTCATACATTTTAAATGGGAGATACAATTGTGAAACAAAAGGAGTAGTATATGTTGCGATTTGTGATTCATGTCCCTCTTTCTATATCGGTAAAACCGAAAGAAAATTTAAGCAAAGAATATATGAACATCAATACAGTATTCTTAAGGGGGATATGAACAACGCATTAGCTAAGCATGCCGTGGTTCACCCAATGCACAAATTCACTTTCTCTGTATTACAACAAATCCCATTAGACCCAAGAGGAGGACCTTGGCAACTTATCCTCGAAGAACAGGAAACTTCCTGGCAAATAAGGACCCTAGTGTATTCCCCTCCAGGTTTAAATGAATTCATGTCCATCAAAAGTATTCTAAAGCTTAGGGCATTACGTAGATAATGGTTGGGTATATGTAAGATGAAAGGAAGATAAGCAGGTAGTCACTAAATGTTTGTACTAAATGTTTGCCTTAATTATGAAATTAAAACATGTTAATACATTTTAATTATGTGGAGTATATACATGCATATGATTATTTAAGAAGAAATATACATGTATTTATACATAGCTTTTTTTATTTTGATGTTTTTATATATACAGTGCACATATGGTGCTAATTTTTAAAAGGGTAGTTTAACAGTATGAATTTACAGCTGTTTTAAAAGTAGCAATTTTGATTGGCAATTAAACAATCAATGATGTAAACCAAGCATATAAAAAGCTTGGCAGTTATGTTGTGAAGTTGTCTGAAGAAGTGGGGGCATTGACCTCCACGAAAGTGCTTACATTAAAGGTTGGCATTTTACTGTTTGAGTTCTGGGTCTCCTCTGTGTTACATGCTTGCTGTACAAACGCAACTGACTACCTATTTCAAAATGTTGGCAACAAAGGCCCAGTTATCTGCAAGAAAAATTCTGCAGGCTTTGGGCTTCATGGCATCCTGCATCCTACTAATTCTATATGCAAGACTGCATATGAGGAAACGTCAGTGGTACCTAAAAAGTGTTCGGACTCAACATTGCCACAGCCTGGAAACTATGATTACTCTCATTCCCTGCCTGCAACAGGAGTTTTGATGGTGGGCAAAGGCTTGTCACCAAAACAAGGGATAGCCATTCACATTACCCCCAGCCAGGCAGACACTAACAATGGATGCATCAGATTATGCCTGGGGGGCTCACATAGCAGGAAGATGCATTCAGGGCACATGGACCTCAAACCAAGTGCATCTACATATCAATCAAAAAGGGGGATGCTAGCTGTTCAAAATGCCCTGACAGCCTTCAAGGACCTACTTCTTTCAGGACAACTACTGATAAAGACAGACAACACCACGGTCATGTGGTATATAAACAAGCATTGGGGCACACATTCTTACCCCCTTTGCAGACTAGCCATGACTTTGTGGGACACAGCATTGACTTACCAAGTACATCTGCAGGCACAATTCCTGCCAGGAAAGAAAAATACTCTGGCAGACGAACTAAGCAGAAACCTCATGGATCCCCATGAGTGGCAGCTGGATCCCCAAGTCTTCAGCATGATAACAAGGAAATGGGGATGCTCGGACATGGATCTATTTGCCTCCCCTCACAACTACCAACTAAAAAGATTCTGCACAAGGATTTATCACAGACAAGCATGGAAAGTGGACACCCTATCATTCAGCTGGAAAAACCTATCAGTATATGCCTTTCCCCCTCTGCCTCTCCTCCCCAAGGTACTCCTAAAGGTCAGACAGGAGAAGACAAAGATGATACTGATTGCCCCAGACTGGCCGCCCCAGTACTGGTATCCAATACTAAGGAACTTGTCTCAATGCCCAGCTTGGACCTTACCTCAAATACCTCATCTACTGTCCCAACAAAACAATCAGATCCTGCACAGCCAACTCAGGACTTCAAACCTGGCAGCATGGCAGATAATGTAGTCATACAAAACACAGCTCTCAGTAAAGCTGTGATGGATGTCATTTTGGAAGCCAGAAGACCTAGTACTAGAAAATCTTATGCTGGAAAATGGAAGAGATTCTGTGCTTGGAACCAGGCACAAGGAACTGATACAGCTGTGCCATATATTCCTCAGATTTTGCAATACTTAACTGAGATGCTGGACAAAGGCCTATCTTTTTCATCTATTAAAATTCATGCCTCTGCTATTTCGGCTCATTACAATGCAGAGCCACCACTTTTTTCTCATCCTTTATTAAAGCAGCACTTCATTGGGGCCAAAAATTTAAGGCCTCCAAGAAGATTACCAGTACCTGCATGGGACCCCAACTATGTGTTGGAAAAGCTCACCCTGCCTCCTTTTGAGCCAGCTGCTACTGCTGATATAAAGTGTTTATCTTGGAAAACAGCTCTGCTCCTAGCAATTACTTCAGCAAGATGAGTTTCAGAGCTACAGGTGCTCATGGCTATGGAACCCTTTATCGTTTTACATCCAGACAGGGTCTCACTGAGGACAAATCTGACATTTATGCCTAAAGTGATGTCCAGTGTAGCTCTAAACCAAATTATTCATCTGCCAACTTTTTACCCAAAACCACTGAACAAGGGGGAGTGAATTCTGCATTCTTTGGACATACATAGACAGCTTAGATTCTACTTGGACAGAACCAACGTTTTCAGGAAGACAGAGCAATTTCTAGTGGCATATGCTGCAGGATCCCAAGGAAAGGCTATCTCAAAGCAGACTATTTCCAAGTGGTTAGGCCACTGCATTCATTTCTGCTACTTACACCATGGCAAACCAGTGCCTAAGGGCATTAGGCCACATTCCACCAGAGCTGCAGCCACTTCAGCAGCCTTTCTCAGGGGAGTACCAACCAGGGACATTTTAGAGGCAGCTACTTGGAGTTCAGTGCACACCTTTACAAAGCATTATCCTTTGAAGGCGAATGGCCGAGGTACCAGATCGTTAATAAAGAACGTTGGTGGAATCTGACTGTTTGGTTTGTTGCTGAATAGCTCTGTTGGAATTCGTATGTTTTTTGCATTATCCTTTGCTACTCTACTCTAAATCCAGGGCAGGCTTTGCCACTGCAGTTCTGCAGGGTCTTATAGCTGCTCCTACTGCTGTCTAGCTCCAGCCTCCCATTTGGACTCTACCCAAATGTAATGACTGCAACAGTGAAACACGAAGAACATAGTACAGTTGTGTACACTTACCATAAATGTAGATGTTTGAGTGTATTCACTGTTGCAGTCCAGGTTACCCACCCGCCATCCCACTTTTTTCTCTGGATCTTATCTTTCCTTCTCTGATTTATACAACCTGTGTGGTGTACAAATTTCGCAGTAAGCACTAACTAAGTTTAGCACTACACCCCCTATATTATACAGAAGTACAAGACTCCCTATTCGTCCATTCCTGACAATCAATAAATCCGTTCTTTAAATCATCCAGGCATGTCAAAACCGCAGTTTCAGGTATACTCTCCAGTCCAGTTGGTGAATCTGGGAATCCTGAGGCAATGTTACAATTGCCTTATGTACACAAACAACCCTCTCCTCCTCCCAACAAACACAGATATATGTGAGAGATGCAACTATACAGTCAAACTGGAGGCCGGGCTCTCTCAACCCAAGACTGGCACAATCTGTCAGGAGGTGAAGGAAGACACTCGCACCACACAACCAGTCTCACATAGACCAATCGCACCAGCAAACAAGACACATAAACTCACAAAAACATACGTGGAGGCTCTAAATAAAAATCTGCCAAAACAACAGAGACCTCTAAAGCAGACATCCAAGCAACCACTATCACACAACAACCTTCACGTATCACATACTTCACAAAGCCAGTGTGCCACGCAGTCGCAGCCCCCAAGGCTAAATAACACACCTAATACACTAGTAATTGGAGACTCTATTGTCAGGCACACTGATGTCCCACTCACCAGACTGAAAGTACAGTTTTG
Source organism: Protopterus annectens (assembly GCF_019279795.1). NCBI lineage: Eukaryota > Metazoa > Chordata > Ceratodontiformes > Protopteridae > Protopterus > Protopterus annectens. The sequence goes on along the minus strand of NC_056725.1, from coordinate 598,310,026 downwards.
TACCTACCATAAATGTAGATGTTCGAGTGCTCATACAGCTGCAGTCATTACAGATGGGGTTATCCTACCGTCAGGCGGGTCCTCGGTCAGCTGAATTCCAAAGTCTAGGTCCGACGTCGGTTGTCGTCACTTCTTCCCTAACGTCAGTGCGGCAGGGGTATAAAAGAGGCAGCCGACGGCATTTTCTTCAGTTTTTCTTGCCCCAGATGTCAGGTGCCCCCAGAAAGAAGGCAAAACATAATGTTATGCAAACATGCAATATAGAAAAATCAAAAAACAGTAGTTGCAAGCAAATACACCATAAAAGAATACCCCAAATAGGTTGTATGATAAGGTGTTGGTCATAAGGCCTGTCCTAAGAGGGGACGGAGGGGGGGGGCAACCTGGACTGCAGCTGTATGAGCACTCTAACATCTACATTTATGGTAGGTACAAAACTGTACTATGTGCATCGTGCATACAGCTGCAGTCATTACAGATGGGAAGAATCCCAAAGCTAAGTAAGGGTGGTAGGCACTAAGTGGAACTAGGAGGAGCGAGGATGCCCTGCAAGACTGCTGTGGCAAAACCCGCTGTAGATTTAGAGTATAGTGGAAGGTGATAGTGCTTGGAGAAAGTGTGCACTGAACTCCAAGTGGCTGCTTCCAGAATGTCCTTGGTATGGTAGCTGTGGCCCTGGTGGAGTGGGATCTGATGCATGTAGGCACAGGTTTCCCATGAAATGAGTAACAAAAGCGTATGCAGTGGGCTATCCATTTTGAAATTGTCTGTTTGGAAATGGCCTTTCCTTGAGCACACCTGTAGCATAGGACACAAAGAGTTGCTCAGATTTCCTGAATGGCTTTGTTCTGTCCAAATAATAACGAAGTTGTCTGTGAATGTCCAAGGAATGTAGTAGTCTTTCCCCTTTGTTTTGTGGATTTGGATAAAAGGTAGGTAAGTGGATAGTCTGATTCAGAGCTACACTGGATACTACCTTTGTCATAAAGGTAGGGTTGGTTCATAAGGAAACTCTGTCCTGATGGAAAATGATGAATGGTTGCACAGCCATGAGGGCCTGTAGCTCCGAAACCCTGCGTGTTGAGGTGATAGCCAGGAGAAAGGCTGTTTTCCATGACAAGTATTGTAGTTCTGTTGAAGAAGCTGGCTCAAAGGGGGGAAGGGTCAGCTTTTCCAATACGAAGTTGAGGTCCCAAGCAGGGACTGGTGGTTTCCTTGGGGGTTTTATATTTTTTGCCCCTCTGAGGAACTGCCTTAAGAGAGGATGTGAGAATAAAGGAGGATCAGTGTTGTATTGTGCAGAAAAGGCTGAAGCGTGGATCTTGATGGAGGAGAAGGAAAGTCCACTGTTTAACATCTCAGCTAGGTACTGTAAAATTTGAGGTATATTTATTACCCAAGGATTCTGGCCCTTTTCTTGATTTCAGGCACAAAATCGTTTCCATTTGGCGGAGTAGGTTTTTCTTGTAGAAGGTCTTCTGGCCTCCAAGATGACATCCTGCACCTCCTTGGAGAGGAGAGTCTGTTGGGAAATTAAGGAATTCTCCATGCAGCTAGATTTAGGGTTTTGAGCTGGCTGTGAAGGGTTTTGTAGTTGTGCTGGGACAACAGAAGAGGAACTAGAGGTAGGATCCATGGTGGGGAATGTGTCAGGCTCTTCAGGAGCAGATACCATTGTTGTCTTGGCCAGTCTGGAGCAATGAGAATCATTTGCGGCCTCTCTGCTCTGGCTTTTAATAGAACTTTGGTCAGTAGAGGAAGAGGCGGGAAGGCATAAACTGTCAATGTTGTCCAATTGAAAGAGAGTGCGTCCACTTTCCAGGCCTGTGGATGATAGGTCCTTGAACAAAATTTTTTCAACTGGTAATTTCTGTGGGTAGCAAATAGATCTATGTCTGGCTGCCCCCATGCCTGAGTTATCTTTGTGAAAACTTGAGGATGCAACTTCTATTCGTGTGGATCTGTCATTTCTGCTTAGGTTGTCTGCCAGTGTGTTTTCCTTCCCTGGCAGGAATTGTGCCTGTAGTTGAATTTGCAGTTCCAGTGCTGTGTTCCATAGGGTCATGGCTTGCCTGCACAGGGGGTATGAATGAGTTCCCCCCTGTTTGTTTATGTACCACATCACTGTGGTGTTGTCTGTCCTTATCAATAACTGGCCTGGATGCAGTAGGTCTTTGAAGGTCATAAGAGCATTTTGCAGGGCTAGCATCTCCTTTTGGTTGATGTGTAGGTGCTTCTCTTTTTGGGACCATTTTCCCTGAATGCACTGATCTGCCATGTGTGCTCCCCAGGCGTAGTCTGAGGCATCTGTTGTGATGATTTGAGTTGCTTGAGGTACACAGAAAGGGAGACCTGTGTTTCTTTGGCATGCTTGAGCCCACCACAAAAATTCCTTTTGAAGGCATGGAATGAGTGGTATAATTGTTTCCAAGCTGTGGCTGTGTTGAGACCATACGTTTTTTTAGGTACCATTGAAGTTTCCTCATATGCAGCTTTGCACATGGGATTAGAAGGATGCAAGATGCCATGAATCCCAGAGCCTGCAGGACTTTCCTTGCAGTTAGCCTGGTGAAAGTTGCCATTTTGCTGAAGTATTGAGACAGTTGCCCTTGTTTGTCTGGCGTGAGGTAGGCCATCTGGGTGGTTGTAGTCAAGCTGGCACCCAGGAAAATTATCTGTTGAGAAGGTATTAGCTTTGATTTCTTTTGGTTGACTGTGTATCCCAGGAAGTTTAACAGTTTTATTACAAACGCCAGATGCTGCAATAGTATGTCCTTGCTGTCCGCTTGGATCAGGCAGTCGTCCAGATATGGGTAGATTTGTATTCCTTGTAGTCTGCAGAAGGCGATTACTGATGCCAGGCATTTCGTAAACTCTCTGGGCGCAGTAGATAAGCCAAAGGGCAATGCAGAGAATTGGTAATGGGTTGAACCTGCAAGAAATCTGAGGTATCTTCTGCAATCTTGTCTGATAGGGACATGCAGGTATGCCTCCTTGAAGTCCAATGTTACCAGCCAAGGCTCCTTGCCCAGCATGGGAAGAAGCTGCTGTAATGTGAGCATCTTGAATTTTGGCACCTGTAGATATGTGTTTAGGATGGATAGGTCTAAGATAGGTCTCCAATCTTTGTCTTTCCTTGGTACCAGGAATAGTCTGGAATAAAAACCTTGACCTTGTTCTTTTGCAGGTACCTCTGGTTTTCATGTCCCTGAGAGCGGAAATTTGTCTTTGTGCCTCTGCCCTTTGATTTTGTGGCAGGTTTGGCATGCCCCTCATTTATGGAAGGGTGTGAAAGTGGAACCTGTAGCCTCTGTCTATAATGTCCAGAATCCATTTGTCTTTTGTAACAATATGCCAATTTTTTGAGAATAATGCCAGTTTTAAGCCCAAAGGTGCTGCCAGTAAAGCTTTGCTTGGCAGGTATAGGGGGAAGTCATTGTGTCTGTTTTCTAAATGACTGTGATCTATCTTCTCCACCTCTTGGGGTTGGTGCTTGCCACTGTCTTGCTCTGTAAGATCCTTGAGGTTGCCCTCTACCCCTTGGGCGTCTGTATCTGCCCCTTTGAGGTCTGTCCGTGGCTGGAAAGGACCAATTTTTTTGAAGGCCAGTTTGTGCTGAAACGTGGAGGTTGTACCTGCAGGAAATCTTTCACTGTTTGCATTGATTTCGCTTTTTCCTCCATTTTCTTTAGTACCTCTTCAGCTTTAACACCAAGCAATACATCTTTTTGAAGTGGCGCATCTAATAATTTTGCTTTGACATGATCTGGTAAGGTTTGCTCTTTGAGCCAAGCATGTCTACGTATAACAGACCCCGTAACAGCAGCTCTACATGAGGCCTCTAAAGCATCAAAACCACACTGCAAGGTATGTTTATCCACTTGCTCTGCACCATGCAACAAATCCTGCAACTCTTTCAAATCTGGTTGTTCTGGCTGTGTCATTTTGCTTTTCAACTGAGATAACAAAAACTGTTGGTACTTTAACATATGGAATTGACAGTTTATTGCCCTCATGGTTAAAGTGGCCGAGGTATACACCTTTTCCCCCACCTTTCTAATGCTCTGGAATCTCTCTCTGAAGGTAATGGGTTTTTAGCAGTAGAGGCCTTAATTCCCTTGGGACCCTGTGAAATAGTTTCTGGGTCAGCAGTATGGCTTCTATATAGGAACTGGTGAGAATCAGGAACCCGGTAATACCTGTCTGGTTTAACAGGAGCTGGAGGTAAAGAATCTGGATTAAGGCTGGCTTCTGTGTACACATCATCCAAAATATCTAAAACAGGAGGGATAGCCAGGGGTCTATGCTGGGGGAGCAGTAGAAATTCCCTGAGCCTTTTCTTGGAATCTGAGTAATCTTGGCCTTCCCAGTGAAAGTGTTCCCTCAATGTATGCAGGGTTTCCCCAAAAGAGTAGTCCTCAGGAGGGGAGACCGAGGGAATAGACTCCTCAGCATCAGAGTCTTCGAAAGGGGAATAGGCGTAATCCTGGTCCTCAGAGTGTTCTGAGGTAATAGAAGCCTGATCTGAGGAAGGGTAGTCTTCCTCTAATCTGGGTCTTTTGTCAGAGGGGGGTTGAGAACCCCTGATAAGAGTAATCAAATCCTCAGCCATTTTAAGCATCTGCTTTTTAGGCATGGGGCCTTGAGAGGAGGTCTGAGGACCCTGTTTTTTGGTTTTCATGGCTGCTTTAGATTTAGTGAAAGATGGAAGGCCTGAAGACGCCTTCAGAAATGGCAGGCCTGTCTAAATTCTGAGTTTCCCCGCCAAGAGTGGCATCGGTATCTGCAGTAGGAATGGGGACCGAGGAGCCTGCGACCTCGGGTACTGAAGTCACCGGTAATGTAGTTTCATTGGTACTCAGGGGCTGCGTAGGCGCCTCGCTGAGAACCAGAGAACCGGTAGTCGGCCTAAGCGTGGTCTCAGTAGTCGGTGCGGATCTCGGATGTCGGTCCTTATCTTTGCGTCTTTTGCTCAAAGCTGGAGTCGGAGTATCCAATGACATGATATAATTAAATTTTTTGCCAAAATAATGAAGGGCGAACTCTGCCCGGCGCTTAATAGTGCGCTTGTTGAATCTAGCACAAAAACGGCAGGCCGAGACGTTGTGGTCTGGGCCTAAGCAAGCTATACAGAAAGAGTGGAAATCCTTATGCGGTATTTGCTTCCCACATGAAATGCAATTATTAACTTTGTCTGACATCGGTCTGAGGCAAGAAAAGGTTCCCCGACGGGGTACTTAGCTTTAAAGAAGACTTTGGCTGAAATACTTTTGTAAATCTCAGGAGCTGGCCGACCGGCACTTGCGAACTGCTTCTGCTTCGGGCACCGCGCGGCAAGAAAGACTGAAGAAAATGGCGTCGGCTGCCTCTTTTATACCCCTGCCGCACTGACATCAGGGAAGAAGCGACGACAACCGACGCCGGACCTAGACTTTGGAATTCGGCCGACCGAGGACCCGCCTGATGGCAGGATAACCCCATCTGTAATGACTGCAGCTGTATGCACGATGAGCATCAAGGAGAAGGTTACTATAAACTGCCTGTCGGGTGCCAGGATCCACCACATAACAGAAGCACTCAGGTCACTCCACAGCAGGTACAAATATGACTCTGTTATTGTCCATGTTAGTGTGAATGACCCAAGACGTACCTCCCTGGACTACATGAAAAGAGACATAGAGGAGCTCTCTGATCAAGTAGCCCAGGCCGGTATGACCCTGACCCTGAGTAGCATCTTACCCTCACCAAGAATGATGCCACAGTATAAAGACAAAATGATCCAATTTTAACAATTGGCTATCCTATTGGTGTCATTCTGAGGGAATCCAGTGTCTGTCAGCCTGGGATGACATGCTCGACAAGCCACGTTGCTTCGCCAGAGACGGCTTGCACCTGTCACCATTAGGCTTTCGAATACTGGCAAAGGCTCTTGCCACCCCCATAGTGCCTTTTTTAGGCAAGGCTCAAAAGACAAATCCACCTCCGTAGACAATACCAGAAATAAAAAACTAAGGGTAATGCTACTCAGCGCCAGAAGTCTAAACCTCAAGATGCATGCACTCGAGACACTCCTCAGTATGGAGAAAATCGATATCTGTGCAGTAACAGAAACCTGGTTCAAAGCTCCAGAGAGCACCCCAGCATTACCAGGATTCAGCTCATACCATACATTTTGGCCCCAGAACTCGGACCAAAATACTAAAGGCGGGGGAGTATCCATCTTCATCAAGGATACCCACACCTCCAGGTTAGTGGCACTGCACGAGGCATCGGAGACCCTCCATGTGCAACTAACATTGGGCAAAACTGCTTTATAGTTTGTAGCCTGCTACAGATCACCCACCTTGTCTCAGGACCCCCACTCGGCATTCCTGAGAACATTGGAGAATATGAAGGTCTCATCAAACACCATGGTATTGGAGGACTTCAACTACCCAAACATTGACTGGGAAAACTACTCAAGCCCCAACTCTTTTGCCCAACGGTTCCTTGAGTTTATAAACTCAAATGCCTTGGAACAACTGGTCACCACTCCCACAAGAGGGGACAACATATTGGACTTGGTCATCACCAACATGGGGGCTAAATGTTCCATACCAGAGGTAAACCCCTTGTTGGTAAGATCAGACCATAAACTAATCACAATGGACATCCACATCCCGACCCCACCCTCAGCCAAGGAAACCACTGTGAAAAATTTCTCAAGTGTAAACTTCACACTTCTCAAGACCGAGGTGGAAAGTTTCAAAGCTCCCGGGCATATGGAAAATGCTACCCAAACTGCAGAATCCTTTACAGTTGCACTCTATGAGCACCTACAAGAATGCATGGATCGTGCCATCCCAAGTAAAACCAAGACTCACTCTACCAAAAACAGGAGACCAGTCTGGTGGACCCCAGCCATAAATGAGCTATACAACAGGAGGAGGAAACTATTGCATGAAAAGGCAAAATCCCAAAAAGGGAAGGCATCGCTGATCAGTACTAGTAAGAATCTTCGATCCCTCATAAAATCCTCAAAGGCTAGCTTTGAAAGAAAAATCGCCAAAGACTCTAAAGATAATCACAAGGCGTTCTTTAGCTATGTCAAGAATCTGGGTGGCAACTCTCAGATATACTCTGTGCTGGTGCAAAATGGCCCAAGATACACTGAACCCACTGACATTGCCAACATCCTGGCGGACAGGTTCAGTGCAAATTTTATCCCCCCTTCCCCCCCAAAAGAGCCAGTGTCTATCCCAGAAGAATGCAATCCCCCAGACATCACAGACACACAGGTGAAAGCAGCCCTCTCCAAAGTAAAAAACACAGCATCAATGGGACCGGATGGTATCCCAGGCTGTGTCTTACATGAGCTCCAAAATGAACTAAACCCTCACATAAATTCACTGTTCCAGCTCAGCCTTACCACAGGTTATGTACCCAAAGAGTGGCGTACAGCAACAGTGATCCCGCTTCACAAAGGTGGCGCCACAACGGATCCTGGGAACTATCGCCCTATAAGCCTGACTAGCATGGTCTGCAAGGCTATGGAGCGCATCATCATGGATCTCATAAACAAAGACATTGGGAACCTCCAAGCACTGGACCCTACCCAATTTGGCTTTGTTAAAGGCAGATCTTGCCTCTTAAACCTAGTTGACTTCTTCGAAACAGTTACCAAAGCCATAGATGAGGGAAAGGTAGTCCACACAGCCTACCTGGACCTCGCAAAGGCCTTCGACACAATACCCCACTCTGGCATCATAAATAAGCTTACTAGCTTAAATATTAACCCATATGTCAAGATGGGTTGCAAACTGGGTCAGGGATAGAACTCATACGTTCAGAGTCGCGGATGCCATGTCCGACTCTAAACCGGTTACAAGTGGTGTCCCACAAGGCTCAGTCCTGGGACCCCTCTTGTTCGGTATTTACTTCTCTGAGGTACAGGCAAACACAGGAGGACTGTGGCTTACCAAATTCACAGACTATTGCAAACTGGGAGCCATAATAGACTCTCCAGCTGACACAAGCATCCTCCAGAAGGGCCTTACGGAGACGAATACCTGGTGTCAGAACCATGGCCTCAAGCTAAATGCCAAAAAGTGCATAGTCATCCCCTTTGGGAAAAACAAAGTGCCCACAAACTACCACATAGGAGGTAATCCACTAAGTACCGAAGAAGTAATTAGGGAATCTGGGGACCCAAGTAGATTGTAGCCTCTCCTTTGACAATCACATTCCCAAAGTGGTTAGAAAAACCTTCAATATAGCTCACCTAATCACAAAAGGGTTCACATCTAGATCAAGAGAGGTCATTGTGCCCCTCTACTCATCAGGTCCATAATTGAGTACAATGCCTCATTTGGGATGTACCTTACCCGACACCTGCAACAACCGGAGAGACCTCAAAAATACCTCACCAAGAGGATCGTGGGCCTCAAAAAGATGCCCTGTGCAGCTCGACTAAAGAAGCTCCAACTCTACTCAGTTGCTTACTGCCTACTCAGAGGGGACCTCTGCCTGACATTCAAGGCCATGTCTAACCTGGAACTGTTGGACATGCTCCACCTCAAGAAAACCAGTTCCATTAGAACTACACGCACCAGGGATTTAAACCTTAGCACAACAATAAACAGGACATGCTGGAGGGATAGATTCATATCCCAAAGGCTTCCCTCGCTCTGGAATAGAATCCCAGTCCATGTTAGATAGAGCCCCTCGCTGACCCTCTTCAAGAGAAATCTTGATGAGTGGATGGGTAATCGTAAATTTACTCCTGGGATCACTTCTTTGGCCCTGCTGGACAGAGGCTCAGGAATCTAGTCTAAAAGGGAGGCGAAAGCCAACATTCTGGCTAGGCTTATAAATGCCCTAGGGCAGATAGCCTAGTACCCACCTATGAACCTGTGAAAGTAAAATTTATATTGCTACATTTATTGATATATATAATAAAGTTTGGCTACCCTTTTAGGGGGTACCTGACATCTGGGGCAAGAAAAACTGAAGAAAATGGTGTCGGCTGCTTCTTTTATACCCCTGACGACCTGAAGTCAGGGAAGGGGTGACAGCAGCCGATGCAGGACCCAAGACTTTGGAATTCAGGCCGGCTGATGGCAAACTACCAGCAGGATAACCCAAATGTAATGACTGCAACAGTGAATACACTCGAACATCTACATTTATGGTAAGTGTACACAACTGTACTTCCCCTCTACTTATCACTCATTAGACCCATTATAGAGTACAATGCCCCTTTTGGTATGTACCTCACAAGACATCTACAACAACTGGAAAGGCCACAGAAATACCTCACAAAGAGGATTACTGGCCTCAAACAGATGCCCTATGCAGACCGTCTCAAAAAACTACAGCTTTACTCCATTGCATATCGCCTACTCAGGAGCGATCTCTGCCTAACATACAAAGCTATGTCAAACCCAGAGCTGTTGGACATGCTCCACTTAAAGAAATCCCAATCCCTCCCAGCTACATGCTCTAGGGACCTAAACCTTGTCACCACAATAAAAAGAACATGCTGGAGGGATAGATTCCTGTCCCAGAGACTTCCCATACTCTGGAACAGACTACCTATCTATGTCAAACAGAGCTCCTCATTAGCACTCTTCAAGAAAAATCTTGATGATTGGATGGGAAATAGGAAGTTCACCCCAGGGATCACTTCTGTGGCTCTGCTCGACAGGGGCACAGGAAAATAATTTTCTTGGGTGGCGAAAGCCAGGGTACCTTTTTGGCTAGGCTTATATAGGCCCTAGGGCTAATAGCCTAGTACCTACCTATGAATGAAGCTCGCATCCCTCCACAATCAAATTACAACTGGTATCCATATGCAGTTTTCACAAAGGCTTTGACTGTCATTCCATCGCCTTACATAAATTATGCAAGTCCTTTTTAAGAAGGATCTTTCTCTTGTGTTCTGCAGTAGTGGACCCAGTTCCACCATGGAAACTTAATTTTTATCTTGGAAACCCTGACAAAACATCCCTTTTAGACACAGTTTTCAGCACAGCTAAAATTCATATTGTTGGGAAATTCTATTCATGGTAGCAGTTATATCTGCAAGATGAATTGCAGAATTAAAAGCCTTGACTTCCAGTCCTTCACACTTGATATTTCATAAAGATCAAGTATCTCTCTGAAGTAATCCTTCCTTTATCCCCAAGATTATTTCGATAAGCAATCTGAACCAGACTATTCATTTTCCTTTTTTCTTTCCAAGCTGCTCTAACAAAGGGAGAGTACATTCTTTACATCCTGCATGGTCATAGATGGTTGAAATTATCTACACGGGATAAAATTATTCAGAAAGGATGCACATATGTTCATCTACTTCAATCCTAACAAATAAGGGCAAAAGGTATCTAAAGTGACCTGATCCAGATGGTTATCAAATTGTATCTCTCTTGCATATATGTCTCAGAATAAATCCTACCAGCCAAACCAAACGCTGATTCCATGAGATCACTCACTGCTTCAACAGCTTTTTTCCAGAAATTCCACTGTAGATGAAATTTGTGCTACATTGCACATCTTTGTCAAACATTATAAGCTGGATATAATAATCTCCAAATCTATGGCTTCCTTCACAGCTACATTCCTCAAGGGCATTCTGCCATCATGCCACCCAGGGTCTCAGGTGACTTAGGATGAATAGTATATGGAAGTTATATACTTAACTACACCCCTTACTCCATCCCCCATCCAAATCCTCACTTCTGCTGAGGACCTGGCAGACCGTCATGAAGTTCTTCTGCCCTTCTTTCCAATATACCTCTATATGACATACCCTTTGCCATCATTTGGCAAATCTTGGGAGATTTGGTGTGCAGTGTGATTGTGGGAGGGAAATTTTTAAAGGTGTTTAAGGCTTGGAGCATTAGCAGAGCTGAATTGGAGTTGACAAGCAGCAGTGTACCCCTCAGTTAAATCAGGTGGATAAAGGTGAAAGGTTCCAGCTCCAGCTAACATCCATGTAGTTGAAATCCCCAGGAGAACTGTATTTCGTTCAGTCGGGTGAGACTTTGTTTTGTTTAGATATGCTTCATGGGCTTTGGGTTGCCTAGCTGGAGTATGGTGGTTGGCTGCAATATGTTACAGATTTTTATTGGTGATAAGTAGAATACGGAGGATCTCAAGGTCATTGTTTTGCCTAATGAGTTCAGTGTAGTTTGGCTTCTAAGAAGTACAGATAAGCCACTTTCAACAGCAGTAGTCATTTTCAGCTCCCTATTAAAATGTTGAGACTTCTAATACAGAGTTCTGAAAAGCTGAAACTAAAACACGAAAGAAGCAGGACAACAGCAAATGTTGAATTTCACTTCTTCTTTAAAGTTATTTTTTGCTGAGGGGCAAACCCCAACCTTTTATATGCCAAGTTCAGGATTGCTATACCTCTGAGAAAAGAGAATATTTGGTTGTTCAGTGTCTGTACTCTACGACTCGCACTAATGAGTCATCATTTCAGAAATTTATCATCATTTTTGGAGGTGGATCTGAACTAGTGAAAGGCACTAAAAGCTGGCAGCGAGGGGATGCTATTGTTAAATTGAACCAGTGTTTTACTGGTGATGTGGATATATTCTTTATGGTCAGAAAGGCCTGTAAGGAGGACGACTTTATATTCAGGCTTATAGCGTGCAGCAGCGCTACCTTTGTGTAGTCTATTTTGGTAGTATGAGGAGACTAGTCTTGCTTAAAACAGGCACTGTGGAGGGTGCAGAAAAGTTTGGCTATTATACAAAAGCCATGAAGAGAAAGGAGCTGGCCATCCTTAGCAAAGCAGCTAGTGCTGTCATTCATCTTATCCCAAGCTGATGTATATGTTGGACCCTCTTAGAGGAACGCCAGCAATTAGCTGTCTTTTGTTTGTATCGTGGCATCATTCTTGGCAGTGGTAGGGGGCTGCTCAAAATTACTTTTATACCAGCTTCAGACATGTATTATGGAAGCTCTTCATATAATGTTGAGGGGTGTCTCTGGGTATTCACTTCCATATGCACAATGATAGTCATATGTGTACTTTGGGGGAAAGGATTTAAAGGCCACAGTGACCTAGCATATTCTAGCACCTGAGAGATGGCTTACGGTCACCCTTTCCTTGCTTAGCCTGGTGAGTGGTGTAAATGTGTATCTCACTGTAGTGTATCATATGACTAGGATGTTACCTGATGTTTGTCAGCTCTGCCTTATTGCCTTAATGGTGTTTTTCACTTCTGCTATATATTTCTGTAGATGTTGTTTCTTTGTAAATGTGCGGCTGAGTGTTCTGTTTATCTAACATTTTTAAGGTCTTTGAGGTTTAATTAGGGACTTAAGTACTTCATTCCACAGATAATTCACAGGCCATTAGGGTACTGTCAGGATAGTATAAAGGCATACAGAAAGACTGACCAGATATTTGTAGACTTTGCAGAAAGTAAAAAATGTCTTGTCTGTCTCAGAGCATTAATATGTGATGGCTTATAATATGTTTTTTATACTGTATTAATATTTGATGACTTTTTTTTTTTACTGTTTTTATTGTAATTACTGTTCTTACTGTGTCTTTATTGTAATCACTGTTCTAAACTGTTAATGTCTGTATTACTAAGTTGTCATTGGAGTTTTTCTCCCTGGGCCTCCGCTGAAATTGGGTTACTAGCCCGCAGTCGGACCACCCCTGTAAACAAATGTAAAATAAATAAAAGCAGGCCATCTCAAAAAAGTATCCCCTTTTATTGTTTTCTGACATAAATTCCATGGCAATTACCTGGGATACAAGATGTCACTTTAATAGGGACAAAGATACCAGTGTAACCTTTCTGAAGGAAGTCTGAAGTGGTGACATTATAGAAGCAGCTACATGGTCCATCGATCGTTATTCTCTCCAGACACTATCAGCTAGATATTCCTCAAGGTTTAGAAGAAGAGCAAAAAAAAAAAGAGTTAGAAAAAGTGTTTGCTTTGGTATTCCTGAAGGACATATTATCTTCCTTGTCCACAGGGTACTAACTTCCCAAATGACCCATTAGGAAAGCTTTGGGAATATTCCCTGAAGATATGGCTGTAATAGTGATTTGCATGAAAAACAGAATTGTCGTGTAATCAGTTTACTATAATTGTAGATGTTTGTAATTACCGCTTCAGTCCAGTTTTCCACCCTTCTTCCCCTTTATTCCCAATGTGTATACAGGACTGGAGCAGGGTGCTAGTTAAATCCTTTCTCCTTTCATTTCTTTTGTTTGGTTTTGCTTGTCTTCACTTCCTTCCGTGTGAGCCATGTAAGCCCCTGACTAACAGATGTTTGACATTGGGAGGCTTGCTAATAGTGCATGGTGTGTCTAGCATTTCCTCCTTTTCCAGGCAGGCATCCTAGCCTTCTTTTTCTGGGTGAATCTTTGGTAGGGACAAGAAAGAGCAGAAGATTGCCTACTCTGAAACTCTGGCCTGTTGCAAGACTCACCCTTGGGCAAAGATCCCTTAAGTTGTGACTACATTATTACATTTGTGTCATAGCAGTATAGGTGTCTGCTCTTCATTATTTTTTGATTTTGTGGGTTGTGTCTTTGACATTCTTGTGTTGTGTAATTTTTCTGTGATATTAGAACATCCATCAGCATGGAGTCCACACACCCCCAAACCTGGGGAATCTTCTGAGAAAAATGTAGAATTGTAATTTCTGGAGAGTGAATGAAGCCAGTTGTAGGACCTATCAAGGAGGGTCATCTGAAATTTTTTATTTTTTTTTTATTATGGGTAAAGAATCCAGAAAGAAGTCTGTTCTCAACCTTATTTATTTATTTTATTTTTGTTTGTACTGGAAGATGCAGCTTAGCCACGGTTGCGTTATTGTATTCTTGACTCAGTACGGTGCATTATTTTAGTGTTGCCTACCAGATATTATCAGAATTAGCTGAATCAGTTTACTTGTGACACACATCCTCATACATTCACCCTGTTATGTAGTGACAGAACTGTTGTAAATCTAATCCTTATATATTGGTTTAATGCATTGTCTCAAGAGTACCATGTATTAATTTGCTGTTGGTCACTGCTGCTGATATATTTGGAAGTGGACAAATGGGCAATATTTGTCATTCATATTGTGTTGTAATGAACAATGTGCTTAAGTTATTGTATACTGTAAAACTAATTCTTTACTGTTCTGTTCATTGTAACATGTTCAGTAATTGCACTTAATGTCTGTTTCATAGTGTCAGTGAATTTAACTCATCACAGTTTGTGTATTATGTTCATGTGGAACTTTTCTGCCCAGGCCACTGCTGAAAATGGATCCTGCCCATTTTGACTGGTCTGGTTAACAAATCAAAACAAACAGCCCTTTTCCATTAATGTACAGTGTTTCAAATTTCAGTCTTTACAGTTCAGTTGTCACTGAAATCACTTTTTTGTGTCTTGTAATTGACAAGTTTGATCATCTGTTACTGTTGCTTGAATACCTTTCTGTGACCATTTTTTTAGTTTGTTGTACAAAGCATTCAGTGTAGCTTGCAGTAATGTAGCAACTTCATTCTGCCTTTTCTATGCACTGTGCCGCCATGTATTCAAGGTTTGACAGGATTTTGACATGCTTGCTGGTTGTCTGAAAATAATTTCCGTTGCACTGTATCTAGAATTTGAATGGTCTTTGATGCTTGAAAACTTGACAAAATACAAAGAAATTCCTTTCTTTGGGATAGTTTTGGGGGGGTGGGTACATGACTTTAATTTGTGCAGTCTGTTGTACCTGTTGGAAACTGGCAGTGGCTTTTAGCTTATCCATACCACATATGACTTAGTGGCAGAAATGCTGTAGCTACACACCGATGATACGTTTGTTTTGTGATGATAACTGAGGGCATTTTTCATGCTGGAATTGCTATCAAGTTGTTACTCCTCCCATTACCATCACATGAAGTAATGGAATGGCTATTCCTTTCCTGTCAACTACAATGTTTGCAGTTGTGTGTTTTGTTTCCTGATTAAAAAGTCCTATAAAGCCATTGTGAGATTCTTCTTTTGCTGTGCCCCTTTGTAAAATTACTATGTTAAAGACCCAACAAAACTGGAATCTTTACTATGTAATCCCTTAAATCTCCTGAGGTGGAAGCCCATGGGATATATGCAAGTCATTCCTTAAGGGCATGTTTTTTGGCTATGTTTCTGAAGGGTTGCCACCTTTTTGAATACAAAAGTGAGACATTTTCTATGGTAACATAATATTTTGCAGGACAGACCATATCCATAATCTGTGCAAAAGACTGAAATCATGTTTTGTCAAAATAAAACCTCCCTGTTGTGGATTTTGAAATTTTTGTTTTTGCTGTATCACATAACATTTGCGCATTTCAGGTACGAATTAACCTTTTTGTGCAACTAGTAGAAGAAATGTAAGAAATGGTCTTTGTCCTAAAATCTCAGGACATTTGTATTTTTGATTTTTCCTCAGGACTCAGTGGCCCAGATAGGTTCTGTCTTACTTAGAGGAATAGGTGGTAACCCTAACCCTAAACCCAATAACTTTTTACTTTTTAAGTCTTTATTGGTGCATTCAGGACACTGAAGCTAAACACTACTAGCTTTAGACGTAATGTTTCTGAATGAGTCAATAAAGATTTTAAAAAGTTAAAAGTCATGGTATTCAAAAGCCATGTAGCTGAAACATTGGTATGATGTCCTTCATGGATGCATCTGCAGTCATAACAAGTGGGTTGTCCTGTCGTCAGGCAGCCCTGCAGTCGGCCGGATTCCAAAGTCCGGGTCCGGCTTCGGCTGATGTCGCACTCCATCCGACGTCATCTCTGTTGGTCTTCGGGTATAAAAGCATCAGCCGACGCCATTTTCCTCAGTCTTTCTTGCCGCGTGGCGCCCGAAGCAGAAGCTGTTCGCAAGTGCCGGTCAGTCGGATCCAGAGATTACTTCTACCGAATACTACTTCGAAGACTTCTAAAGCTAAGTACCCCGTTGGGGACTCTTTCTTGCCTCAGCCGATGTCAGAAAAAGTTAACAATTGTTTAACCTGTGGGAAACAAATACCTCATAAAGATTTCCACTCTTACTGTCTGCCTTGTTTAGGCCCAGCCCACGACGTAGCAGCCTGTTCGGCCTGTGCCTCTTTCAACCGACGAACGCTTAGGCGTCGGTCGGAGTTTGCAGAACAGTTTTTCGGTTCTGATTTTGCGTACATTATGCCATCGGATCCTCCGACTACCCCCAAAAAACGCAAAGATAAAGACCGACACTCGCGGTCCGCGGTTTCGGCCGAAACCACGGTAAAGCAAACCGCGAGTGTCTCGGTTTCGGCCGAAACCGAGAAAACTGCTCAAAGTACAGATGAACCTATTCTTACAACTGAGGCCCCTGCTACAACTCTTGAATCGACCTCAGAAATTTTACCCACTACGGTGGTTGACTTATCAGACACCATCCCCTTGGATGTCTCTACCCCAGCACGTGGTGCTGCTAGGCCTCCAGCTGCCATGTCCATTAAGGCCTTCGCCAGGGCTAAAGCAGCCAAGACTACTAAAACAGTGCCTGTTAAACCCCCCACATCCAGGCCCTCTTCTAGTTCTCAAATGCTTTCTTTGGCAGAAGATTTAATTTCTTTAATTAGAGGATCTCAATCTCACCCAGACAGGGCCTCTCAGCCCCCAGAGAAGAGACCTAGGGCAGAGCCCCCTGAGCCAGTGTCTTCTGATGATTCTGCTGATGAATCAGACATAACTGACCAGCCTGAGGCTCCCTTCTCCAATTTTGAAGATTCTGATGCTGAAGAATCCATTCCAGTGGCTTCCCCACCAGAAGAATTCTCCTTTGGGGAAACCTTGCATGCCATGCGAGAACAGTTCCAATGGCAGCAACAGGATTTTTCAGACTCCAGAAAAAGACTTAGGACCTTTCTGCACCTCCCACAGCACAGGCCCTTAGCTATACCTCCTGTTCTCTCTGTGGTGGATGATGCTTTCAATGATGTTTGCTCCGCTCCAGATTCTTTACCCCCAGCCCCTGCCAAACCAGACAGATTTTACAGGGTGCCAGATACTCATCACCACCTTTACAAGGCCCCACTTGCAGACCCAGAAACTATATCCCAGGGTCCCAAGGCAGTAGCCGACCACAGCTAAAAACCCTATTCCTTCTGAAAGGGAAGCAAGGTCACTAGACAGATGGGGTAAAAGGTCTACACTTCAGCTACTCTTTCAGCTAGAGCTTTAAACTGTCAGTTTCACATGATACAATACCAAGAGTTTATGCTTGATCAGTTAACTAAAAACTAACCACTGATGAATCTCTTGATAAGAAATATGTATTAGAGATGGTAAATAACATACAACAGGTTAGCAACCATTCCTTAAAATGTGGCTATGATGCACTGGAGGCTTCATTTAGATCAGCCATGACAGGCACAGTGATAAGAAGGCATGCATGGCTAAAGGAACAAGCTTTACGGATCATGTTAAAGCTAAGTTGCTAGATGCTCCTATGGACAAGACAAGTTTGTTTGGTACACCTGCCCAGCAGGTTATGAAGAAAATGGAAGAAAAGGCAAAATCTGTTCAAACTGTTAAAGATTTCTTACAGGTTCAACCCCAAGGTTTAGCAGGAACTGGCCTGCCAAAAATTGGTCCTTTCCTGACTCCACAAAATTTCAAAGGGGCAGGAATAGGCGTTCCAGAGGCAGAAACCAATCCAGAGGAGGTGCCTACAGAGGGCGACAGTGGCAAGGTAACAACAGAGGCACAGACACAGCCACTGCCACTACATCAGCACAACCACAGTGACTTAATCCTAAATCCGCCTACCAGGGAACAAATAGCAGCTCCTCTAGGCGGAAAGTTAACCTTATTTTCAAAGAACTGGCACTACATAACAAAAGACAAGTGGATTTTACAAACCATAGATCAAGGTTACGGTTTCACTTCCACACTTTACCAGTCAAAGAGGAATGCCAAATCTACCTCCAAATCAAAAAACAGAGGCTCTACGCCAGATAATGGAGTTAGCAAGCATGAGAGCTGTGGAAAGAGTGCCAACAGCAGAACAAGGAAAGGGTTCTACTCCAGACTATTCCTAGTTCCAAGAAAGGAAAAAGTTGGAGACCAATTCTCGACCTGTCCACCTTAAATACATACATCATTGTCCCAAAATTCAAAATGCTGACCCTACAGCAGCTTCTTCCCATGCTGGGCAAGGAGTCTTGGCTGGTAACTCTAGATCTCAAGGAGGCATACCTGCACGTCCCCATTTGACCAATCTGCAGAAGATACCTCAGATTTCTTGCAGGATCAGAGCACTATCAATTCTCAGCATTGCCCTTTGGCTTATCTACTGCGCCCAGAGTATTCACAAAATGCCTGGCATCAGTAATCGCCCATTGCAGACTACAGGGAATTCAAATTTACCCATACCTGGACGACTGCCTGCTACAAGGGACAACAAAAGCAAGCTGACAACAGATTTACAAAGGGTCATTTACTTGCTACAAGGACTGGGATACACAGTCAATTTACAAAAGTCAAGGCTGATACCATCCCAAACAAGGACATTCTTGGGCGGAATTGGACACAGTACAACAAATGGCATTCCTGACTACAGAAAAACAAAAAGAACTTCCTCTTTACTTCTTGGCACTAACAAAACTGAACAAGTTAACAGCAAGAAAAGTTCTGCAGACCTTGGGCTTCATGGCATCATGCATAATCTTGGTCCCATTTGCCAGACTACATATGAGGAAACTACAGTGGTACCTAAAGAATTTATGGTCCCAACACAGACACAGTCCAGAAACAGAAATCCCACTAATTCCATGCTTAAAACAGGAGTTCCTATGATGGGCTCAGGCATGCCAGTCAAACCCAGGCCTACCCTTTCGCAGATGTCAACCAAGCCAGACCATCACAACAGGCGCTTCAGACCTAGGATGGGGCCCACATGCTGGACAAATGCGTGCAAGGATTGTGGACACAGGATCAACTTCACCTGCACATCAATCTAAAAGAAATGCTGGCAGTAAAACTGGCAATCCAAAAGTTCAAACCATTTCTCAAAGAGGGCCAGTTGATGATAAGGACAGACAACACCACAGTCATGTGGTACATCAACAAACAGGGAGGCACTCATTCATACCCCTATGCAGAATGACCTTGGAGCTGTGGACCCTGGCACTCAGCTACAACATTCAGTTACAGGCAATATTTGTACCGGGGAAAGACAATACTCTAGCAGACATATTAAGCAGAACCACTTCGGATGCTCACGAATGGAAGCTGCACCCGGACATCTTCAAGACCATCTCGAAGAAATGGGGAATGCCACAGATAGACCTATTCGCATCACCTCTCAATCACCAGCTCAAAAAATTCTGCACAAGGACATTCCACCCACTAGCATGGAAAGTGGACTCACTCTCCTTCAACTGGAAAGGTCTAACAGCATATGCATTCCCACCTCTTCCTTTGATACACAAGGTACTGCTAAAAATCAGGGAAGAACGTCCAAGGATAATCCTGATAGCTCCAAACTGGCCAAGACAACACTGGTACCCACTACTGAAAAGCATGTCTCGGAACAATATGTGGCCAATACCCCTGATGCCTTTGATGTTAACTCAGAACAACTACAGCATCATACATCCAAACCTAAAAACACTGCAACTGACTGCATGGAACATCACATAGCAGCAGCTAATCCAGAACTTTCCCAAAGAGTTAAAGACATTATTCTTGAAGCACACAGATCTTCAGCAAGAAGGAACTATGCTGGAAAATGGAAAAGGTTTGTCATTTGGAGTACGGAAAGAGGAAAAGATGTGTCAAACATAGATATGCCTAACATTCTGGAGTATCTGGCCGAACTTCTTCATTCAGGCCTGTCCTACTCCTCCATCAAGATACATGCATCAGCTATTTCAGCAGAATACAGCTTTGATCCACCTGTTTTTTCGCACCCTTTGCTCAGGCAGTTCCTCAGAGGAATCAAGAATGTAAAACCTCCAAGGAAACCACCATTACCAGCTTGGGATTTAAACTTTGTGCTAGAAAAATTGACACTATCACCCTTTGAACCAGCAGCAACAGCAGACCTACAACACCTGTCATGGAAAACTGCTTTCCTACTGGCAATCACTTCAGCAAGGAGGGTTTCAGAACTACAGGCCTTAATGGCAGTGCAACCCTTCCTAATCTTCCACCAAGATAGAGTGTCCATGAGGACTAATCCTACATTTATGCCCAAGGTGGTATCCAGAGTGTCTTTAAACCAGGCAATCCACCTACCTACCTTCTTTCCCAACCCACAAAACAGAGGGGAAAGAATACTGCATACCTTGGATGTACATAGACAGCTACGCTACTACTTGGACAGAACAAAAATAGCAGAAAGACTGACCAACTTTTTGTAGCCTATGCAACAGGAAGGGAAGGAAAAGCTATTTCAACAGACAATCTCCAAATGGATAGGAAATTGCATACGATACTGTTACTCCTTCCATGGAAAACCAATTCCACAGAACATAAGACCTCATTCTACAAGGGCAACAGCCACTACCACAGCCTTCTTACGAGGAGTGGCAACCAAAGACATTATTGAGGCGGCTACTTGGACCTCCGTGCATACATTTGCCAAGCATTATAATTTGCCTCTATATTCCAGATCCCGAGCAGGGTTTGCCACTGCTGTACTGCAAGGGATCCTAAACACACCATAATCTACTTTTATCCTCCTCCCTAGTTGGCTATGGTATTCTACCCACTTGTTATGACTGCAGATGCATCCATGAAGGACATAGTACAGTTTTGTACCTACCATAAATGTAGATGTCCGAACTGGATAGCATCTGCAGTCAGGATTACCCTCCCTCCTTCCCTCTGTGGTACTCCTAGGGTGTTTACCCTCCTAATAGCTAGCTGTTGGGGAGTCTTTTATGGTGTATTTGTTTGTATATATGTACATATATGCTTATTGTTGTGTTTACCTCTATCTATTTGGAAACATTGGCATCTATCCAAATTTTAGCCTGCAAGAGGGCTACTGGCATCTGGGGCAAGAAACACTGAGGAAAATGGCGTCGGCTGATGCTTTTATACCCGAAGACCAACAGAGATGACGTCGGATGGAGTGCGACATCAGCCGAAGCCGGACCCGGACTTTGGAATCCGGCCGACTGCAGGGCTGCCTGACGACAGGACAACCCACTTGTTATGACTGCAGATGCTATCCAGTTCGGACATCTACATTTATGGTAGGTACAAAACTGTACTTTTTAAGGGGTGATTTGTATATATTCCATGGGCCACTGCTGCAGGTTTAAGGGTTTACGCAGTGAAAACTCCAACTTTGTTGGGTCTTTTGTTTAGTTTTTAATGATAGGTTTGTTGGTGTCACATTTTTTATTGGACTGTTTGTTTGTTTTTTTAATATATCTGAAGCCAAATTGATTATTTCTGATAAGGCCTTTAGCTGCATCATTCTTTCCCTGAGGAGCAAAGCAACTTTGTGACCTACAAAACTAGCTCTGCCTCCGTTAACATTCAGAGTTGCTACATTTCACCTTGCTACTTTTGTGATGTCATGATACTGTACCCTATTTGTGGTTTTTGTACTGTAACAGTTGATAGGGCTGAATGTTTGTAATCAGCAGGCACTATTGTGCAATTTACTTACTAGGTACTCTGTGCTAATTGCATTAGTGCATATTTCTGGTAGCATATGCTATTTTGATTTCAGCCCTGTGTATTTATATAAAAAAGGAGCTTTGCTCTTCAGGATTTCCCTAGAAATGGCAGTTATTAACTCAAATGACAAATGACACACCCACCAAATTTAACTAGTAGGTACGACTGGTGCAAGGCAACCGCACATATTCAAAAGTAAAACAAAAAATGCAGCCAGCACCTGAGGACTCCATGCTGAAAAAATATATTTATTTCATCTTCCATTTCCACATGCAGACCGGTTTTGGCAAAAAGCCTTCATCGGTGGTAACTTTCCAATTCCAAAACTGCTTATTATAGTATCAGGAATAACAATTATGACATCACTTCCCTAATTGCTTAATTACAAAATCTAAATGCAAAATCAAACAGTACAAAAACTATGAATATGGATGTATATGTAAATCATATACATGCCAATTATAAATATCAGTATAATCAAATAAACTGAATATTATACTAGTTTATTTATAAGTAGATTTACTTAATAACTTATCGTTGAGTCCTGGATGAAATAAAGCTCCCAATTTAATGATCCATTTCCTTTCCTTACTAGTAAGTATGGAATGCCAACCTTGTTTAGTCTATTGCCCTTGACCCGATCTAATAAACATAAAACTAGCTGTTTTGTGTGACTGACAATGTCTGTAAAGTGCATTAGTTAACTTTTTATTTCTAATTTCACTAAAATGTTTAGAAATGTGACTTTTCAGTGGTCTGGAAGTTTGCCCCACATAAAAAGCAGAGCATTAACACGTAACCAAATACACTACCCAGTCAGAACTACAGTTGCCAAAAAAAATGAATATCAAATAATTGGCCAGTATTCTTACAGCTGAAAGCTGTAGTTTTAAACGTATATCCACAAAAACTGCAATGTCCACAGGGGAGAGAGCCCACCAACTTATCCCCATAATAGTAAGTTGGTTGGAATGAGAATGTTTTTGAAGGGTCCTTTTATAATGGGCAAAATGAGAATTCAAAGTGTTGCCTCTCCTAAAGGAAAATAAGCATCTGTCCAACAAATGGGGACTCAATTCTTCATTAGCTTTAAGGATATGCCAATGTTTAACTGTAATTTGCAACAAATCAATGTTGTTACCAAATGTGGTAACCAGCCTCATGGTCTGTGATTCCCCCCCCCCCCCCATTTTTCTTTTTCTTGTACTCTAATAGATCCAATCTATTACAATTGGTAGCCCATTCACTGGCTCGATGTACATCCGTACCCTATATCCCCTCATTAGGAATCTATCCGTAAGATCCTGCTTGGCCTCCAAATAATCACTGTCTGTGATCACTTCTCATTCTTAAAAATTGGGATTTTGGAATATTGTTGATTGTATGCCTGGCGTGAAGACTAGATGCATATAATAAGTTGTTATATTGTGGGTACTTTCTGTAAACTAAACTGCTCAATGTATCATCTGGTCGTCGTAAAAACTTGACATCCAGAAAATTTATCTCCTTGATCTCATAAGTAGCAGTGAATTCAATCTCCCTCTGGTTTACATTAATATATTCAAGAAACTCCAAAAGATAATCAACACCCCCACGCCATACGAGCCAACAGTCATCCAAAAAACACCTCCATATGTCTATTTCAGTCAGGAAAATGTTATGCATTTCATCATAAATGATTTCATTTTCTATATCCCATAAAAAGGTCAGCATTGGGAGCTTTATTTCATCCAGGGCTCAATGATACGTTATGAAGTAAATCTACTTATAAATAAACTAGTATAATATTTAGTTTATTTGATTATACTGATATTTATAATTGGCATGTATATGATTTACATATACAGCCATATTCATAGTTTTTGTACTGTGTTTGATTTTGCATTTAGATTTTGTAATTAAGCAATTAGGGAAGTGATGTCATAATTGTTGTTCTTGATACTATAATAAGCAGTTTTGGAATTGGAAAGTTATCACTGAAGAAGGCTTTTTGCCGAAACCAGTCTGCATGTGGAATTGGAAGATGAAATAAATATATTTTTTCAGCATGGAGTCCTCAGGTACTGGCTGCATTTTTTGTTTTACTTTTGAATATGTGCGGTTGCCTTGCACCAGTCGCACCTGCTAGCTACATTTGGTGGGTGTGTCTACGATGTCCTTCAAGAATGCAACTGCAGTCATAACATGTGGGTTGTCCTGCCTCAGGCAGCCCTCGGTCGGCCGGATTCCAAATCTGGGTCCGACGTCGGCTGATGTCGCATTTCTCTCCGACGTCAGAGCGGCTGGAGTACATAAGCATCAGCCGACACCATTTTCTTCAGTCTTTCTTGCCGCGCGGTGCCCGAAGCAGAAGCAGTTCGCAAGTGCCGGTCGGTCAGCTCCTGTATTCTTCGATTCCGAAGTCATCAAAAAAGCTAAGTACCCCGTTGGGGACCTTTTCTTGCCTCAGTCGATGTCAGAAATTACTGAAAAAGTTAACAATTGTATTTCTTGTGGTAAACAAATACCTCATAAGGATTTCCACTCTTACTGTCTCCCTTGCCTGGCCCCAGACCACGACGTCTCGGCCTGTGTAGCCTGTGCTCGCTTCAACAAGCGCACTCTCAGGCGCCGGGCGGAGTTCGCTGAAGATTTTTTCGGCGATAATTTTGCTTACACCATGCCGTCGGATCTCCCGACATCGCAAACTCCCAAAAAGCGAAAAGACCGGGACCGACATCCTCGGCCCACGTCTACTACCGACTCCACGCCAAAACCTAGCGCGAGTGCTCCGGTTCCCTCTGAGACGGTCTCTCCACCGCTCCGAACCGAAGACACCGCATTACCGACGACTCTGATTCCAGACATTACTCCGCCAGTTATAGATTTTCCTCCAGATACCGAAACCGAGGAAATGCCCGAGACCATTGCTGTAGACAAGGTCACTCCTGCACGTGGAGCTGCCAGGCCCCCTATGGCCATGTCTATTAAGGCCTACACTAGGGCTAAGGCAGCCAGCAAAAGAAAACATATTACTTCTAAATCCTTACCTCAGCCGACTCCAGAGACACAAATTATGTCCATGGCTGCTGATTTAATTTCCATGATTAGAGGTTCACAGGCCCATCCTGAGAGAGGATCCCAGCCCCCTCCTGATAAAAGGCCCCGGGTTGAACCCTCTGACCCTACTCCTTCAGATGAAGATTCTGAGGGCTCTGTCCACTCTGATAGCCAGGAAGAGCTCTTTCAGACCTATGAGGACTCGGATGCAGAAGATTCCATCCCCTCGGCCTCCCCTCCTGAGGATATTTCTTTTGGGGAAGTTCTGCACACCATGAGGGAACATTTCAAGTGGCAAGGTCAGGAATATTCTGATTCTAGGAAACGCCTTAGGACTTTCCTTAAGAAGCCTCAGCACAGGCCCTTAGCTATTCCTCCTGTACTTGATGTTCTGGATGATTTGTATTCTGACTCTAGTGCTACTCCTGATTCCCTTCCTC
Organism: Protopterus annectens; assembly: GCF_019279795.1. Taxonomy (NCBI): domain Eukaryota; kingdom Metazoa; phylum Chordata; order Ceratodontiformes; family Protopteridae; genus Protopterus; species Protopterus annectens. Next base: position 598,284,894 of record NC_056725.1, on the reverse strand, counting down.
CTGCTCCAGCCAAGCCAGACAGGTATTACAGGGTCCCAGAAACTCATTCCCATTTATTCAGGGCCCATACTGCTGATTTGGAAACTATTTCACAGGGGCCTAAAGGAGTTTCAGCCTCCACCTCAAAAAATCCTTTGCCCTCCAACAGGGAAGCTAGGTCATTAGAGAGATGGGGCAAAAAGGTTTAAACATCCACTACCTTATCTATGAGAGCTTTAAATTGCCTTTTTCATATGTTACAATATCAGGATTATCTGTTAGAAGATTTACAAAAAACATGATCCTTTAGACAGGAAGACTTTGCAGGAAGCTGTACATAACACTCAGCAAGTAAGCAATCACTTCCTGCAGTGTGGATATGATGCACTGGAAGCTTCATGTAGGGCAGCTATGACAGGGGCAGTCATTCGTAGACATGCTTGGTTAAAAGATCAACCTCTACCAGATCATGTAAAAGCAAAACTTCTGGATGCACCTTTGGAAAAGAACAAGCTTTTTGGTGCAAATGCTGAGGATGTGTTAAAGACCATCGAAGAAAAAGCAAAATCAGTTCAGACAGTGAAAGATTTCCTCCAGGTTCAACCCCCCAGATTCAGTAGGAATTGGCCTTCAGAAAACTGGTCCTTTCCTAATCCAGAAAAGTCTCAAAGGGGTAAGAACAGACGTGGCCGAGGAAGAGGCCAATACAGAGGCCCTTACAGGGGACGACAATGGCAGCCAGGAAACCAAAGAAGTGACTCAGGGGTTTCACCTGCCCCACAACCACAATCTCAATGACTTTCCTCTACTACCGCCTACCAGGGAACAACTAGAAGCTCCCTTGGGCGGGAAGTTATCTCTGTTTGCAGAAAACTGGAACAGACTGACAAAGGACAAATGGATTTTGGACATTATAGACCGAGGGTACAGGTTTCATTTTCATACCCTACCAAGAAAACAAGGCATGCCAAACCTACCACAAAATTAGAGGGCAGAGGCTATCAAGCAAATCACTCTGCTGACTCGGATGAAAGCAATAGAAAGAGTTCCACAACAAGAACAAGACCAGGGGTTTTACTCAAGACTGTTCCTTGTTCCAAGAAAAGAATCTCAATGGAGACCAATACTGGACTTGTCCACATTAAACACCTTTCTCATAGTACCAAAGTTCAAAATGCTGACTCTGCAGCAACTCCTTCCCATGCTGGGCAAGAGCTAGTGGCTGATTACTCTGGACCTCAAGGAGGCATACCTGCATGTCCCTATCAGACACAGCTGCAGAAGATACCTCAGATTTCTTGCAGGGCCAGAGCATTATCAATTCTCAGCATTGCCATTTGGCTTATCTACTGCCCAGAGTATTCACAAAATGCCTGGCTTCAGTAATTGCTCATTGCAGGCTCCAGGGGATACAAATTTACCCGTACCTGGACGACTGCCTCATACAAGCGGATGACAAATTGATGTTGACAAAAAACCTGGATTATGTCATACGATTACTTCAATCTCTGGGATACACAGTCAACTTCCAAAAGTCAAGACTGCAGCCATCCCAGCAAATAATCTTCTTAGGAGCCAAACTAGACACAGCCTCTCAGATGGCTTTCCTGACAGAAGACAAGCAAGAGAAGTTAACTCATTATTTCAAAGGTTTAGCAAAACTCACCCAGATGACTGCAAGGAGATTCCTATAGGCCCTGGGTTACATGGCATCCTGCATTCTCTCTGGTTCCATTAGCAAGACTACACATGAGAAAGCTTCAGTGGTACCTAAAAAACATTTGGTCTCAACACAGCAACAACTTGGAGACAATCATACCACTCATTCCATGCCTACAAAAGGAATTCCTATGGTGGCCTCGGTGAGCCAGGCAAACACGGGTATGTCATTCAAAAAACCACAGATAACACAGACCATGACTACAGACGCCTCAGACCTTGGATGGGGGGCGCACATGGAAGGCAGGTGTATACAAGAACAATGGTCTCCAAAGGTAACACATCTGCATATAAACCAAAAGGAAATGCTGGCAGTAATGCATGCCATCGAGGCCTTTTAACACCATCACCAGCAAGGCCATTTACTGATACGGACAGACAACACCACGGTGATGTGGTACATAAACAAGCAAGGGGGCACCCACTCTTACCCCCTTTGCAGACTGACAATGCAGCTTTGGGAGAAATCACTGAGCCTAAACATCCAGTTACAATCCCAGTTTGTTCCAGGAAAAGACAATGTGTTGGCGGACAGCCTAAGCAGGAATTTCACAGATCCACATGAGTGGAGGTTACATCCGAAGGCCTTCAGACAACTCACTTCGACATGGGGCAGGCCAGAAGTGGACCTATTTGCCTCTCACCTCAACCATCTTCTACCAAAATTCTGCACAAGAACATACCATCCAAAAGCTTGGAAAATAGATGCCCTCTCATTCAACTGGAACTCCCTAGCAATCTATGCATTCCCACCTCTGCCACTGATGACCTCAGTATTACTAAAGATCAAAGCAGAGAAACCCAAGGGAATCATAATAGCTCCGGACTGGCCAAGGCAACACTGGTACCCACTTCTACGGAGCATATGTCACACCAGGAGGTGGGCCCTTCCCCAGTGGCCCCTACTTTTGACTCAACACAATTTCGAAACACTGCATCCAAATCTTCAGACACTGCAGCTAACAGCCTGGGAGATCCCATAAATAAATTCAGCTTATCTCTCTCCAAGGAAGTTCAGCAGATACTAACAGAGGCTCGAAGACCATCCACCAGAAAGGTTTACTTAGCAAAGTGGAAAAGATTCAGCAATTGGAATACCAGCAAGGGACATGATGCATCATTGTTGAACATCCCACTCATCTTGGAATATTTGGCAGATATGTTAAAGAACGGCCTCTCATATTCTTCCATAAAGATACATGCATCTGCTATTTCAGCTAGATACAACACTGATCCTCCTGTTTTTTCTCACCCTTTACTAAGGCAATTCCTCAGGGGAATCAAGAACATTAAACCACCAAGAATTTTTGTCCTAGAAAACCTGACTCTACCTCCATTTGAGCCAGCAGCTTCAGTTGACCTGCAATTTCTCTCATGGAAGACAGCTTTCCTGTTGGCAATTACCTCAGCAAGAAGGGTTTCGGAGTTACAGGCCCTAATGGCAATACCACCCTTTATTATTTTTCACAGAGACAGGGTTTCATTAAGGACCAACCCTACTTTTATGCCAAAGGTGGTATCTAGGGTTTCTTTGAATCAAGCCATTCATCTGCCTACCTTCTTCCTCAATCCTGAGAATAAGGGGGAAAGACTGTTGCATACCTTGGACATTCACAGACAACTTCGATACTACCTGGACAGAACCAAGGCCAGTAGGAAGTCTGAACAACTTTTTGTAGCTTACGCCCCTGCAGTCCAAGGAAAAGCAATTTCAAAACAGACTATTTCTAAATGGATTGGACATTGCATCAGATTCTGTTATTCCTTTCATGGAAAGACTGTTCCAGCCAATGTCAGACCACATTCCACTAGAGCTACAGCCACCTCTACAGCATTCTTAAGAGGGGTGCCTACCAAGGACATTCTAGAAGCTGCTACATGGAGCTCCGTGCATACATTCTCCAAACACTACAATCTCCCTCTATACTCCGGATCCAGAGCAGGCTTTGCTTCGTCAGTCCTGCAGGGTTTGATTGCCACACCATCTTTTTCCTAGAGCATTCCTCCTCCCCCAGCTAAGCTATGGTATTCTACCCACATGTTATGACTGCAGTTGCATTCTTGAAGGACATAGTACAGTTTTGTACCTACCATAAATGTAGATGTCCGATAGACATGCAACTGCAGTCGGATTTTCCCTCCCTCCATACTCCTCTATGCCTAGGGTCCACTCCTATCCCTTTTTCTCTTAGCTGGGGATGTCTGTTATGGTGTATTTGTTGTATTGCTCATTTATTTGTTTGGAATCCTGTTTTTGTCTTCCAATTTGATTACAGCCTTCCTTGGAGGGCACCTGGCATCTGGGGCAAGAAACACTGAAGAAAATGGCGTCGGCTGATGCTTATGTACTCCAGCCGCTCTGACGTCTGAGAGAAATGCGACATCAGCCGACGTCGGACCCAGACTTTGGAATCCGGCCGACCGAGGGCTGCCTGAGGCAGGACAACCCACATGTTATGACTGCAGTTGCATGTCTATCGGACATCTACATTTATGGTTGGTACAAAACTGTACTTTTTCTTGCTGGCTGTTGATGTTGGGCTCTTTGGGTCAGGAGTATGACGGCTCTTCCCCCAAGGCATTTTAAAGTATGCGAAGTGGCTTTCAGATGGTCAAACACTAAAGGTTTTCTTCAGTTTATGTTAATTGAGCTCTGAATTTTGGACACAACATTGGAATCGTGAGAGTGGAGAAGTTGTATGGTTATAATAGCTCCTTTATGGTGAAGAAATTTCGTCGATTTTCAGCTATGGCGTTCTTGTGGTTTAGAACTTTTTCTGTTCATAAAGACATTTGTATTGGAAATATTTACTGATTTTTTGTACACTTCGGCATCGATGAGCTATACAAGCAAGATGACCATGTTTAGAGACTTTTTGCGTTTCAAAAGGACATCTGTTTGATATTTGGTATGGTACATGTTTTTTCTAAGGGGGAATTATATGTGGCCTTCGAATTGTTATGTTACTGATTTTGTTTGAGACCTTGGCCATTGTTTTAGGAGGCTCATAAGCAAGACTACCTTCTTTTGAGTTTGTATGTTCTAGAAAGGACATTAATTTGACAGTTGGTGTGGTACGAGCCATTTGTTAGGGGGGAAATGTATGTGTTTTCTAAGTGTCAAATTTTCTAACTGTGATTAAGGTTATAAAATTGTGATTATTAACACATTCCGTCTGGATTATGTTTTGTACACAAATACAGTTATTGGTCGTTCTGTGATTTATATTGTAGAATGTTTTTTGTGTTGATACAACCCTGAAGCTACATGGTCATTTGAATAGACATCGGAGTCGGTTCCTGTACAATACAAGGGTTATAGGAAGGCGTTTATACCAAGGCCATGAAAATATAGAGACATTTTTCTTTATGTGTACCCAAAGGCTCCTTTTATTTAAATGGGGGCCTTTTGTTACAACATCGAGGTTACAAAGAAGTGTTTTTTTACAAAGTCTAAAGAAATACAGAAACATTTTTCTCTATGTGAAATGTGTTTGGATCCAATTAAGTGGTTTCGGTCACAATAAGAATGCCATTGCATGATTCAATGGACTTTTATGAACAATCACTCTTCTCAGATTTTAGGTTGGGACAAAAAAACTCTTTTTGTACAAAGTGTTTTTTTAACCAATATTGCCTTGACTTTAAAAAGTTTGTGTTCTAATGACATTGTTGGCAGCAACATTTTCCATATAGTAAGCTATAAGCTTAAGAACAATGGTAATGATATATGTTTTTATTTATTACTACGTTTTGTGTTGTTTGGTCACAATATTGCGATATGAGTATTAACACAGGTAGAATGATTGGGTCTATATTATATCCTTGAACGCTTAAAAAAGCGAACGCTGATTGATCGAACTTATTTTCGCGAAACTGCAAAATATCGAAGCAGCAGAAACTCAAATTTTTTCCTAGGGAAAGAATTCGGTTGTCCGTTTCTGTTGCTTCGGTATTTTCAGTGTTATGGTGGAAAGTTACCAGTCGGATTCTGGTAAGTGTGCGATTGTGTGGATGTGAGTGTTAGGGTGATTTAGGTGAGTTAGGGTTAGGGCTCGGGTTAGGTGTGTGTGCAATTGAGTGGACATGAGGGTTAGGGAGGATTTAAGTGAGTTAGGGTTAGGGAGTGGGTGAGGTGAGTGTGCGATAGTGACGGACCTTGGGGTTTGGGTTAAGGTAAGTGGGTAGTTAGTGGTGTGTGCATAGTTTAGTGTAGGGTTAGGTATCAGATTTTAGGTGTATGTGTGTGGATTTCTGTTTGCTTGGTGTGCTTGTGTTGTGTGTATGTGTTTTGGATCAGCGATTTTTTTCCCAGGGAAAAAAATCGTTGATCTGACAGTTCGAGATTGTAAGCTTTCGCTTAAATTAGGTCGATCAATCAGCATTCACTTTTTTAAGCGTTCAATGATATAATATAGACCCAAATGATTTACTGTATGATGTTTAACATACATGATTTAGGAACACCTGACTTCCCAAGTATAGGATTTAACATATTATATATACAACCACTCCATTGAGATGTGAAGCAAGTTAGTGGTTGTATTGGTTCATTTGGGATATAGATGGAGTAATACTATTGCTGGGGTCTGTTATTTCATTTTTTATATAATATATAGTCAGGAGACTAGAACGACTTACATTTTAGGGGACTTTTCATCCTTTTTTATCATAAGGAGGTGTAAGTATGGGACAGTTAGAACAATAGTGATTGTAATAATCTACATATTTTTTTGGATTTTGTTACTTTTGAGTACTATTGAGCAAAAAGAAATAAATATATATATTTTTTTTTTTTTTGAGTTTAAGACTAGTAGATTATATTGTACTCTTAGTTTATGTATTTCCCAATAGTGGGCACAGGGGACCTGACTCTCTCTGTAGTAATAGTCCATTTTTAAGGCCGATAAGTTCTTGGGGTTAATTTAATGGGTGTTTTCCCAAGGGCTGAACTATTGGATAGTGGAATTTCCATCTTCTAAATAAAACACGGTCACACTGATTTTAACCTCCGGCCATAATTTTGGTGTTTAAATTGTGCAAGTCAGTGGCTTATGGTCATGGACCTCAAAAATATTTTACAGGGGCTTTGTGCCGATCGAGATGATATAAAAATTTTTGGTATTGGGACTAGTGTGGAAGGAGTCCCACAGGAACAATTTAGAGATCCAGTACACGGCTGTAACTTGCTGTTTCAAAGGTTAAATAAGGAGATGAAAATCCTGAGAACCAACATATGGCACCTAAAATGATTTAAGGCATACAAATGCAAAGGTATTACACTGCGTGGCCTAAGGGTTAGAACCCAGCCTTTGGTTGGAAAACCAGATGACATATTAATGGAAGACTGGAATAAGGCTCAACAAAGGGCCACTATGACATTTGTTGATATTTTAACATCCTATTATCAAAGAACCATTGAACAGAATATTCAGGAGGTTAAAGGAATATGTGAGAATATGAAACAATTTGAGGGAAGCCCACTTTTTGTGGAGAACTTGGGAAAACTATCCAGGGTTCTTCTCAGTTTTGAGAATATTATCAAAGAAAGGAAGTTGCGTAAATTCCATAGAGATATGGATGACTATGAGAGGGGCAGGCCCTTTGAGTCACAGAGGGGGGGGGTTAGATTTAAAGAGAATAATATGAACAGGCCTAATATTAGAAAGAAAAGGCCTTGTTCCATACTTAAAAAATCCACACAAGGTTTTAGTACCTCAGGGGAAGAGTCTTCTATGAATGACACAGAGGGTACATTTGTAAGTGAGTCTCCAGACCCCAAGAAAGTAAGGACCCAGGTCAGCCCTTTAGGGGTAAAAGACATAGAAGGGGGCGCAAACAGAAAGGTAGTAACTTTAGAGAATCTGTTGCAATCAATAATGAAGTAGTAACTAACACTTATAACATACATAACATCTCTAAGTATGTTTTATCTAAAGATGAACAGTCCTTACTTAATAAAGGTTTTGGATTTGTACCTAGCTTTTTTGTGGAAGAACATGTTTTTGTGTCAGACTTGATTACTTTTTGTAGAAAGTTAAATTTAAAATTGTTCTTTGGTACAACTGAGTCTTCCTCTAGTTCTACTGAATTTCGCTTTCACAAATCAAAATTTATGCCACCAATGAACAAGCATGTAGCCATTTTTCAGGAGGCTGTTTTGAAGGATTTACATTTTAACTATAATCTATCTCAAAAATTTCGACATAACCTTTCAAAGGGGGAACAACAGGCTCTTAAGGATTTATATGGTAACACTGATATTGTCATCCTTCCGGCAGATAAAGGTGGGGCGGTGGTAATTATGGATGGCAGTTATTACTGGAATGAGGGAAATGGACAATTGTCTGACCCTCAGTATTATAGGAAAATGCCAACTGACCCCACACTAGAATTCAAAAGGAAATCGATGCATTTTTAGAGCTAGCAGTAGAGGAGGGCATTATCAGTGTACAGGTTAAACAGCAGCTCATGGTCAGTGATCCGGCCCAACAGTACCTTTACCTTTTGCCCAAAATTCATAAAAATTTGAGTCAGCCTCCGGGTAGGCCTATTGTTTCAGGGAGAGGGTCCTTAACAGAGCCTATTTCTGACTCAATATTTACATCCGTTATTACCATATGTTAGGGCAAGGATAAAGGATACTACAGAGTTTCTAAAAATTATTTCAGATTCTCAAGTGGAACCTCACTGGCTCATGTGCACGCTGGATGTCAAATCTCTTTATACTAGTACCCCCCCATTGGGCAGGATTACAAGCTTTGGATTATTGTCCTAATAAAGTAAATTTGTATCTGCCGGGTTTTAATACCCTTATTTGTTTGACAGAACATATCCTAACAAAAAATGTCTTTCATTTTAAGGGAGAATGTTATTGGCAACAACAGGGAACAGCTATGGGGGCTTCATTTGCCCCCATATATGCGGACCTTTTTATGGGATATATAGAAGATCAAATCATTTATGATGAAATGCATAACATTTTCCTTACTGAAATAGACATATGGAGGCAATTTTTGGATGATTGTTGGCTCGTATGGCATGGGGTTGTTGATTATCTTTTGGAGTTTCTTGAATGTATTAATGGAAACCAGTGGGGGATTGAATTCACTGCTACTTATGAGATCAAGGAGATCAATTTTCTGGATGTCAAGATTTTACGACAACCAGATGATACATTGAGCAGTTTAGTTTACAGAAACTTTTTTAGGCAAGGCTCAAAAGACAAACCCACCTCCATAGGTATCACAAGGGATAAGAAACTAAGAGTAATGCTACTCAACGCCAGAAGTCTAAACCTCAAGATGCACGCACTCGAAACTCTCCTTAGCATGGAGAACATCGATATCTGTGCAGTAACAGAAACCTGGTTCAAGGCTCCCGAGAGCACCCCAGCACTACCAGGTTATACCTCATACCATGCTTTTCGGCCCCAAAACTTGGACCGAACCACAAAAGGAGGGGGAGTATCAATATTAGTCAAAGATACCCACACCTCCAGGTTGGTGGCACAGCACGAAGCATCAGAGACTATCCATGTGCAACTAACAGTGGGTAAAACTGCCTTCCAGTTTATAGCCTGCTACAGACCACCCTCCCAAACCCAGGAACCCCACTCGGCCTTCCTGACAACACTGGAAAATATGAAGGTCTCTCCAAACACCATTATATTGGGCGACTTCAACTACCCAAACATAGACTGGGAGCATTACTCTAGCTCCAACACCCTAGCCCAAAGGTTCCTAGAATTTATAAACTCAAATGCTATGGAACAACTTGTTACCACTCCCACAAGAGGGGAAAACATACTGGACCTGATCATCACCAACATGGGGACTCTATGCTCCAGACCAGAAGTGTATCCCTCACTGGTAAGATCAGACCATAAACTAATCTCACTGGATATTCACATCCCGACCCCACCCCCTGACCAGAAAACCACAGTGAAAAACTTCTCTAAAGCAAGTTTCACACTCCTCAAAACCGAGGTGGACTCCTTCAAAGCCCCCGGGCCTGTGGAAAATATGGCCCAGACCACAGAATCCTTTATAAACGCATTCTGTGAACACCTTCAGGAATGCATGGATCATGCAATCCCAAATAAAACCAAGACCCAGTCCTCCAAAGGCAGACGTCCCGTCTGGTGGACCCCAACCATAAACAAACTATACAATAGAAGGAGGAAGCTACTACATGATAGAGCAAAATCCCAAAAAGGGAAGGCATTTCTGATTAGTATTAGCAAAAAACTACGGGCACTCATAAAATCGTCTAAGGCCAGCTTCAAGAGAAAAATTGCACAGGACACTAAGGATAATCACAAGGCTTTCTTTAGTTATGTTAGGAACCTGGGTGGGAATTCCCAGATATGCTCAGAATTAGTCCAAAATGACAAAAAATACACCGAACCCACAGACAGTGCCAAAATCCTAGCTGACAGGTTCAGCGCAAACTCCCCACCAAAAGGGCAAATATCTATCCCAGCAGAGTGCTGCCCCCCTGACATCTCAGATGCTCAGGTAAGAGCCGCCCTCTCCAAAGCAGAAAACACAGTATCAATGGGACCAGACGGTGTCCGGGCTGCGTCCTACATGAACTCCAGGAAGAGCTAAACCCAAACATAAAACTACTGTTCAATCTCAGCCTTACTACAGGATATGTACCCAAAGAGTGGCATACAGCAACATTGGTCCCTCTCCACAAAGGTGGTGCCTCAACGGATCCTGGAAACTATTGCCCCATAAGCCTGACTAGCCTGGTCTGCAAAGCTATGGAAAGGATCATCATGGACCTCATAAATAAAGATAATGGGGACCTACAGACACTGGATCCTACCCAGTTCGGCTTTGTTAAGGGCAGATCTTGCCTCTTAAACCTGGTTGATTTCTTTGAAACAGTCACCAAGGCCATTGACGAGGGGAAGATGGTCCACATAGCCTACCTGGACCTCGCAAAAGCCTTCGATACAATACCCCACTCGGGCATTATAGATAAGCTCACCAGCTTAAATATAAACCCCTATGTCACTAGATGGGTTGCAGACTGGCTCAAGGACAGAACCCACATGGTTAGAATTGCTGGAGCCATGTCAGACTCCAAACCAGTTGCAAGTGGCGTCCCACAAGGCTCAGTCCTGGGACCTCTCTTGTTCGGTATATATTTCTCGGAGGTACAGGCCAACACCGAAGGACTGTGGCTGACCAAGTTCGCAGATGACTGCAAACTGGGCGCCATAATCGACTCTCCAGCCGACACAAGCATGCTTCAAAAGGGCCTCATAGAAACAGGCAACTGGTGCCAGAGCCATGGCCTCAAGCTAAACGCCAAAAAGTGTATAGTCATCCCCTTTGGCAAAAACAAACTGCCCACAAATTACTACATGGGTGGTAATCCATTAAGTACACAAGAAGTAATTAGGGACCTAGGGACCCAAGTTGATAGCAGTCTCTCATTTGACAACCACGTGGCCAAAGTGGTTAGAAAAACATTTTATATATCCCACCTAATCATGAAGGGATTCACATCTAGATCAGGGGAGGTCATCGTGCCTCTTTACTCATCCCTCATCAGGCCCTTAATTGAGTACAATGCCCCTTTTGGGATGTACCTTACCAGACACCTGCAGCAACTGGAAAGACCCCAAAAGTACCTCACCAAGAGGATTAAAGGGCTCAAACAGATGCCATATGTTGCTTGGTTAAAGAAACTCCAGCTCTACTCAGTGGCATTCCGCCTGCACAGAGATGATCTGTGCCTGACGTATAAAGCCATGTCCAACCCGGAATTAAGGGACATGTTGCACCTCAGAAAATCCAAATCCCATCGAGCTACGCGCTCGAGAGACTTGAACCTCAGCACTGAAATAAATAGGACATGCTGGAGGGACAGATTCATAACCCAGAGGCTCCCTTCACTCTGGAATAAAATCCCAGTCCAGGTTAGGCAGAGTCCCTCATTGACTCTCTTCAAGAGGAATCTTGATGAGTGGATGGGAGATCGTAGGTTTACCCCGAGTATCACTTCTGTGTCACTGTTAGAGAGAGGCACAGTATACTAACCTCGAAAAAGGGCATAGCAAAATTAATTTAAAATGGGTGGCGAAAGCCAAACACACTCTGGCTAGGCTTATAAATGCCCTAGGGCAGATAGCCTAGTATGAACCTATGAAAGTACCCACAATATAACAACTTATTATATGCATCTAGTCTTCACCCCAGGCATACAATCGACAATATTCCAAAATCCTAATTTTTAAGAATGAGAAGGATATGTTCTACAGACAGTGATTATTTGGAGGCCAAGCAGGACCTTACAGATAGATTCCTAATGAGGGGTTACAGGGCACCGGATGTACATCGAGCCAGTGAATGGGCTACCAATTGCAATAAATTTAGAGTACAAGAAAAAGAAAAAGGGGGGAATCACAGACCATGAGGCTGGTTACCACATTTGGTAACAACATTGATTTGTTGCAAATTACAGTTAAACATTGGCATATCCTTAGAGCTAATGAAGAATTGAGTCCCCACTTGTTGGATAGATGCTTATTTTCCTTTAGGAGAGGCAACACTTTGAATTCTCATTTTGCCCATTATAAAAGGACCCTTCAAAAACATTCTCATTCCAACCAACTTACTATTATGGGGGAAAAGTTGGTGGGCTCTCACCCCTGTGGACCTTGCAGTTTTTGTAGATATATGTTTAAAACTACAGCTTTCAGCTGTAAGAATACTGGCCAATTATCTGATATTCATTTTTTTTGGCAACTGTAGTTCTGACTGGGTAGTGTATTTGGTTATGTGTCAATGCTCTGCTTTTTATGTGGGGCAAACTTCCAGACCACTGAAAAGTCGTACTTCTGAACATTTTAGTGAAATTAGAAATAAAAAGTTAACTAATGCACTATACAGACATTGTCAGTCACACAAAACAGCTAGTTTTATGTTTATTAGATCGGGTCAAGGGCAATAGACTAAACAAGGTTGGCATTCCATACTTACTAGTAAGGAAAGGAAATGGATCATTAAATTGGGAGCTTTATTTCATCCAGGACTCAATGATAAGTTATTAAGTAAATCTACTTATAAATAAACTAGTATAATATTCAGTTTATTTGATTATACTGATATTTATAATTGGCATGTATATGATTTACATATACAGCCATATTCATAGTTTTTGTACTGTGTTTGATTTTGCATTTAGATTTTGTAATTAAGCAATTAGGGAGGTGATGTCATAATTGTTGTTCCTGATACTATAATAAGTAGTTTTGGAATTGGAAAGTTACCACTGAAGAAGGCTTTTTGCCGGAACCGGTTTGCATGTGGAATTGGAAGATGAAATAAATATATTTTTTCAGCATGGAGTCCTCAGGTGCTGGCTGCATTTTTTATTAACTCAAATTAACCTGCCTTGTTAATTGAATGTGGTATACAAGTTCTAGACATTTTTTCAGAAAAAATTACTACTGTGGTGTTATCTGCAGGGCACATTGTAGAGTTATAGAGTGTACCATCAGTTAAGATTGATCATGTATGTCTTTGTCATTGTGTACTCATTTTTGTGGTAGAAATCAATGTAGCAACAGTCATTTGTAAAGTTTCCTCAGCTGAGAAAATGACTGCAGTGTTGACAGTAATTAAAAAGCAAACAGAGCTTTATAGTGACCCATGTATAGTGGAGGTCCAAAGAAAAGGAAATTGGTTTAAAAAAATCTGTAAACAAGAATTAAAAGATTTACTACTTCACAGATCCATGTTGAATTGTGGAATTAAGCCTTTTGTGTACTTTGTGTTTTGTAATTTTTGATTTTGATAAAATTGCATTATAGTTCATAAGATACCCCATCTAGATATTAAAATTCATAGCCATTGATTTAGGTAACCATAATATAATGTTGATTTAAATGTATGTTTGCCTCCAGGTGTCCGAAAATATGGAAAAGATTTCCAGGCCATTGCTGATGTAATAGGTAACAAGACAGTTGGTCAAGTGAAGAACTTCTTTGTGAACTATAGACGTCGGTTTAACTTGGAGGAGGTTTTGCAGGAGTGGGAGGCAGAACAGGGAACGCAGACTTCAAATGGTGACTCAGCTACCTCAGCAGATGATGTGAAAAATATTTCCAGTACTACACCTGGAAAAAACTCTGAAGAAGAGGTGTGTCTTTCTTCAACATTTCCGATGACATGAGGCAGAATATAACTTTTCGATTAATCTGTCAAGGAGGAACAGCCATATTTACAGTGTTCAAAGAATTATAACATCATCCTGCCATTTTGGATTTAAACATGTTGACATTATTAAGTTATGCATTTTACAGGTCTACATCCCTTCAAAATCCATTTTTTGTTGTTTTAAATGTAGGCCATTTTATACCTACTGGCAAATTACTTTCTTTGCTCTAAAATGTATTTTAGACCGAAGCAGTGTTGTACTATGTGCAGTATTTGTGTTTAGAAACCGTAGACCTTGTATTGCAGAATGAAAAATTCAAAAACTTTTCTGAGAATGAACTCTGCTTTTTCATGTTAAGAATTATTTATCTTTTTCCCCTTGTGTAGACGCAAGCCACTGCAGTTTGTGGTACAACGCCTCCAGCCCAGGTTTCTGCTACATCAACAGCTACACCTACTCCTGTAGCTCCACTGAATCACCCTCCTCCACTTCTTCGTCCAACTCTGCCTGCTGCCCCAGCTCTCCATCGTCAGCCACCCCCACTACAGCAACAGGCTCGGTTTATACAGCCAAGACCTACACTTAACCAGCCTCCACCACTCATCCGCCCAGCCAATCCCATGCCTCCCCGCTTGAACCCAAGACCTGCCTTGCCCACAGTTAGCGGACAGCAACCACCATCACTTATTGGAATTCAGACTGAGTCACAGACTTCCTCTCTGCACTGATTTTATTAAAAGTAGGAAACTGTTGTATGTGCTGAAAAGAAAGACTGCAATGAACTTGTGCTGACATAATAAGCTGTGTGAAACAGAACCTTCCAAGGTTAGGCAGCAGGGGCATTTTTATTTCGGCAATAAGTCTGTATTCATCAGTATTTTCACTGTTATTTCATTAGCACTTGATGTTTTGTATTTCATTCATGTGTCCCTGTTTTTAGTTGTCTGAGCTTTTTTTCTGTTTGGTGCTCAGTTTACTGTGTTTTTTTTTCTTCCTTAATCTTGCTAATTACAAACTACTGGATTTGATAGACTAAACACTTTGTGCATAAGCATAGAATAGTCTGATTGAAGGTTTAAGAAGGATCAAGTGGAAAAAAACTTAGTGCCTCAATACCTTCTTTGTACAGCAGACTTTTAAACCTGTGTGTCTTTAATGGTTGCAAAGATATAGAAGCATCCAGTTAGAAACTGGTGGTAGACTGGATAAACCTGAAGTCAAGAAAAGAAGTAATTAAGCATGTTCTTTTATTACTTACCTTATTATATTTAAAGTGCAGATAGTAAGTTAAGTGGTGTTTGTAATTTACAAAAAAATAATATGGTTTTGCAAAAGTATGAAATTCTTTATATTTCTGTACATCTTATTTTTAATTTATTTATTTAGGAAGACATTCTGTAACCCTGCAATAAGTAACAGCACAAGACTGAGCACTATAATTGGCAGGGTTAAAAATCCTGCCTTGCAGATTTGTATAACACTGAATAGGTCAGTGGACCAACATTATTAAAATTATCTTTGTTGAGATGACGTATGGAAGCAGAACTCCCAAGATGACAAGATGTCTGTGTCATGGAGGCTGGTCTAGGTAAACATGTAAAACAAGGGAAAAGGAAAGAAGAAGAAAAAAAAATCAACTTCATGATCTTTTAAATTCGACTGCTAATGGAGAACAAGTGGAACACTCCTAAACAGGGTGATCATATGCATTTTTGGTCTTGCTTTGGGTTTAGAAAAATATTTTTCTAATGACTGTTCTGATATGGTTTCAGAAATGTGAGTTTGTGCCGAGGAAACTTGGGGACACAGTAGTCCACTGTGGATCAGTGAAACTAGGATGCCTTATTTGTGACAGGATGGAACATGAAATAATGCACTTATACCAGTTTGCTACTGTTGGCAACCATTGCAGCTGTTTCAACATGTGGACGAACTTATTCATTCTGTTTAATGCTAAGATGCCATTTGTTTAAAGAAAAAGAAAATTAGTAAAGTAAATTGAACCTTGGTATCTATACTACAGAAACACAGTACTGTTACTTATGGGAATGTGTATTGGAGCATTATGTGACATATGCAGTAAGTTCACATTTGTTTTACAGTCATGGCAGTTTTTTATGTTTGTTCTGAAATGTGTATTGATTCAGTACTACGTAATCTTTCAAGCGTCTTAAACAGTTTTCCACCATTTTAAACTGTGGACATTTTCTCAGTGTGGAAACTACACAGGGGAAGGTAATTACAGTCTGTACACATTTTTTTTATTTTAAACATTTAATTTTGTTAGAAATGTTTATTTAGTTTTCATTGTGAAAAAGAAAAAAAATACCTAGTTGAAAGAACCATCCATTCAGCTGCCTTTTATTAGCCTTAACACTAATTGCAGAATGTAGACAGTATCATAACAGAATGAATCTGTTGTTAATACTCGAAAAAAGTAGTAGTAGTGAAGTTGCAGTTCATGATGTCTGGTTAGATTTATTTTCCAGTCTTCATGAAAAAGGTGTATTAAAATTAGAGCTGTAGTCACCATGTTCAAAAGCTTCCCTCACTAACTTGCTCTTAAGATGTGTTGCTTAAAGATTAAGAAACACATGTATATAGTGTATATGGAGGTCTTTGTATATTATTACATACTGGACAAATAGAATTGGGCTCTCCAATTAGATAAAACTCGTGTGGATAATATAGATATGGCATCAGTTGTGTGAAGTTGGAAGTGTATGAGTTAGACTTGATAGTATTTCCTTTTCATAAATTAGTACACAAAATTAATTTTATTTGCAGAATGGGAGTAACCTATGTTTAGTCATATGAAGTTGTACTTAAAAATACTTGAGTTAATAAATGCCTGACTACAGCTTTAATGTTTGCAAAATTTGAACAGTTTTATGCATATGTGTTTAATGGAACAGGTAAGCTCAAGAATGATGTTTAGACTTCTAATTTTTTTTACTTGTTTCTGTCAGAAAAACAAGTAGCCAGTCATGTATCTTCCTGTTTAAAGCGTAGTGTGACTTGGTCACAGGTAAGAGCAGTACTACAATGGTTCTGTACCCATGATCTATCATGGGAACCTTTCTTGTTGGGTCAGCTATTGGGTTCATCCTCCCCACCAACCATAATTCTAAACTTACTGTAGAAAGTCCTATACTTAAGAATTTCTGCTTCTTATGCTTGAACACTCTGTATTATTACAGGTAGTAAGAGTATGCCTAGCCCTTTAACCTGTCAGTTCTTTGCTGCCAGTTGCACGGTTTGGATCTCTGTTTTGGCACATATCACTGAGAAGGTCTTCTGTACATTACCTAAAAGCAGATCATCACCTGTATGCTAGATGGTCTCTGCCAGGCTCTCTGGGCAAACATTCTTAAAAGGAATGTAGCAAGGCTTGAGGTTCTGCTGTTGTAATTTTATAGTTCCAAAGGGAAACTGATTTCTGCCTTTCCTGTGCCTGACCATCTTAATCCAGCATGTCTGATACATCAGTTTCTAGATGAAGACTGTTTGGGTAGTCCTTCTCCAGGATCTTGTCGACCCATCAAAAGCAATTTAATCGAGTGCTGTTTGATTGACAGAGAGCGAAATGAGTTTTATTGTCAGTGGAGTTTACTTTTTCTCCACTGTTGTGTGACCTCAGAGTTTTTATTTTTAAGTTGGAGGGTGGAGGGGTATCATCCTACATGGGGGATGCAGTAGGGCTTGCCAACCTTCCCTGCAAAAATATTTACCTCAGAGATTCGGCAAAACTTATTTCATTCTTTTTCTGTTGATTGATGGGTCGATATGTATCTCAATCCCGTCACTGCCAGGTGCCTAGGTGTTTCTGGATGTAAATATGATGGGACATTTTTTGACAAACTAGTGTCTAGGATCCACACAGAAGATTTCTTCAGTTGTCATTTGCTTTTCTTTTGCACCCAGATTGTTGACCAGCATGTTGATGTTAGTGGTTAAAGTCATGCAGGAGAAGGATATCCAAGTGTTTTTTATGCTTGGGTAATGGTTTCTTGGTGGCCATGGTAAGGGACTTCTTGGTGGAGTCCACAGAATGCGCTGTAACATGATTGTGGTTGTTTGGGAGTCCTCTTAACTGAGAATTATGCTGTCTGATCCCATCTCAGAAGATTGCCTTTATTAGGTTGAAACTGGACACTCCAATGTATTGTCATTGCTTTCTTGATGGATGACTCTGGAAGTTGTTAATTTGTCAGCATGGATGACAATGTAGCATAGTTTCCAAGCTTCAGACCTTTCTGCTCTTTCTCTAGTCTTAGTGGTTGCCATAGCCTTCAGCCTTTAGGAACTGCGATGTGTCTGTGTTTGCTGAGCTGTTACATGCACATGATATGTCTACTGATGTTTAGCACATTTTTGCTTGACTCTGGTTTGGTGGACAGATCCCCATCAGTTTCCATGTGGGCCTCTCGTTCCTACAGCCAAGCCTGTTACAGGTTCTGATAAATGATGCTTTGGTGAGGAGGGAAACTCTGCTCTACTCTGCATAGCTCAAGGGATATGCTCCGCCATGGAAAAGGGGGGAGTGCACATCCATCGGCAACAGTTTTGAGCAGTCCTCCTAGCCTTCATTGGAAAGCTACAACCAGAAACCCTCATAATTCGGGCTGACTGATTTTTGTTATGCTTTTACCAAAACAAGCAGGGGGACATGCGGTCCTAACCTTTGTGCATGGCATGTTGTACAGTGGACTGTATGCAGAAGCATCACTTTCTCAACAACTCATATCTTTGAAGTGAATGTGTTGCACACTCCCTGAACCACTCCTTCAAGCATCTGCTGGAATCATGTCTATAGTAGGTCTTCCTGAAGTGGATCACTGTGTAGAGTGACTTTATTCTTATTCAAGAGAACACAGTATTTCATCTCTTCTTAATGTGGCAGAGCAAGAAGGAGTTTGTAGTAGATTTGCTTTCCCTCCACTTGCATTCCCTCCACTTGCAAAGGAGATTCCTGTAGACCTTCTCGTTTGATCTCGCTTCACCACAAAATTCTATGAAGAAGGTTGAAAGGTAATTCTTATCAACCTGTGGTGGTCAACAAGAGTGTGTTTCAGGCTCTCTGGCCTATCGTGGTAGAGGAACTCTCCTTTTTTCTAATTTGTGAGAGGGCCCTTCCCCAAGGGGCAACAGCTGGATGGAGAACATAAGAGCTCTATGATAACGGCCAGCCATTACTGTGGCAGAGAACTACTGATCATTTATAATAGTTCTCCATGACTGGAAAACCCCAATGCATCTGTAGACAGTCTGTTCCCACCTTGGCAGAAATGTCAAGTGTGACTAAAGCCATAAATAAGGCTTCCGCTACACAGACATTGTCATGTAATGTAAAAGAGTTTGTCTAGTTTGGTCGAATGATACTTGATACTACCATTCAACTTGTAGGTCAGCCTAGTATGTTTTAGATGAGTGTGATTTGGACATCAGTTATTCCGTGAGAAGGATGCACTTGTTAGTTGTTTCTGCCCCTTATGATTACTGGTAACCCAGCAGTGGTTAGTCAAGTAGTTCCTTAAAGGAGTGCTGCATTTCCTTCCACCTTTGAAAAATCAGTATTCTCCAGGGGATTTGCACTTCATGATTAACAGGCTTCTCTGATTCTCTCTTGAACCCAATGTTTCAGCTGCATTTGAAGCTTGATCTTGCAAAATGCTTTTTGGTGGCCATTACCTTTTATTACATGATTGTGAAGCGTTATACAATGTTTTACAAGAATCTGATGTCTCTTAGGTTCGACCCACCTTTTTCCCTAAAAGCAGCTGATCCTCAATCTTTTTTTTTTTTTTTTTTTGCCACTATATAAACAACAGGTGCTCGTCTTACCCTAACTATGCCACATAAATGCAGGTGTTTCCTGAAGGGGGTGTGTGTGTTTCTGAAGTTCAAACAGTTGATCATCTCTTTTGCTCTGGGGAAAAAAAGCATTGGCAGTCACATCAGTCCTCTGTTACTGTGTCTATACTTCAGGACTCGGCCTTCTGCTCTGTGGGCATTTTGGCTGGCCTGTTGCTCCTTTCATCTTGGTGGAGCTGCTGTTTTTTGATTCTGCCTAATCATTAATCCACCATGAATGGTCC
Source organism: Protopterus annectens (assembly GCF_019279795.1). Taxonomy (NCBI): domain Eukaryota; kingdom Metazoa; phylum Chordata; order Ceratodontiformes; family Protopteridae; genus Protopterus; species Protopterus annectens. The sequence goes on along the minus strand of NC_056725.1, from coordinate 598,264,918 downwards.
ACAGTACAGCGCATACGTTTTTAGTGTATCAGTTGGCCTAAGAGGGGGCCTTAAGCTCTCCCACCCTACCTGCTCTGCTTGGATGGCTCCTCCATGGAGCCTTGGTTGTTGGAGTTCCCTTTAAGTCAGGAAAGCAAATTACTTGTCAACATTGCAGGAGTCAAATCTTTATTATTTCTTAATTTGTAGAAAGTGTATTAAGTCAGTGGTTGAGGAAAGCTGACAGGTTAATGAGCTAGGTATGCTGTTATGATTGGCGCATGATGTCATGGCATAGCTGGGTCTCCATTGCATGCAACCTGGATGATTTTGAATTTTGAATATAAAAATGTTGAATTTTGATTGATTAAGAGGATGAACCCAGTTGTATACCACTATTATTCTGGTCCCTTTCTAGATCAACTGTTGTAGTAAAAACATGTTTTTTCATTACACCTTTCTTTTTAATTCCCCTTGTGTTATCTTAGTTAAGGTGCTAGATTTACAGAGTTTTGTACTGTAACTGAGTTAGTTAGACATAGCACTCAGTAGGGCATTTCTCAGAAATCATTTGTCAGTCATTTACTGAGTTGTACATATTGAAATGTCATTTTAATTATTTTATTGAATATGTTGAAAGTTCTTGGAGCTTAAAAAGTACGTGTATATAGATTTTGCACGCATTTGTCTTTACTTTTTGCTGACCATGTTATAAATGTGCTTGCTGCTTTAAGTCATTAAAAGTTTCAAGAGAGTTATTTTATGTATGAATTGGACGTTTTAGTGTTTCTGCCAAGCACATATTTCAGACCCCTGTTAAGGGTGAGCAGTTAACAGACTTTATAAGATGGAGGCCATATAAGTATGGGCTTACTTGGATAAATTCAGAAGCTGATTGTGCAGCATTTTAGATGCCCTGCAGTCTGTTATGGTGATTACTTAAACTGCCTAATTTTGATAGCTGTTCCATTCTTTTTAATGGAAAGAGATAAGGGGCCGTGCTTCACGAGTATGTGCAAGATTTAAGGTACTAAATTTGTGTTTTCATAAAAGGAAAATAAGATTTTTCATTTGATGGTAGATACTGCAACCTAACAAGGGTGACAGGTGGGTAAATTCCTTTATCCCTGTAAACATTATTAGCAGCCCTTATACACTTAAGGAAAATTAGTCAAAAATCACTAACACTGCATTGAAACGTCTATCTTGTATTAAATGTCACCTTATACAGTATATAGGCATCTAGAAAGTTGTGGATTAGAACGTGAAATACAAAAATAAAGTAGTTTTCTTGACAGGCAAGAATTTTGGCATTTGTCAGCAGATATTTTCCATACACATTCATTTTTTTGTGTATCATTCTAATATGTACGTGCATCCCCTTCCTGCTGAAGTGATTAAACAATGGTGATAGTGTGAAAAAGTCAAATTTTTTATCTCCATTTTTCTGGGCTTTCCAGGCCATATATAGTGGGCTTTGGGGACCATAAATACACCAAATAGAAGGCTCTTGTCTCTTATCAGTGACTTTACAGTTAGGTTTTATCTGATTGGGTCTCAGTTCAGCAAAACCTATTGAGACAAACCTTAGTTGAGTTTTTATGTGGAAAGAACACGTACTTATCCTCTGATGTAGCTAAATCAAGATTGCAAAACTTCAAGAAACATTTAAAAACATTCAGCATGTGAAATTTCTCTAAATGGGGTTCATCTGACTGGGTTTTTGTGAAACAAGACTTTGTCAGGTAACCAAATGCCAATGTCACACTTTATGTGGTACTTTTTCTTCAAAGTTTATTCAGTGAGTGACTGTTGAATATTTAAAGGAAAACTGCATCCTTAAACTGAAAAAACATATATAGATTCCATTTAGAAGATTGACTCAAAGGAAAGTTGAAGTTCATATGATTGTCCAAAAAGGTGAACGACAGAAAACAACAAAAGTGTGTTTGCTTTTTTTTGCGTGAGGGGGCAAACACACACACACACACACACACACACACACACACACACACACACACACACACATCTCCAGCATATTGTATATATCAACTCCAAGATCACACTGCAGTGGGGAAAAGGGACTATATGAAATTCAGTTTTCCATTGAGTCAGTATTCTGAATGAGTCCCATATATGTATTTGTTATTCTATCTTGATATCACATACAGTACTAATGCTTCAGAATCATTCACGGTGCTTATTTATAGGTTCATATTTATATACTAGGCTAATGCCCACAATATCTTGGGCATTTATTAGGAGGGGTATGTTAGGAAGTTTCTAGAGGTTATGTGGGGGGGGGGGGTATGTTAGTTTGGGCATTACTGCCTGCCAGACCCAGGGTGAATTTCCAATTTCCCATCCATTGGTCAAGGTTACACCTTAAATAATGTTAGGGATGGACTCTGTTTCACTTGAATGGGCAGCCTGATCCAGAGCATGAGGATCGTGTGAGACACATATCTGTCTCACCAACATGTCTTATTTATGTCACAAGCAAAATTGATATCCTTGGATCTAGTGGTTATGATGCTTTTCATTTTGCTGTGTGCAAAAGATCTGTCAGAGCCAGCACCAGGGATGCTTGGTATGCCAGACATAGATTACCTCTCAATAACCTATAGGAGACAGGGTTTTAAGGCAATTTGTATAGGAGATTGTGTTTCTACCCCGGATTCTCTTGGTAAGGAACCTTTGTGGACATTCCATCTGTTGCATATGCTTGGTCAGGTACATGCTGATGGGGACATTATACTCAAAGATGGCTCTGGTAAAGGCTGAATAAAGTGGCACTATGACTCCCTTCAACCTGGATGCCATGTCCTTATTTATAAGTTGGGCGATATAGAATGATTTTCGTACTACCTTTGCCACATGTTGATCAAAGGCCAGATTACTGTCTACATATACTCCCAGATCTCTGACTACTGAGTTAACTCTTAGGGGTGTCTCATCAATGGAATAATTAGCCTGGGTGTTGCTGTTTTCCAAAAGACATCATAATGCCTTTCTTGACATTGGGTTTTAGTCCATGACTTTGGCACCAGTCATCTGTGTTAGACCTGTTTGTAAGATGTTTGTGCCAAGGGGAATCTGACAGCTTCCAATTCGCAGTCATCTGTGAACTTGGTCACCCAAAGGCCCTTGAATTTAGCTTTTACCTCTGAAAAGTAGATGCCAAATAGGAGCAATCCCAACACGGAGCCCTGAGGTATACTGCTGGTGACTGGCCTCTTAGTAGAGGTGGTGTCACCAATCCTGACTTCCTGATTTCTTGTCTGTGAGCCAGCTGGCATTCTAGTGACTTCTGTAGGGGGGTTATGCCAACTATACCACAGTGGGGTATTGTTTTGAATGCCTTAGCCAGGTCCAGGTAGATGGGATGCACTGATCTGATGATGTCACTTTTCATTCTGTCCTCAACAGATGGGTTCATATCTGATCCTTTGGATTCGACTCGGCTGTTGCTAAAGCTCATGGCCACCAAGAACTCTCGAGCTATTCCCTTACTCACAATGCACCAACTCCAATTACTTTAGATCTCATTTGCTGCTTTCAGAGAAAGACGTGGTTGTCAACACTCACACGAGCATTTTTTGTCAGATAAATGTTATTAATATTTCTTCAGTGTCTTACTTTGTTTTATTTTTGGTTATATAGATTCTCCCTTGCTTATCGCACTAGTTGAGATCCTTCTGCTTTCCCGTATTTGTGTACCGCTCAATACTGTTGTTAGTATCTTTCTGTATTTGTACAGTTTGGTGTAGTCCTTAATACCATCGTTGGTATTTTCTCTTCTCTTTCTCTTTTTCTTTTGCTGTTATCTTGTTTAAAAAAAATGTTTGAAGTAGTGTTAACTTTAGAGTGTTTTCCTTCTCTAATTTTGTTGTACAGTATGACGGATAAAGTGCCACAGGATTTAAGAAGTGTACTAAGTGTGGGAATAAGCTACCATTTTCGGGTGCCCACACACTATGCATCTACTGTTTAGGGGCGCTTCACTTACAGGAAGATTGTTCAGTCTGCCTTGGGTTTAATCCCAGAGAGTTAGTAGAATGCAAAAACAAATTATCCTCAGAGGCCTTTTGCCATCTTCCTTTGGAGAGGCTATATCAGGAAATAAATCTCACAAAACCAAGACACAAGCAAAACTTTCTAAAACAATGTCTCCGGGGCCTTCCTCGTCTTCATCTGCTTCAGGTTCCTCAAATAAAAGACCTTATAAGGATCTAAAGAACGCAAAGATGTCTCCATTTACTTCGAATCTGAGCAAATTACTGTCTCTGACCTTTTCAGCCCTGATACATTCCAAGTCGGATCTGACAGCTAGTGGACCTTCTGTAAGTGGTGTACCAAGGACTCAATATTCACAGTTGCATGATTAATACTCTTTAGAGTACCTTCCCTTTTCTGGAGATACCTAAGTCTCCTTCAGTGCTTTCCACTCACTCTTCCAGGAGTCTCACAGAAGAGGATGTGGAGATGGTGGTGAGGAAGTTTCTCTTGACACAGGGACAGATGGGTGATGTTCTTCGTGTTTCACTGTTGCAGTCATCACACTTGGGTTATCTGCATGCAGGTAGCCCTCAGTCGGCCTGAATACCAGAGTCTTGGGATTTCTGTGTCGGATGCTGTCGCTTCTTCCACGACATCAGGTCGTCAGTGGTATAAAACAGGCAGCTGACACCATTACATCAGTCTTTCTTGCTGAGAAGGAGCCCGAAGCAGAAGCAGTTCGCAAGTGCTGGTCGGCCGCTACCTGAAATTTTCGAGTTTTAAACCTGAAGTCTTCTAAAGCTAAGTACCCTATTGGGGATTCTTTTTTCTTGCTCTAATCGATGACAGAAAAATGTAACAGTTGTCTTGCCTGTTGAAAGCAAATACCTCACAGAGATTTTCATTCTTACTTCGTCATTTGTTTAGGCCCTGACCACGGCATCCCTCACTGTCGGATGTTCTTCGTGTTTCACTGTTGCAGTCATTACATTTGGGTAATCCTGCTGGCAGGTTGCCCTCAGTCGGCCTGAATTCCAAAGTCTTGGGTCCTGCGTCGGCCGCTGTCGCCCCTTCACAAAAGAAGCAGCCGATACCATTTTCTTAAGTCTTTCTTGCCGCGCGGTGCCCAAAACAGAAGCAGTTCGCAAGTGCCGGTCAGCCGACTTCTGAGATTTTCGAGTTCGAATTTCAGATCCGAAGTCTTCTATAAAGCTAAGTACCCCGTTGGGGAAACTTTTTTCTTGCTCCAGAACCAATGTCAGAAAAAGTTAATAATTGTATTTCTTGTGGGTAGCAAATACCTCACAAGGACTTTCATTCTTACTGTATTCCTTGCCTAGGCCGTGATCATAACTTTCTGGGTTGTCAGTTTTGTGCTAGATTTAACCAACACACTATTAAGCGTTGGTATGATTTTGTTTTAAACTACTTTGGATGCAGATTTAATTATCCAGAAATGTCGTCGGAAAGCCATCCAACTACCGGAGTTCACAAAAAACGCAAAGAAAAAGAAAGACGGTCGAAGCCCAAAACCGACGACGAAGGTTTTCCTAAGCCAGTCGCCGGTTCTCAGTGAGGCACTTTCGCAGCCCCTGACGACCGCTACTTTAGAGTCACAGGCCGCTACCGACTCCCACGTGGAGTCGGTCATGCCACTGGAAACTCAAGGTATTGGAGCCTCAGACGCTAATCCTTCAGATGGGTCCGGAGCCGCTGAGCAGGCTCCGGCTTCTGAGGGTGTATTTCAGACCCAAACATCTACACATTTAACCGACTTCAAAGGCAAAGACTAAAGCACCTTCAAAGGCAAAGAAGCAAACTCAAGAGCCACGTAGACAGGCCTCCATGCCCAAAAAACAGATGCTCAAAATGGCCGAAGACTTGATTACCTTGATCAGGGGTTCCTATCCCCCTCCTGATAAGCGGCCTAGGCAAGAGACTGACTATGAATCTTCAGATCAGGTTTCCATTTCTTCTGATTCCACTTCTGATCAGGAATATTCTTTTCCCCCCTATGAGGACTCTGATGCTGAAGACTCCATTTCTTCAGCTTCTCCTCCTGAGGACTGTTCTTTTGGGGAAATTTTACATACCATGAGGGAGCATTTCCACTGGGTGAGCCAAGATTTTTCAGAATCTAAAAAGAGGCTCAGGGATTTCTTGTTAATACCTCAGCACAAGCCACTAGCCATCCCTCCTGTGTTAGACATTGTAGATGATGTGTTTTCGGAGTCTAGCCTTACCCCTGACTCCTTGCCTCCAGCTCCTGTTAAGCCTGACAGATATTACAGGGTTCCTGACTCACATAAATTCCTTTTTAAAAATCCTGCTGCAGACCCAGAAACTATTTCTCAGGGTCCAAAGGGAGTTAAGGCTTCCGCTGCAAAAAACCCTACCCCTTTTGACAGGGATTCACATCTGCTACCTTGGCTATAAGAGAATTAAACTGTCAGTTTCATAGGTTCATAGGTAGATACTAGGCTATCTGCCCTAGGGCATTTATAAGCCTAGCCAGAGTGTCTTTGGCTCCCGCCTCCCTATTAGATTAGCCTACTGTGCCTCTGTAAAGTAGGTCACAGAAGGTAAACTTTTAAGATTAGTTTACTGTGCCTCTATCTAGCAGGGACACAGAAGAGATCCCAGGGGTGAATTTGCGATTTCCCATCCACGCGTCCAGATTTCGCTTGAAGAGGGTCAGCGAGGGGCTATGTCTAACATGAATTGGGATTCTATTCCAGAGTGAGGGGAGCCTCTGGTAAATGAATTTGTCCCTCCAGCATGTCCTATTTATTTTTGTGCTGAGGTTTAGGTCCCTGGAGCGTGTAGCTCTAAGGGACTTGGATTTTTTGAGGTGGAGCATGTCCATTAATTCTGGGTTTGACATGGCTTTGTACGTCAGAGTTTCTTTAGTCGAGCTGCATAGGACATCTGTTTGTAGCCCATGATCCTCTTGGTGAGGTACTTTTGGGGTCTCTCCAGTTGCTGCAGGTGTCGGGTAAGGTACATCCCAAAAGGGGCATTGTATTAAGTTATGGGCCTGATGAGTGATGAGTAGAGGGGCACAATGACCTCTCTTGATCTAGATGCGAACCCTTTCATGATAAGGTGGGCAATATAGAAGGTCTTTCTAACCACTTTGGCAACATGATTATCAAAGGAGAGATTACTATCTACGTTGGTCCCCAAATCTCTAATTACTTCTTCCGTACTTAATGGATTACCACCTATGTGGTAATTTGTAGGCACCTTGTTTTTCCCAAAGGGGATGACTATACACTTTTTAGCCTTTAGCTTGAGGCCGTGGCTCTGGTACCAAGCATCTGTCTCTGTGGGACCCTTTTGGAGGATGCTTGTGTCAGCTGGAGATTCGATTATGGCCCCCAGTTTGCAGTCATCTGCGAACTTTGTCAGCCATAATCCCTCCATGTTAGCCTGAACCTCAGAGAAGTATATACCGAACAAGAGAGGTCTCAGAACTGAGCCCTTTGGGATGCCACTTTTAACTGGTTTGGATTCGGACATGGCACCTGCGATTCTGACAATGTGGGTTCTATCTCTGAGCCAGTTTGCAACCTATCTTGTGATATAGGGGTTGATATTTAAGCTGGTAAGCTTATTTATGATGCCTGAGTGGGGCATTGTCAGCAAAATCTCTTGGCATTGCTTAAACAGAAAATGTTGTTAAACTCTGAATGTGCAGAAAACAAGAAAATGCAGGCTATATTGCATGCAGCTGAACAAGTTGGAAAGCATACTTTGCAATGTGGTTTTGATTCTTTAGAGGCCTCCTGCAGGGCCGCAGCTACAGGTTCTGTAATTAGAAGGCATGCTTGGTTAAAGGAACAAAATCTGCCTGATCATGTTAAAGTTAAATTATTAGATGCACCTTTACAGCATGATTCTTTGTTTGGTGTTAAGGCAGAAGAGGAGTTAAAGAAAATGGAGAACAAGGCTAAATCTATGCAAACAGTCAAAGATTTCTTACAAGTACAGCCGCCTAGGTTTAGTAGACCCTGGCCAACAAAGAATTGGTCCTTTCCTGTGTCAGACAGACCTCAAAGGGGCACACCCAGATGCCCTAGAGGCAGATCCCAGGCACAAGATTCATACAGGTCAAAGCAATGGGGTGCTTCTACCTCCAAAAGTGGAGAAGACAAATCACAACCTTACAGGAAACGGTCCCAATGACTTCCCCCTGCCAGCACCAAGCACTTATTTACTGGCTGCACCCTTAGGGGGAAAATTAGCACTTTTTTCTCAAAACTGGTGCATTATAACCCAGGACAAGTGGGTTCTAAATATTGTGTCGCAAGGCTACAAGTTCCATTTCCATACCCTGCCAAAGGCAAATGTTTGGCCAGATCTGACAAAAAATCAATGGGCAGAGGCACAAAAACAAGTCTCATCCCTCATGGACATGAGGGCCATTCAACAAGTGCCAGAGCAAGAGTGGGGACAAGGATTTTACTCAAGACTGTTCTTGGTACCCAGAAAGGACAAGGCCTGGAGGCCAATACTAGACCTATCTATTTTGAACACATTCCTGGATATACCAAAATTCAAGATGTTGACTTTGCAGCAGCTTCTGCCCATGCTGGGCAAGAATGCTGGGCTTGTGACTTTAGACCTGAAAGAGGCATACGTGCATGTCCCAATCAGACAAATATGCAGAAGATACCTCAGATTCAAGGCTGGCTCAATGCATTACCAATTCTCTGCACTGCCCTTTGGCTTATCTACTGTGCCCAGGGTCTTTACAAAGTGTCTAGTTCCAGTAATTGCTTACTGCAGACTAAGAGGAATACAAATATATCCTTACTTGGACGACTGTCTCATTCAAGCAGAGAACAAGGACATCCTTCTACAGCATCTGGCATTTGTTAAAAGACTTCTAACATGTCTAGGGTACACAGTCAATGAAAAGAAATCAAAACTAGTACCCTCTCAAGAGGTAATATTCCTGAGTGCAAGCTTAAATACAACTGCCCAGATGGCTTATCTCACGTCAGACAAAGGCAACTGACTACTTATTTCAAAATGTTAGCTACAAAGGCCCAGTTATCTGCAAGAAAAATTCTGCAAGCTTTGGGCTTCCTGGCATCCTGCATCCTACTCATTCCATATGCAAGACTGCATATGAGGAAACTTCAATGGTACCTAAAAAGTGTTTGGACTCAACATTGCCACAGCCTGGAAACTATAATTACTCTCATTCCCTGCCTGCAACAGGAGTTTCGATGGTGGGCAAAGGCTTGTCACCAAAACAAGGGACAGCCATTCACATTACCCCCAGCCAGGCAGACACTAACAACAGATGCATCAGATTATGCCTGGGGGGCCCACATGGCAGGAAGATGCATTCAGGGAACATGGCCCTCAAACCAAATGCATCTACATATCAATCAAAAAGAGACGCTAGCTGTTCAAAATGCCCTGACAGCCATCAAGGACCTACTTCACCCAGGACAACTACTGATAAAGACAGACAACACCACGGTCATGTGGTATATAAACAAGCAGGGGAGCACACATTCTTACCCCCTTTGCAGACTAGCCATGACTTTGTGGGACACAGCATTGACTTACCAAGTACATCTGCAGGCACAATTCCTGCCAGGAAGGAAAAATACTGTGGCAGACGAACTAAGCAGAAACCTCATGGATCCTGAGTGGCAACTGGATCCACAAGTCTTCAGCATGATAACAAGGAAATGGGGATGCCCGGACATAGATCTATTTGCCTCCCCTCACAACTACCAAATAAAGAGATTCTGCACAAGGATTTATCACAGACAAGCATGGAAAGTGGACGCCCTATCTTTCAGCTGGAAAAACCTATCAGTATATGCCTTTCCCCCTCTGCCTCTCCTCCCCAAGGTACTCCTAAAGGTCAGACAGGAGAAGCCAAAGATGATACTGATTGCACCAGACTGGCCCCACCATCTCTGGTACCCAATATTAAGGAGCTTGTCTCAATGCCCAGCTTGGACCTTACCTCAAGTACCGCATCTACTGTCCCAGCAAAACAATCAGATCCTGCACAGCCAACTCAGGACATTAAACCTGGCAGCATGGCAGGTAATGTAGTCATACAAAACACACCTCTCAGCAAAGCTGTGATGGATGTAATTTTGGAAGCCAGAAGGCCTAGTACTAGAAAATCTTATGCTGGAAAATGGAAGAGATTCTGTGCTTGGAACCAGGCACAAGGAACACATACAGCTGTGCCAAATATTCCTCAGATTTTACAATACTTAACTGAGATGCTGGACAAAGGCCTATCTTTCTCATCTATTAAAATTCATGCCTCTGCCATTTCGGCTCATTACAATACAGAGCCACCATTTTTTTCTCATCCCTTATTAAAACAATACCTCAGAGGAGCCAAAAATTTAAGGCTTCCAAGGAGATCACCAATGCCTGCATGGGACCTCAGCTATGTTTTGGAAAAACTCACCCTGCCTCCTTTTGAGCCAGCTGCTACTGCTGATATGAAGTTTTTATCTTGGAAAACAGCTCTGCTCCTAGCAATAACTTCTGCAAGATGAGTTTCAGAGCTACAGGCACTCATGGCTGTGGAACCTTTCATCATTTTTTATCCGGACAGGGCCTCCCTGAGGACAAACTCAACATTTATGCCTAACGTGGTGTCCAGTGTGGCTCTTAACCAAACCATTCATCTGCCAACTTTTTATCCAAATCCACAGAACAAGGGGAAAAGAATTCTGCATTCTTTGGACGTGCACAGACAGCTTAGATTCTACTTGGACAGAACCAAATTTTTCAGAAAGACAGAGCAATTACTAGTGGCATATGCTGCAGGATCACAAGGAAAGGCTATCTCAAAGCAGACTATTTCAAAGTGGATAGTCCACTGCATTCGTTTCTGCTACTTATACCATGGCAAGCCAGTGCCTAAGGGCATTAGGCCACATTCCACCAGAGCTGCAGCCACTTCAGCAGCTTTTCGCAGGGGAGTACCAACTAAAGACATTTTAGAGGCAGCTACTTGGAGTTCAGTGCACACCTTTACAAAGCACTATCATCTGCCACTATACTCTAAATCCAGGGCAGGCTTTGCCACTGCAGTTCTACAGGGTCTCATAGCCGCTCCTAATGCAGTTTAGCTCCAGCCTCCCAACCATAGCTTTGGGAATCTACCCAAATGTAATGACTGCAACAGTGAAACGTGAAGAACATGGTATAGTTGTGTACACTTACCATAAATGTAGATGTTCGAGTGTATTCACTGTTGCAGTCCAGGTTACCCACCCGCCATCCCCCCATTTTCTTCTGATGGAACCTATCTTTCCTTCTCTGATTTATACAATCTATGTGGTGTATTTGCTTGTGGATGAAGGTACCGTCTATATTGCTGCATGTAATTTTATATATACATATAAATTTTGGCTACCCTTTTAGGGGGCACCTGACATATGGGGCAAGAAAAACTAAAGAAAATGGCGTCGGCTGCTTCTTTTATACCCCCGACGACCTGACATCAGGGAAGAGGCGACGGGTGGCCGACGCAGGACCCAAGACTTTGGAATTCAGGACGACTGAGGGCAACCTGTCAGCAGGATTACCCAAATGTAATGACTGCAACAGTGAATACACTCGAACATCTACATTTATGGTAAGTGTACACAACTGTACTTGTTATGCCTTAACGCCTGAACCATTCATCGTCGGGCTATTTTTGTGGCTAAATTCTTTTGCTCTCGTTCTCCGTATTCCAAAATGGCTTCGGTAAGCTATCTGACTACCGATCTTCCAAAAAAAGTGCAAAGATAAAGACAGACCGCATAGGTCAAAAACTGTCGACGACGCTTCAGTTAATCTAGTCACCAGTCCACCGGTACTCGGTGAGACGCCTTTACAGCCCCTGATACCCGATTCTACAGATTTGTAGGCCTCTGCTGAAACCCATTTGAAGTCAGATATGCAGCGAGATGCTTTGACTATGGAACTTGTGGATGTCTCTACCTTGGATGGGTCCAGAGCCGCTTTGCAGGCACCGCCTTCTGAAGGTGTATTCTGACCTACTGATATTTGCATTAAACCGACAGCTTCATTTTTAACTAAAACTACCGAGTTGCTCAGGCCCAGAGTACGCACTATACCTAGAAAACTGGCGATCAAAGCGCATGCTCAAGCTTCCATGCCTCAAAAACAATTGCTTAGAATGGCTGAAGACCTTATTAGGGGAAGCCAGCCTTCGCATGCTAAGAGATCAAGAATTGAGTTTCTTTCTGATTCTACAGACCAGAAGTCCAATGACTCTGATCCTTCTGATTAACAGGACATACCCTTATCTACCTTTGAGGATTCAGATGTAGAGGAATCCACTCCCTCTGCCTCCCCTCCAGAGGATATTTCTTTTGGTGAAACCTTGCATACTTTAAGAGCATTTCCGCTGGGAATGCCAGGATTATCCTCAGTCCAAAAAGAGACTCAGAGAATTGTTAAAGTTGCCTCAGCACAGGCCCCTAGCTATACCCCCCTGTCCTGGATCTTGTAGATGATGTCTTTATGGAATCCAGTCTTACTGCAGACACTTTACCACTGGTCCCGGGAAAACCTGACAGGTACTATAGAGTACCAGATTCACACAAATTTCTCTTTAAGAATCCTACTGTGGATCCAGAGACCATTTCCCAGAGCCCTAAAGGTATTAAGGCTACTACAGCCAAAAACCCTACTCCTTCAGACAGGGATTCCAGAGCTTTAGACAGATGGGGTAAGAAGGTATATAGCTCTGCAACTCAAGGCATTGAATTGCCAGTTTCATATGTTGAAGTACCAGCACCATATTATGGAACAAGTTAAACAAAAAATGGTGTTACTTCCAGATTGTGCAGAAAATAAAGATTTACAAGAGTTAATGCATTCTGCAAACCATGTTAGTAAGCATACTTTGCAGTGTGGCTTTGATGCCCTAGAAGCATCTTGCAGGGCTGCAGTCACTGGATCTGTACTGAGAAGGTATGCTTGGATGAAGGAACAAACCTTGCCAGACCATGTCAAATCAAAATTACTAGATGCTCCTTTAAATCAGGACCATTTGTTTGGCACCAAAGCAGAAGAGGTTCTTAAAAAAATGGAAGAAAAAGCTAAATCTATGCAAACTGTTAAAGAAATCTTACAGGTGCAGCCACCTAGATTCAGTAGGCATTGGCCTACAAAAACTGGTCCTTTCCAGCCCCTTCCAGGCCTTCTCAGTCCAAATCCAGGGGAACCAGACCACCAAGACTACAGTCTCAGGATATACAGAGATCTAAACAATGGAGTGCTCCCACCTCAAAAACAGGGCGTGGCAAGCCACCCCCTTATGGTAAAAGTTCACAATGACTTGTCAATTATCCTTCCCAACCCTGTTCATCTACTTGCACGCCTAGGAGGAAAACTTGCCGTTCATGCCAAAAACTGGATGTCCATTGCTCAGGACCGATGGGTCCTCAACATTATATCCCAGGGGTACAAATTTTATTTCCATTCACTGCCAACTCCAAGCGGGTTTCCAGACCTTCCTCCAAACCAGTGGGCAGAGGCTCAAAAGCAAGTACATTCCCTGCTCAATATCAGGGCCATCCAACCTGTTCTAGTAGAACAAAGGGGACAGGATTTCTACTCCAGACTGTTCCTGGTGCCCAGAAAAGAGGGCTCTTGGCACCCAATCCTGGATCTATCAATTCTCAACACCTTTCTGGTGGTCCCAAAATTCAAAATGCTAACCCTGCAACAGCTTCTCCCTGTGCTAGCCAAGGATGCCTGGCTAGTCACCGTAGACTTAAAAGAAGCCTATCTGCACATCCCCATAAGGGAGTCTTGCAGGAGATCTCTGCTTCAGGGCAGGCTCTATGCGCTATCACTTCTCTGCACTTCCTTTGGCTTATCTACTTGCGCCCAGAGTATTCACAAAGTACCTGGCTCCAGCCATTGCATACTGCAGGCAGAGAAATATCCAAATTTTCCCATACTTGGATGATTGCCTGATTCAGGCGGACAGTCCCGAATTACTATTTCAACACCTGGCATTTGTAAAAAGACCCGTATCTTCATTGGGGTACACCATCAGTGAAAAGAAATCACAACTGGTGCCCAGTCAAAAAATTATATTCCTGGGATCAAGCTTGAACACAACTTCCCAGATGGCCTTTCTCACTCCAGAAAAACAGATCTATTTGAACAACTACTTCAAACACATGGCCACCAAAAACCCAGCTATCTGCAAGGAAAATACTGCAAGCCCTACGGTTCACGGCCTCATGCATTCTGCTAATTCCATATGCAAGACTGCATATGAGGAAACTTCAGTGGTACCTAAAAAGTATTTGGTGCCAACATTCTCAGGACCTGGAAACAGTCATTCCGATCATTCCTTGTCTAAGGGCAGAGTTCCTTTGGTGGGCAGAAGCATGCAACCACAACAAGGGACTGCCTTTCACTCAACCCCGTGCCACCCAGACCGTGACTACAGAAGCGTCAGACTATGCATGGGGGGCTCACATGGCAGGCAAATGCATTCAGGGAAAGTGGAGCCCAGGACAAATTCTCCTGCACATCAATCAAAAAGAGATGTTAGCTGTACAGTATGCTCTGACAGCCTTCAAATACCTAATCCTTCTAGGACAGCTGCTGATAAAAACAGACAACACCACAGTTATGTGGTACATAAACATGCAGGGGAGAACCCATTCTTACCCACTCTGCAGTTTAGCCATGGCCCAATTGCCTCTGCAAGCTCAGTTCCTGCCAGGCAAACAGAATTCACTGGCAGACGACTTAAGCAGAAATCTGCTGGACCCACACGAGTGGAAATTGGAGCCCAACACCTTCAACCTTCTAATCCAGAGGTGGGGGACACTGGAGGTGGAGCTCTTTGCCTCCCCCAAGAACCACCAGTTGAGCAAATTTTGCACCAAGAACCCTCACAGCAGGGTCTTGAAGGTGGATGCCTTATCCTTCAATGGGAAAAACCTCTCAATTTATGCCTTTCCCCCTCTGACCCTCCCCTCAAAGGTACTACTCAAGATCAAACAGGACAGCCCAAGGGCAATTCTTATTGCCCCAGATTGGCCATGCCAGCACTGGTACCCACTTTTACACAGTCTGACAGTGCCACCCTGGCACCTTCATCAGACACTTTCTCTGCTGTCTCAGCAGGAGGGACAGGTTTTGCATCCACAGCTGTAAACCCTAAACCTTGCAGCCTGGCTTGTCCCCTGATACTGCACCAGACCTCAGCAAGCAGTCCTGGACATCATTCTTGAGGCCTGAAGGCCTAGTACTAGAAAATCCTATGCTGAAAAGTGGAAACGATATTGCTCTTTGAGTCCGTCTCAAGGAAAGGACACAGCTGTGCACTCCTTACCTCTAATCTTTGATTACCTAGCAGAGCTACTTCACAGAGGCCTATCCTTCTCCTCCGTTAAGATTCATGCCTCTGCCATCTCAGCTCATTATAATACTGAGCCACCTCTATTCTCTCACCTTCTCATCAAACATTTTCTGAGAGGGGCTAACAACTTAAGGCCCCCAGGAGAGCACCCATCCCTGCCTGGGACCTTAACTTTGTACTGGAAAAGCTCACACTTCCCCCCACTTTTGAACCTGCAGCTTCAGCAGAGTTAAAATTAATTTTTTTGGAAAACAGCCTTGCCTTTAGCCATAACCTCAGCTAGAAGAGTGAGTTATAGGCACTAATGGATGTGGAACCCTTCATTATTTTCCATGCTGACATGGTTTCCTTCAGGACTAACCTGTCCTTTATGCCTAAGGTGGCCTCCAGTGTGGCTCTAAACCAAGCCATCCATTTGCCAACCTTCTTCTCTAATCCTCAAAATAAAGGGGAGAGGATCCTGCACTCATTGGACGTGCACAGACAGCTCAGGTTCTACCTTGACTAGACTAAACCTTTCAGAAAATCTGACCAACTGCTAGTCAGCTTTGCTACAGGTGCAGAGGGCAAGGCCATTTCAAAGCAAACCATTTCCAAATGGACAGCACACTGCATCCATTTCTGCTACAAACGCCATGGAAAAACTACCCCACAGGGAATCAGAACACATTCCACTAGGGCTACTTCCACCTCTACAGTATTTCTCAGGGGAGTCCCTACCAGGGACATTCTGGAAGCTGCAACCTGGAGTTCTGTACACACCTTCACAAAGCATTACCGCTTGCCTATTTTTTCTAAATCCAGAGCTGGATTTGTTACAGCAGTCTTACAAGGCCTGCTAGCCAGCCTTAACTCCTCTTGAATGCATCCACCCTTCCTCAGCTTTGGGAATCAACCCAAGTGTGATGACTACAACATTGAAACATGAAGAACATAGTACAGTTGTGTACACTTACCATAAATGTAGATGTTTGATTATATTCACTGTTGCAGTCCTGGTTTCCCTCCCTCCAGCATCCTGTTTTTCTCTATCCTTTCTACCTATCCTCTATTTGGCCATTTTTTATGGCAGAGGTATTTACTTTTTACTGGTGGTGTTCCACACCATATACTAGCTTACTATTTGGGGGTCTCCTGACATCTGGGGCAAGAAAAACTGATGTAATGGCGTCTGCTCCCTATTTTATATCCCTGATGTCATGGAAGAAGCAACATTATCCGACGCAGAAATCCCAAGACTCTGGTATTCAGGCCACCTGAGGGCTACCTGCAGGCAGATAGCCCAAGTGTGATGACTGCAACAGTGAATACACTTGAACATCTACATTTATGGTAAGTGTACACAACTGTACTTTCCTTCGGCTCCTACCCCTCTGGGTCAAGAGCTCTGTTTTTATGCTACACCCCCACTAAAAATTCCTCCTATGACTCCCTCAGCAGGTTTGGAGTCCCTGGATCCATCTGGCTAGGATTCAAGGCTTGCCTTATCCTCAGTATGTTCTGAGTGCGCCAATCCAGTCAGCTGTCAGAGCCGTAGCTTCACAGTTGACTCCAAAGCTTTTTGGTACCATCTCTGCTGCTTGGAACCTCTGAATGGGATAGCTTGGCTCCGGCTTCCACATTGATCATTTTGTCCTGGGGGGGGGGGACTCTGGTCCAAAAGCTTTTCGGATCTGAGCCCTTCCCTTTCTCCAGGGAGATCTGCCTTTAAGGCTGTGAAGACAGTCTTCTATGCCTCTGCAGAATGGAGGGATCCATCCCCCTTGGATCCAAAATTTACATCTTTGATGTCTCTCTGCTTAGAGCCTCACCACCTTTTTCCACAGGGACAGCCAGTACCAAGACCCCAGGCTTCCACAGAAGGAATCTTGATTTATTCTTCTGATACCTCTCCACTGAGAAGGTCCCTAAGAAGACGTGCAAGAGGAAGCACCTAGACTTGCCATAGGAGTCTATCACAGAGGATATGGATTTCGATGAAGGTGAAGGGGGTCCCTGCACTCACCTCTTGAAGATGTCTCATTCAGAGACATCCTAGAAATCCTTAAGCAGAGAGGTGACTGGACACCCAGCAACCCTTCCCTTGAGGAGTCTGTATTCCTGGAGGCTTTTTGGTACAGGTCTGTCTACCTCCTGGGTGATTCCACCTGCCAATGAGATCATTGAGTTGATCTCTCAGTGGGAATGAAAAGAACCTGACACCATTCAGGCCCTACCTTGGAGACCAGATAAGATTATGGAACCACCTGTGGACAGACAGTTTTGAGGAAAAAGGGTTGCCTGTTGATGCCAGGGTTGTAGCGGCGCCCACAAAGAAGGAACTTGCCAAGGAAAGTTCCACTGTCCATCGCCACAACAGGAACTCTATGGTGATGGACAATTTCAGGAAACATGTCTATGCTTCAGTGACCTTTGCTTTAAGTTCAGTGAATTATCTGGCACATTTCACAAGACTTCAGAGGGATTAGATTAAGGAGCTGTCAATTACCCTGTCAGCCCCGATACGCAGCATCCTTGAATTTTTGACCCATCTCTATAAAGAAGGAGCTAGTTCATCAACCATTAAAGTTCAATTAGGAGACGTATCAAATTTTCATATTAGTTTTGATGGTGGTTCTGTTGCATCTCATAAATTGAGTAAAGCCTTCTTGAAAGGTAGTCTTTTTCTAAGACCTCCTTTAAAAGATCTTAGTCCCCCATGAGATCTGAATCTGGTACTGCAGACTCTTACTCAATCCCCCTTCGAACCAGCAGCTAAATGTGACCTTAAATATCTTTCTTTTGAGACGATTTTTCTGGTAGCTGTTACCTCGGCCAGACGAATTTCTGAGATTCAAGCTTTGTCCTCTAAACCAACATACTTGGTTTTTCACAAGGATAGAGTTACATTACATGCTAATACATCCTTCCTTCCTTCCTAAGGTGGTATCAAAATCTAATATTAACCAGTCTGTTAATTTGCCAGTATTCGTTTCTAATTTTGCTAACAAGGGTGAATACACTTTGCATTGTCCACAAGCAGTTACATTTTTACCTATATAGCACAAAAGAGATCAGAAAAACTAATTGATGTCCTTCAAGGATGCATCTGCAGTCCTAACAAATGGGTTGTCCTGCCTCAGGGAGCCCTTCGGTCGGCCAGATTCCAAAGTCTGGGTCTGGCCTCGGCTGATGTCGCACTTCACCCGACGTCACTGCTGCTGTCAATTGGGTATAAAGGCATCAGCCGACGTCATTTTCCTCTGTCTTTCTTGCCGCGCGGTGCCCGAAGCAGAAGCTGTTCGCAAGTGCCGGTCGGTCAGATCCAGAGATTTCTACTACCGAAGACTTCTAAAAAGCTAAGTACCCCGTTGGGGACTCTTTCTTGCCTCAGCCGATGTCAGGAAAAAGTAAATAATTGTTTAACTTGTGGGAAACAAATACCTCATAAGGATTTCCACTCTTACTGCCTTCCTTGCTTAGGCCCAGACCACGACGTAGCAGCTTGTTTAGCCTGTGCTTCCTTCAACCGACGGACACTTAGACGTTGGTCGGAGTTTGCGGAGGAGTTTTTTGGTCCCGCTTTTGCTTACAAAATGCCGTCGGAGACTCCGACTTCACAATTAGCCAAAAAGCGTAAGGAAAAGGACCAACACTCGCGGTTCGCGGTTTCGGCCGAAACCACAGTTAAGCCAACCGCGAGTGTCTCGGTTTCGGCTGAAACCGAGTCCCCGGTTCTTCCTTCGGCCGAAAGCATTCCTCCTGCAGCCGAGGCCTCACACAGCATGAATGATCTGCTACTGAAATTTCTCCTGCTGTAGCAGGCACCCAGGATTTATCAGATACTATTCCTTTAGACATATCTACTCCTGCACGTGGAGCTGCTAGGCCCCCTGCATCCATGTCTATCAAGGCTTTCTCTAGGGCTAAAGCAGCTAAATCTTCTAAGGCCTTGCCTTCTAAAACCCCCTCACACAGGCCTAGCTCTAGTTCCCAAATGCTTAGCCTGGCAGAGGATCTCATTTCTTTGATCAGGGGATCCCAACCTCACCCTGACAGGGCCTCTCATCCCCCTCCAGAGAAGAGGCTTAGAGCAGAGCCCCCTGAACCAGTTTCTACGGATTATTCTTCTGATGATTCAGAAAACTCAAATCCTCCAGAAGGCCCTTATTCTCCATATGAGGATTCTGATGCAGAAGACTCCATTCCTTCTGCCTCTCCTCCTGAGGAATTTTCTTTTGGGGAAACCTTGCATGCTATGAGGGAACAATTTCAATGGCAGGGCCAGGATTTTTCAGATTCTAGGAAATGGCTCAGGACCTTTTTGCATTTGCCACAGCATAGGCCTTTAGCCATTCCTCCAGTACTAACAGTTGTGGATGATGCATTCAATGATGCTTGTACTGCCCCTGACTCTCTTCCTCCGGCCCCTGCTAAGCCCGACAGATACTACAGGGTCCCGGACACACACTATCACCTGTATAAGGCTCCTATTGCAGATCCTGAAACTATTTCTCAAGGACCCAAAGCTGTAGCAACTGCCAAAAAAACCCTCCCCTCTGAAAGAGAATCTAGAGCATTAGAGAGATGGGGTAAAAAAGTGTATACTTCTGCTACTCTTTCGGCTAGGGCTTTAAACTGTCAATTCCACATGATTCAGTATCAGGAATTTTTGTTAGATCAGTTAAATAAAAAACTATCCTCTCCTGAACCTATAGACCGTAAGTCCCTTCAGGATTTGGTACATAACACTCAGCAGGTCAGTAATCATTCCTTAAAATGCGGCTATGATGCACTGGAGGCTTCCTTTAGATCAGCTATGACTGGTACAGTGATCAGAAGGCATGCATGGTTAAAAGAGCAATCCTTACCTGACCATGTAAAGTCAAAGCTCCTAGATGCTCCCATGGAGAAACTCAGTTTGTTTGGCTCCCCTGCACAGCAAGTGTTAAAGAAGGTGGAGGAAAAAGCAAAATCTGTCCAAACAGTCAAGGACTTCTTACAGGTCCAGCCTCCTAGGTTTAGTAGAAATTGGCCTTCGAAGAATTGGTCCTTTCCAGACACCAGAGCACAGAGAGGCAGAAATAGGCGCTCAAGAGGCAGAGGTCAATCCAGAGGTGCCTACAGGGGACGTCAGTGGCAGCCTAACAACCAGAGAAGTACTGCCGCAGATCCAGCTACTACCACTTCCACAGGACAGTCACAGTGACTTGGCTCTGATACCGCCTACCAGGGAACAACTGGAAGCACCCTTAGGCGGAAAGCTAGCCTTATTTTCAGTAAACTGGCATTACATTACAGGAGACAAATGGATTTTACAGACAATAGACAAAGGTTACAGGTTTCACTTCCATACTCTACCAAGGAAGAGAGGAATGCCAAACCTACCACCAAACCAAAAGACAAACACTCTAGGACAAATCAACCACTTACTAAGGATGAGAGCTATAGAAAAGGTACCGGCTATGGAACAAGGACAAGGATTTTATTCCAGACTTTTCCTGGTGCCAAGAAAAGAAAACCAATGGAGGCCTATTCTCGACCTGTCTGCTCTCAACACATATCTCATTGTTCCAAAATTCAAAATGCTGACCCTACAGCACCTTCTTCCCATGCTGGGCAAGGAGGCTTGGCTGGTGACTCTAGATCTCAAGGAGGCATACCTGCACGTCCCTATTCGACCAGATTGCAGAAGATACCTCAGATTTCTTGCAGGATCAGAGCATTATCAATTCTCAGCATTGCCCTTTGGCTTATCTACTGCGCCCAGAGTATTCACGAAATGCCTGGCATCAGTAATTGCTCATTGCAGGCTTCAGGGAATTCAAATTTATCCATACCTGGATGACTGCCTGCTACAAGCGGACAACAAGATCAAATTAACAAAAGATTTGGAAAAGGTTATTCACCTACTGCAGGCCTTGGGATACACAGTCAACATAAAAAAGTCAAGGCTGGTACCATCCCAAAGGATTACATTCTTGGGTGCAGAACTGGACACATTAAATCAAATGGCATTTCTCACAGCAGAAAAGCAAAAACAACTTCCACTCTATTTCAAGGCATTAACGCAGAACCAGCTTACAGCAAGGAAAATCCTGCAAGCCCTGGGTTACATGGCATCCTGCATAATATTGATCCCACATGCCAGACTGCATATGAGAAAGTTGCAATGGTACCTAAGGAATTTATGGTCTCAGCACAAGCACAGCCTAGAAACCCAAATTCCAATAATTCCATGCCTGAAGCAAGAATTCCTGTGGTGGGCTCAGGCCTGTCAGTTGAACAAAGGACTACCTTTCCACAGCCCTCACCCAAGCCAGACTATCACAACGGACGCCTCAGACCTCGGTTGGGGGGCACACATGGCAGACAAGTGTATACAAGGCCTATGGACACAGGACCAGCTGAACCTGCACATAAATCAAAAAGAGATGCTGGCAGTGAAACAGGTAATTCAGACATTCAGACCGTTTCTTCAACAGGGTCATTTGCTGATAAGGACGGACAACACCACAGTTATGTGGTATATCAACAAGCAGGGAGGCACATATTCATATCCTCTATGCCGGATGGCAATGGACCTGTGGAATGTGGCTCTGAACCTCAACATACAACTCCAGGCCTTATTTGTGCCAGGAAAAGAAAATATATTAGCAGACACATTAAGCAGAACTACCACGGATACCCACGAATGGATGCTGCATCCGGACATCTTCAAAACCATTACAAAGAAATGGGGGCTACCAGAAATAGACCTGTTTGCATCCCCACACAACCACCAATTGAGAAAATTCTGCACAAGGACATACCACCCACTTGCTTGGAAGGTGGACTCCCTATCCTTCAGTTGGGAAAACCTAACAGCATATGCATTCCCACCTCTACCTTTGATGCACAAAGTGCTACTGAAGATCAAAGAAGATCACCCAAGGATCATACTGATAGCTCCAGACTGGCCGAGACAGCATTGGTACCCGCTTCTGAGAAGTATGTCTCGGACACACGCATGGCCTCTACCTCTAGTTCCTCTGCTGCTAACACAGAACAACTTCAAGATCCTGCATCCAAACTTGAAAACACTGCAGCTAGCTGCCTAGAATCTTACATGAAACAAAATAACCCAGATTTATCTCAGAGGGTTAAAGACATTATCCTGGAGGCTCGCAGACCCTCCACAAGGAAGACTTATTCAGCAAAATGGAAAAGATACCTCATTTGGAGTGCAGCAAAAGGAGAAAATGTATCATTGGCAAACATAGCTAACATCCTGGAATATTTAGCAGAACTATTCCACAATGGCCTGTCTTACTGCTCCATCAAGATTCATGCATCAGCAATTTCAGCAGAATACAACATGGATCCTCCAGTCCTCTCTCATCCTCTACTCAGGCAGTTTCTGAGAGGAATTAAAAATGTAAAGCCTCCAAGGAAGCCACCTCTGCCTACATGGGACCTGAACTTTGTGCTGGAAAAGTTAACACTTCCCCCCTTTGAACCAGCAGCAACAGCAGAATTACAGTTCTTATCTTGGAAAACTGCTTTCCTGCTTGCAATCACTTCAGCAAGAAGGGTTTCTGAATTACAGGCATTAATGGCAGTACAGCCCTTCCTTATCTTCCATCAGGATAGAGTGTCCTTGAGAACTAACCCTACTTTTATGCCAAAGGTGGTCTCCAGGGTATCATTGAACCAAGCAATCCACCTACCAACATTCTTCCCCAACCCACAGAACAGGGGGGAAAGACTACTGCACACCTTGGATGTACACAGGTAATTGCGCTACTACCTGGACAGAACCAAGAACAATAGAAAAACTGACCAGCTTCTGGTAGCATATGCAGCAGGAATGGAAGGAAAAGCAATTTCAAAACAGACAATCTCAAAATGGATAGGAAATTGCATTAGATTTTGTTACTCCTTTCATGGGAAGACAACTCCAGAAAACATCAGACCTCACTCCACAAGGGCTACAGCCACTACTACAGCTTTCTTACGAGGAGTGGCTACCAAAGACATTTTAGAGGCTGCTACTTGGAGCTCCGTGCATACATTTGCCAAGCATTATAATCTGCCTTTATACTCCAGATCCCGAGCAGGTTTTGCCACTGCTGTTTTGCAAGGGATCTTAACTACACCATAATCTTCTTAGTGCCTCCTCCCCCAGTTTGGCTATGGTATTCTACCCATTTGTTAGGACTGCAGATGCATCCTTGAAGGACATAGTACAGTTTTGTACCTACCATAAATGTAGATGTCCGAGAGGTATGCATCTGCAGTCAGGATTACCCACCCACCTTCCCCTCTGTGGTACTAATAGGGTATTTGCCCATCTTGTAGCTAGCTGGGGGAATCTATTATGGTGTATTTGTTTGTATATATGTACATACATGCTTATTTTTTGTTTGCTCTCTACTGTTTGGAATCATTTGCATTTATCCAAATTTAGCCTTCCTAGAGGGCACCTGGCATCTGGGGCAAGAAACACTGAGGAAAATGGCGTCGGCTGATGCCTTTATACCCAATTGACAGCAGCAGTGACGTTGGGTGAAGTGCGACATCAGCCGAGGCCAGACCCAGACTTTGGAATCCGGCCGACCGAAGGGCTGCCTGAGGCAGGACAACCCATTTGTTAGGACTGCAGATGCATACCTCTCGGACATCTACATTTATGGTAGGTACAAAACTGTACTTTTCATTTGCAGAAATCAAATTGGGAAACCATTTGCCAAAGTTACATTATTTAAGTAGCTAACTGATTGTATTTTGTTTATAACAAATTGAGCATTACTCTACCAAAACCATTACTGGCCCATTGTACTAGATCTATGTCTACTTACACTCACCATATCATTCCATCTGTGTTGTCTATTTTCATTCTTCAACTCCCCTCCCACCAACCCTCTTCCTTGAATGCTTCTGGAAGAATGAGTGGTTACAGGTCTTTTCTGACCTGTATTTTTTATCTCCAGATGTAATCTTCTCTTTCTCAGGATAACATTTCCTTTCTACTAAAGTCAGCAAACAAGATCTGAGGTAATTGGGGTTGGTGCATTGTGGATAAGGGAAGAGCTTGGGAGTTCTTGGTGGCCAGGAAATTTAGCAATGGCTGAGTCGGATCTGAACCCATCTGTTGAGGAAGAATAAAAATGGACAACACAGAACTTTATGGTGAATATATAACTCCCCCCCCCCCATCCATTGCTTTGGTGACCTGAAAGATGTCCAGCAGATTTAGTAGGTATGAGCTTCCCTGAAAGACAGACTGGGTTGAATCCAGTGTCTGAAGGTTGCCTGTGTGTTTGTTGATCATTCCCATGAAAATTTGTTCCATGGCTTTGGCATATTAGACTAGTCATTGTAGTAGTTCTGTAGTTTCTGGGGTCTGTTGATGGTCTACCTTTGTGAAGTGGGGTAGCTGTTGCATTCCTCCATTCTTGTGGCACAAAGTCTATTGTAAGGCTGTAGTGGAAAGTGACTCACTTGGTCCTGATAGGCCTTATTTCCAGCTATTTAGGAGCCATCCCTGGATACTGGCTGTGTTTTTGGCCTTTGTGAGTGCTGCCATGATCTGCTCCCTGTTAATAATGGGGAGGTGGTTATGCTAGTAGGTATTTCATGGAAGGAGGCAGGGGGAGTGGGCAGTGAAGTTTGACTTGAATTTGTCACACACTAAATTTGCTATGTCGCTCTGCTCAGTGAAGGTGGCACCACTGGCACTCAGATCGGCATACTGATGTGTGCTGCCTTTGAGGTTTCAAAATGCCTTGTTGCTATCTTTAGCTTGTGAGGCTGTATTGGCTTCGTAACTGGCCTTGTACTTACTCCTCTTAGTTTCCTGTTTAGTTTAGAGAGCTGCTAATATGGGAGTTGCTCTTCCTGATTTTTGGTATTTTTTTTCCTTTTGAGATATAACCTATTAATGTTAGGATTCTACTAGTGTGGTTTGTGTTTAGCTTGTTTTGGGCTTCTAGTAGGTACAGTAGCCTCCATACAGCCATTTACATGGTTGTACAGGGTCCCTGTTAATTCTGCATATGTTGCTTTGAACTGTAGGTTAAGAGGGACATTGAATTTTGGTAAACTATCACTTAAAAGGATGCAGTTTGCTTTGGAATAGTTCCTAACTGTTACAGGGTTTGCTGTGGTTTCTTAGTTTTTTTTTTATTATTGTATTTCATAGGTTCATACATAGGTACTAGGCTAGGGCCTATATAAGCCTAGCCAAAAAGGTACCCTGGCTTTTGCCACCCAAGAAAATTATTTTCCTGTGCCCCTGTCGAGTAGAGCCACAGAGTTGATCCCCGGGGTGAATTTCCTATTTCCCATCCAATCATCAAGATTTTTCTTGGAGTCCTAATGAGGAGCTTTGTTTAATACAGATAGGCAGTTTGTTCCAGAGTATTGGAAGTCTCTGGGACAGGAATCTATACCACCAACATGTTCTGTTTATTGTGGTGACAAGGTTTAGGTCCCTAGAGCATGTAGCTCGGAGGGATTGGGATTTCTTTAAGTGGACCATGTCCAAAAGCTTTGGGTTTGACATAGCTTTGTATGTTAGGCAGAGATGGCCTCTGAGTAGGCGATATGCGATGGAGTAAAGCTGGAGTTTTTTAAGACGGTCTACGTAGGGCATCTGTTTGAGGCCTGTAATCCTCTTTGTGAGGTATTTCTGCGACCTTTCCAGTTGTTGTAGATGTCTTGTGAGGTACATACCAAAAGGGGCGTTGTATTCTATAATGGGTCTAATGAGTGGTGAGTAGAGGGGAACAATGACCCTTTTTTTTCCTGGATGAGAAACCTTTTGTGATGAAGTGTGCCACGTAGAAGGATTTCTTGACTACTCTGCCGATGTGATTATCAAAGGAGAGACTACTGTCCACCTGTGTCCCAAGGTCTCA
This sequence comes from Protopterus annectens, assembly GCF_019279795.1. NCBI lineage: Eukaryota > Metazoa > Chordata > Ceratodontiformes > Protopteridae > Protopterus > Protopterus annectens. The sequence goes on along the minus strand of NC_056725.1, from coordinate 598,238,659 downwards.
TCACATTTTCAGTGTTAAGTAGACTACCACCTATGTGGTAGTTCATGGGTACAGCGTTTTTACCAAAGGGGATGACAGTGCACTTTTTGGCATTGAGCTTGAGGCCATGGCTTTGACACTGGGCATCTGTCTCATTGAGGCCCTTTTGTAGGATGTCCACATCATTAGGAGTTTCGATTATGGCTCCTAGTTTGCAGTCACCTGTGAACTTCGTTAGCCAAAGACTTTCTGTGTTAGCCTGTACTTCAGAAACGTAGATACCAAACAGGAGAGGACCCAGGACTGAACCCTGTGGTTTTCCACTTGTCACTGGTCTGAAGTTAGATTTGGAGTCTGCTACTTTCACAGTTTGGGTTCTGTCAGTGAGCTAGTTGGCAACCCATCTTGTGACATAGGGTTTCATACCTAGTTTAGTGAGTTTATCTATAATTCCAGATTGGGGGATGGTGTTGAAAACCTTCGCAAGATCTAGATAAGCTATGTGAACCACCTTACCCTCGTCTACGGTTTTGGTGAATGCTTCAAAAAAGTGTTATCAGGTTTAGGAGACATGGTTTGCTTTTTACAAACCCGAACTGGGTGGGGTCCAGAGTTTGGAGATTACCAATGTCTTTGTTTATTAGTTTCATGATGATACATTCCATGATGTCCTTCAAGGATGCATCTGCAGTCATCACATATGGGTTGTCCTGCCTCAGGCAGCCCTTCGGTCGTCCGGATTCCAAAGTCTGGGTCTGGCCCCGGCTGATGTCGCACTTTCCCCGTCACAGCGTCTGGGGTATAAAAGCATCAGCCGACGCCATCTTCCTCAGTCTTTCTTGCCGTGTGGTGCCCGAAGCAGAAGCAGTTCGCAAGTGCCAGTCGGTCAGCTCCTGTGATTCAGCTACCGAAGACTTTGAAAAAGCTAAGTACCCCGTTGGGGACTCTTTCTTGCCTCAGCCGATGTCAGATAAAGTTAATAATTGTTTAACCTGTGGGAAACAAATACCTCATAAGGATTTCCACTCTTACTGCCTCCCCTGCCTAGGCCCAGACCACGACGTCTCGGCCTGTTCAGCCTGTGCTTCCTTCAACCGACGAACTCTTAGACGTTGGTCGGAGTTTGCAGAGGAGTTTTTTGGGGCTAGATGTTCTTCATCTCACATTGCTGCAGTCCTAACACTTGGGTAGTCCGCTGTCCCTCGGTCGGCCCGAATATCAGAGTATAAGGCTGACGTCGGTCAAGGCGCATTTGACTGACATCAGAACGTCAGGGTACAAATGCACATGACCGACGTCATATCCCCAGTCTTTTTAGCCGCATGGTCCGATGCAGAAGCAGTGTTGCAAGTGCCGTTCGGCGTTCTGAAATTTTTCGAACTCGGAGTTTCAGACCGAAGTCAGAGTTGGTTAAGTACCCCGTTGGGGAATATTTTGTTTTTTTCTTGCCTCAGTGGTTTACCGGATGTCAGAAAAAATGAATAACTGTATTTCTTGTGGGAAACAGATACCGCATAGGGATTACCATAATTTGTGTATACCTTGTTTAGGACCTGAGCACGACATTGTTGGATGCCGCTTTTGTGCTAGGTTTAATAAACGCACTATAAAGCGGAGGTTGGATTGTGCAAGGTTGGTCTTTGGGAAGCGGTGCAATTACAAAATGCCGTCGGATGCTCCGACGCCAGCTTCCTCAAAGAAGCGCAAGGACAAGGCAGTTAAACCTAGGTTAGAGGAGTCGTCCGAACCGGACGCCAGTTCTTTAGAGGTGTCAGTGGAACCGGTGGTTCCGACGGAGGCCTCTCTGGAGTCCCAGGGAGAAACTTTGATTTTACAGGATGTGGCCTCCCAGGAGGCAGGGCAGGCTGTAGGGGCTTCTCAAGTAACTGTACTCCCCTCCCTTCCTAAGGGGTCTAGGCCCTCTCTTTCTGCTTCCAAGGCTTCTCCTAGAGGCAGGTCTAGTTTAGCTTCTGTGGGTGTCACTCCCAGTTCTTCTGGTGCTGTGCCCAAGAAGCACATGCTCAAAATGGCAGAGGATTTAATTACTTTAATTAGAGGCTCTATGCCCCCTCCTGATAAGAGGCCTAGGATGGAACCTGTGTTGGGGGATTATGAGCAGGCTTCGGATGTGTCTGAGTCTTCGGCTGAAGACTTGCAGGAGTATTCTCATTATTCTGATTCTGATGTGGATGATTCTACTCCTTCTGCTTCTCCTCCTGAGGATTTTTCTTTTTCAGAGACCCTTCACTCCATGAGAGAGCATTTTAAATGGGAAGGTCAGGATTTCTCTGATTCCAGGAAAAGGCTTAGGGAATTTTTGTTTTTACCCCAGCATAGGCCTTTAGCTATACCTCCTGTTCTGAATGTGGTGGAAGATGTGTTTGCAGAGGCTTCTCTTAATCCTGATTCTTTGCCTCCTGCTCCTGTTAAACCAGATAGGTATTACAGGGTGCCTGAAGCTCATAAGTATCTTTTAAGAGTCCTAGGGCAGACCCAGAAACTGTTAGCCAGGGGCCTAAGGGTGTTAAGGCTTCTGTTGTCAAGAATCCGGTTCCTGCAGATAAAGAGGCCAGGGCCTTGGATAGATGGGGAAAGAAAGTTTATACTTCTTCCACTCTAGCCATGAGAGCTTTGAATTGCCAGTTTCACATGTTGAAATATCAAAATTATCTCCTTTCTCAGTTGAAATCTAAGGTTGATGCTCTGGCGGAAGGTATTGACTGTAAAGAGTTACAAGATTTAGTGCATGTTTCTGAACAGGTGGGTAAGCATTCTTTGCAATGTGGTTTTGATGCTGTACAGGCCTCGTCTAGGGTGGCTGCCACTGGATCAGTTCTTCGCAGGCATGCCTGGCTGAGGGATCAAAATTTATCTGACCATGTTAAAACTAGGATTTTGGATGCCCCTTTGCAATCTGATGTCTTGTTTGGTTCTCCTGTTGAGGCAGTTTTAAAGAAAATGGAAGACAAGGCTAAGTCTATGCAGACTGTTAAAGATTTTTGCAGGTTCAGCCTCCAAAGTTTAGTAGAAATTGGCCTACTAAAGGGTGGACGTATCCTTCTTATGATTCCCAGTCTAGGGGTAGATCTAGACGTGGCAGGGCAGGGGTCAGGGCTCTTTCAGGCCCAGAACAGGGAGTTCTCCTGCACAGTCTTCGAGTGAGGGCAGGGGTCAGTCCTTTCGTAAACAGACCCAATGACCTACCTTTTCAGCTGCCAGAACCTTCTCGCCTGGCAGCACCTTTGGGAGGAAGGTTGGCACTTTTCAAAGAAAATTGGAGTTTGATTACCCAAGACAAATGGGTACTGGATATCATACATCACGGTTACAGGTTTTATTTCCATACCTTGCCTCCTTTCAAGGGCATGCCAGACATTCCTCCTCAACAAAGAATAGAGGCTCACAAGCAAATTTCACTGCTACTCCAAATAGGGGCCATACAGCCGGTTCCTATGCCAGAAAGGGGCCTAGGATTTTATTCTCGCCTGTTCCTAGTCCCAAAGAAGGGGAACACGTGGAGACCAATTTTGGATTTATCTATCCTCAACACTTATCTGGACATTCCCAAGTTCAAGATGTTGACGTTGCAGCAGCTTTTACCTCTGCTGGGCAAAGATCATTGGATGGTAACTTTGGATCTCAAGGAGGCTTACCTTCATGTTCCTATCAGACTATGTTGCAGGAAGTATCTGCGTTTTCGAGCTGGGACTTCTCACTATCAGTTCTCTGCATTGCCCTTTGGCTTATCTACTGCCCAGAGTGTTCACGAAAGTTCTGGCTCCAGTGATAGCTTTCTTCAGGCTAAAAGGAATACAGATCTATCCTTATTTGGACGACTGCCTGATTCTGGCTCAAGGAAGGAAGAGCTTCTTCATCATTTGGAATATGTGATAGCAGTGCTAAGATGCCTGGGGTATTCTGTGAATGAAATAAAGTCCAGTCTAGTACCCTCTCAAGACATGTGCTTTCTGGGTGTGAGACTGAATACAGCATCCCAGATGGCCTTTTAACCCCGGACAAACAAAAAAGTCTATCCCTTTACTTCCATCAGCTATCTCATCAGTCCGGGCTGACTGCAAGGACAGTCCTTCAAGCCTTAGGGTTCATGGCATCTTGTATTCTGGTGCTTCCCAATGCCAAACTGCATATGAGGAAGCTACAATGGTATCTCAAAATGTATGGACACAGCACTGCCAGGATCTGGACACTGTCATTCAAATAATACCTTGCATTCAAAAGGAATTTTTGTGGTGGGCTCAGGAATGTCACCTAAACAAGGGACTCTCTGTGACCCGGCCAGAGGCGAGTCAGATTTTAACAACAGATGCCTCAGACATAGCTTGGGGAGCTCATCTAAATGGAAAGTGGATACAAGACAAGTGGCATGCCAGACTACAACATCTACATATCAACATGAAGGAGATGTTAGCAGTCCAGTTTGCATTAATAGCTTTCAAGGATTTACTTCTTCCAGGGCAGGTGTTGATTCTAACAGACAACACAACTGTCATGTGGTACATCAACAAGCAAGGGGAACACATTCTTATCCTCTACGCAGGCCCGCGATGACTTTGTGGGAGACTGCTCTCACTTTACACCTAAACCTTCAGGCAAGGTTTCTGCCGGAGCACAGAACTCCTTAGCAGATGTGTTAAGCAGACAAATCATGGATCCCCACGAGTGGAAACTGGATCTTCATGTATTTCAGAAATTGACAGTGTCCTGGGGAACTCCAGACATAGATCTGTTCGCTTCTCCACTAAACCACCAGCTGCCAAAGTTTTGCACAAAGCGGTTTCATCCCACAGCTTGGAAAGTGGATGCTCTTTCTTTCAGTTGGAAAAATCTTCATGTGTATGCCTTTCCACCTCTGCCTCTCCTCCCAAAGGTACTTCTGAAGGTCAGACAGGACAAGCCAAGGATGATTTTGATAGCTCCAGATTGGCCTCGACAGCACTGGTACCCACTACTGAGAAGTCTAGTACAGAAGCCTCCATGGCCTTTGCCTTTGATTCCACATCTATTGTCCCAGGAGGACAGTCATTTGCTCAATGTCAAACTTCACTCTCTTCACCTAACAGCATGGCATATTCTGTTTTAAACCATAGAGGGTCTCAACTTCCACAACAAGTTTTGAATGTGATTTTGGAAGCTAGAAGACCTAGTACAAGGAAAGTGTACGCAGATAAATGGAAGAGATTTTTATTTTGGAGTGCAGCTAAGGATTTGGATGTTTCTGAGCCTGATTTAAGTGTGGCTCTTCAATATCTTACTGAGTTATTGGACAAAGGTTTGTCCTTCTCTTCTATTAAGATTCATGCTGCAGCAATTTCAGCTCACTACGATTGTGACCCACCATTGTTTTCTCATCCTTTATTCAAGCAATTTCTTAGAGGGCAAAGAATATAAGACCCCACGAAGAGCTCCTACTCCTGCTTGGGATCTCAATTTTGTGTTGGAGAAACTCACTCTACAACCTTTTGAGCCTGCAGCTACTGCTGAGTTGAAATATTTGTCATGGAAGACTGCTTTTTTGTTGGCCATTACCTCTGCAAGAAGGGTTTCTGAATTGCAGGCCCTTATGGCAGTTGAGCCTTTCTTAATTTTCCACAAGGATAGGGTATCTTTACGTACTAATCCTTCCTTTATGCCTAAAGTGGTTTCTAGTGTGGCTTTAAACCAAACTATTCATTTGCCTACTTTTTATGCAAATCCCCAAAATAAAGGGGAAAAGATTTTGCACACTTTAGATGTTCACAGGCAGTTGCGATATTATTTGGACAGAACTAAAGGGTTCAGACAATCTCAGCAGTTATTGGTTTCTTTTGCTTTGTGCTCTCAGGGCAAGCCCATGTCAAAACAAACTATTTCTAAGTGGATTGGGTTTTGCATTGCTTTCTGTTATTCCCATCATGGCAAAGAGATTCCAGCTGGGATTAGACCTCATTCCACTAGGGATACTGCCACTTCAACAGCTTTTTTGAGGGGGGTGGCTACTAAGGATATTTTGGAGGCAGCCACTTGGAGTTCAGTGCATACCTTCTCTAGGCATTACCACCTTCCATTGTACTCTAAATCCAGGGCTGGTTTTGCCACTGCTGTGTTGCAGGGCATTATGGCAGCTCCTGCTTCATTATAGTTTAGCCATCCTCCCTTACCTCTGCTTTGGGATTCTACCCAAGTGTTAGGACTGCAGCAATGTGAGATGAAGAACATAGTACAGTTTTGTACCTACCATAAATGTAGATGTTCAAGATCCACATTGCTGCAGTCCAACCCTCCCTCCTTCCCTCTGTTGTTTGAGGTGGTTGTGTGGGTTGGGTTATCCATCTGAGGTATATTGCATTTTGTATATTGCATTTTGTATATATTGTATATATTATACATATTTTTGGTGTTAGGCTAGTTGGTTGTTTAGTTGTGGTCTATGGGTTTTGACCTTTCTTTTTAGGGTCTTCTGACATCTGGGGCAAGAAAAGACTGAGGATATGACGTCGGTCATGCGCATTTGTACCCTGACGTTCTGATGTCAGTCAAATGCGCCTTGACTGACGTCAGCCTTATACTCTGATATTCGGGCCGACCGAGGGACAGCGGACTACCCAAGTGTTAGGACTGCAGCAATGTGGATCTTCGAACATCTACATTTATGGTAGGTACAAAACTGTACTTTTTGCTTATAAAATGCCGGAGACTCCGACTTCGCATTTAGTCAAAAAACGGAAGGACAAGGACCGACACATGCGGGCCACGGTTTCGGCTGAAACCTTGGTCAGGCCTACCGCGAGTGTCTCGGTCTCGGCTGAAACCGAGACCTTGGTACTTCCTACTACCGAAACCACACAACCGACTACCTCGGCCCTGGAGGCCCCGGCCGAGTCGGTCATTGAATTACCTACTGAAACCGGTGTCCAGGAACCTTCCGACACCATTACTTTAAATAAGTCTACTCCTGCATGTGGTGCAGCCAGACCCCCTGCTTCCATGTCCATTAAGGCTTTTTCTAGGGCTAAGGCTGCTAAACTTTCTAATGCTTTGCCTCCCAACGTTTCCTCTCAGAGACCTTCTTCTCAGATTCTTACCCTAGCAGAGGATCTGATTTCATTAATTAGAGGCTCCCAACCTCATCCGGACAGGGGCTCTCAACCACCTCCTGACAAAAGGCCCAGGGTTGAGCCCTCTGATCCACAGTCCTCAGATGAGTCCACGGATGGCTCTGCTCTGTCAGACCACCACGAGGAGGCTTATTCGGCCTACGAGGATTCCGATGCTGAAGAATCTATCCCCTCGGGCTCCCCTCCTGAAGAGTTTTCTTTTGGAGACACGTTACACACTATGAGAGAACATTTTCAATGGCAGGGTCAGGAATTCTCTGATTCCAGAAAAAGATTAAGGACCTTTTTGCATTTACCTCAGCACAGGCCCTTAGCTATACCTCCTGTATTGAATGTAATTGATGATGTCTATTCAGATGCTTGTACTGCCCCTGACTCTCTCCCTCCAGCTCCTGCCAAACCTGATAGGTACTACAGGGTCCCGGACTCACATTTTCACCTGTACAAGGCCCACTCTGCTGATCCAGAAACTATTTCCCAGGGCCCTAAAGGGGTTGCAGCTGCCACTGCTAAAAATCCTCTACCCTCTGAAAGGGAGTCCAGAGCATTAGAGAGATGGGGTAAGAAAGTGTATACTTCTGCAACTCTTTCCATGAGGGCATTAAACTGTCAATTCCATATGATACAGTATCAAGAGTATTTACTAGATGAATTGCATAAGAAACTGTCCTCTTCTGAACCCCTTGATCGTAAATCCCTTCAGGATCTGGTGCATAACTCCCAGCAGGTTAGTAACCATTTCTTGCAGTGTGGTTATGATGCATTGGAAGCTTCATGTAGATCAGCTATGACAGATGCAGTTATACGTAGGCATGCCTGGCTGAAGGAACAATCTCTGCCAGACCATGTTAAAGCTAAGTTTTTGGATGCTCCTATGGAAAAGCAAAAATTATTTGGTTCCACGGCTCAAGAGGTTTTAAAGAAATTTGAAGAAAAGGCAAAATCTGTGCAAACAGTTAAAGACTTTCTGCAAGTCCAACCACCGAGATTCAGCAGAAATTGGCCTACTAAAAATTGGTCCTTTCTGGACTCAGACAGATCTCAAAGAGGCAGGAATAGACGTGCCAGAGGTAGAGGGCAAGCTAGAGGCTCCTACAGAGGCCGTCAGTGGCAGCCTCTCAACCAGATAGGTAGTGCAGGAACTACAAATGCTACACCAGGACAGACTCAATGACTTTATTTTGACTCCGCCGACCAGGGCTCAATTAGAAGCACCTTTGGGCGGAAAGCTTTCTTTATTCTCAAAAAATTGGCACAGCATTACAGGGGACACATGGACACTGCAAATAATAGACAAAGGATACAGGTTCCATTTCCACTCATTGCCAAAAAGAAAAGGCATGCCAAACCTGCCACCAAATCAGAGGGCAGAGGCTTTGAAGCAAATTACCAACTTAATGCAAATGAAAGCCATAGAAAAGGTACCTCTCTCAGAACAAGGCCAGGGATTTTACTCAAGATTATTCCTTGTTCCAAGAAAAGAAAATCAATGGAGGCCTATTCTCGACTTGTCCGCACTGAATACGTACCTCATTGTGCCAAAATTCAAAATGCTGACTCTACAGCAACTCCTTCCCATGCTGGGCAAGGGGTCTTGGCTGGTGACTCTAGACCTCAAGGAGGCATACCTGCATGTCCCTATTCGACAAAGCTGCAGAAGACACCTCAGATTTCTTGCAGGGTCAGAGCATTATCAATTCTCAGCATTGCCCTTTGGCTTATCTACTGTGACCAGAGTATTCACGAAATGCCTGGCATCAGTAATTGCACACTGCAGACTTCAGGGGATTAAAATCTACCCTTATCTGGACGACTGCCTAATACAAGCTGACAGCAAGCAGACTTTGTTAAAGGACTTGGACTATGCCATCCACCTGTTACAGGCCTTGGGATATACAGTCAACATCCACAAATCAAGACTGGTTCCATCCCAAAGAATAACTTTTCTGGGTGCGGATCTAGACACAACCACCCAGATGGCTTTCCTCACAGAAGAAAAACAAGAACAGCTACCAGTTTACTTTCAGAATCTCACAAGACAAACTCAGATGACTGCAAGGAAAATCCTGCAGGCCCTGGGTTACATGGCATCTTGCATTCTTCTGATTCCACAAGCAAGGCTTCATATGAGGAAATTACAATGGTACCTAAGAAGTTTATGGACTCAGCACAGTCACAGCTTAGCAGCTCTGATCCCACTCATTCCTTGCCTTCAAAAGGAACTCCTGTGGTGGGCTCAAGCCTGCCAGTCGAACAGCGGGCTGCCCTTCAGCAAGCCAAGAGCCAACCAAACCATCACCACGGACGCTTCAGACCAAGGTTGGGGAGCGCACATGGAGGACAGATGTATACAAGGGCTATGGTCACAAAGAGAGCTGCACATGCACATAAACCAAAAGGAATTGCTGGCAGTGATACACGCGATCGAGGCCTTCAAACCTTTCCTTCAACAAGGCCACCTGCTCATAAGGACAGACAACACCACAGTTATGTGGTACATAAACAAGCAAGGAGGCACCCATTCCTACCCTCTTTGCAGACTGACACTGAACCTATGGGAACTGGCATTGAAACTCAACATACAGCTACAGTCCCAATTTGTGCCAGGGAAAGACAATACATTGGCAGACAGCTTAAGTAGAACTACCATGGATGCACACGAATGGATGCTGCACCCAGACATTTTCTTACAAATCACACAATCATGGGGAAGGCCGGAAATAGATCTGTTTGCTTCCCCCCAAATCATCAACTGAAGAAATTCTGCTCAAGGACATACCACCCACAAGCATGGAAAGTGGACGCTCTCTCTTTCAGCTGGAAAGCTCTAACATTGTATGCTTTCCCACCTCTTCCACTAATGACCAAGGTCCTACTGAAGATCAGGACAGAGCAGCGCAGAGTAATTCTGATAGCCCCAAACTGGCCAAGACAGCACTGGTGGCACCCACTGTTAAAGAGCTTGTCACAGACGACACCATGGCCTCTCCCCCTATGGCCACTCCTACTGACGCAGCACAATTTCAGGACTCTACACTCCAACCTGAACACCTTGCAGCTAACTGCCTGGAGAATACCATGACTCCTCCTCAGGATAACCTATCCCAGAGAGTGAAGGATATTATTATGGAAGCTCGCCGACCTTCCACAAGGAAGGCATATACAGCAAAATGGAAAAGATTTCACACCTGGAACACAGCAAAGGGCCTAGATGTGACTGTGATGAATATGGCATATATACTGGAATATTTGGCAGAATTGTCCCACAGTGGCCTGTCTTACTCTTCCATCAAGTTACATGCCTCAGCAATCTCAGCAGAACACAATCTAAATCCACCGGTCTTCTTTCACCCTCTACTAAGACAGTTTCTAAGAGGAATCAAAAACATTAATCCTCCAAGGAAACCACCTCTACCTACTTGGGACCTGAATTTCGTGTTGGAAAAACTAACACTTCCTCCCTTCGGCAGATGTACAGTTTTGTCTTGGAAAACTGCCTTCCTTCTGGCCATAACCTCAGCAAGAAGAGTATCTGAGCTACAAGCTTTAATGGCGGTACAGCCATTCCTTATCTTTCATCAGGACAGAGTTTCTTTGAGGACCAATCCTACATTCATGCCAAAGGTGGTATCCAGGGTATCTTTGAACCAAGCTATTCACTTGCCTACATTCTTCCCACAGCCACAAAATAAAGGGGAGAGACTTCTGCACACCCTGGACATACACAGACAACTACGCTACTATTTGGACAGAACTAAAAGTTACAGAAAAACTGACCAGTTGTTTGTAGCATGTGCTGCTGGGGTACAAGGAAAATCAATTTCCAAACAGACAATTTCGAAATGGATAGGAAATTGCATTCGTTTTTGTTACTCTTTTCATGGAAAGACCATGCCAGCTAACATTAGACCTCATTCTACGAGAGCCACAGCCACCACCACAGCCTTCCTAAGAGGGGTGGCTACCAAAGACATTTTAGAAGCTGCTACATGGAGCTCCGTGCATACATTTGCCAAGCATTACAATTTGCCTTTATATTCCAGATCCAGAGCAGGTTTTGCTACGGCAGTCCTGCAGGGTATCTTAACTACACCATCCTTCACTTAGTACCTCCACCCCCAGTTTGGCTATGGTATTCTACCCATATGTGATGACTGCAGATGCATCCTTGAAGGACATAGTACAGTTTTGTACCTACCATAAATGTAGATGTCCGATAGGTATGCATCTGCAGTCAGGTTTACCCTCCCTCCTACCCCTCTGTGGTATTCCTAGGGTGCTTACCCCTCTTTTAGCTAGCTGGGGGAATCTATTATGGTGTATTTGTTTGTATATACATATATATATATTTTTTTTGCAAATGTTTGGAATTTTATTGCATTTATACAAATTTAGCCTTCCTAGAGGGCACCTGGCATCTGGGGCAAGAAAAACTGAGGAAGATGGCGTCGGCTGATGCTTTTATACCCCAGACGCTCTGACGTCGGGGAAAGTGCGACATCAGCCGAGGCCAGACCCAGACTTTGGAATCCGGCCGACCGAAGGGCTGCCTGAGGCAGGACAACCCATATGTGATGACTGCAGATGCATACCTATCGGACATCTACATTTATGGTAGTTACAAAACTGTACTGTCTTGCAGACCGGGCTCGTCAGGCTAATGGGACTGTAGTTCCCGGAATCCGTGGTGGTTCCCCCTTTATTGAGTGGGATAACTGTCACTGTGTACCATTCAGTGGGCACAAAGCCTGAGGTGAGGCTATGATTGAATATAGTGCTTAGGTGGGGTGCCAGTTTGTTCTGTAGTTCGTGTAGAACACAGCCTGGGATGTTATCAGGCCCCATGGATGCTGTTTTCTTGGGTTTGGAGAGAGTGTTTTTTACCCTGTGCAGTCATGATTACAGGAACATTGCATTCTTCCTTTAGGGGGTGAGAGGGGGGTGAAGTTAGCACTGAACCTATCTGGCAGGACCTTAGCAATATCAGTTGGTTCTGTATATTTAGTGCCTTTGTGCTGTAACTCAAGAGCAGATCAGTGTTGCAGCAGCTTTGTGGTCTGATCTCACCTCAGAGGGTGTGACTCGGGGGTGGCATGCAGCATTCTCCCATATTTGAGTACCAGGTCCAGTATGGTATGAACCTCTGCTGGATGTACATGCTATATGGTCAAGGGTATTTGTGTTAATAAAGTCCAAGAATCGTGCCTGCTAATATGAGGCAGTGCCTGTTCCTCAGTCCATAGAGGGGCAGTTAAAGTCTCCCATTAATTGGGTATTTGGTTTAATGGTGAGTGTCTCTAGTTGGTCTAGGAACAAGCAATGGGATTGTAGATACATAGAGGGTGACCGATGGCTTGGTAGGATATGGTATGGGACTTTGTCTGTGGGATATTTCAGGTGGATAAATTCCAGGCCATCATCCTGTTTAAAAAATGTAGCATTATTGTTGTTGTTAATATAGATTGGTACTACTCCACATTTTGTTCCTGTCTGTGCAGCTGATGGGCTAAATGTGTGGAAGACACTGAAGCCTTGCACTGCCAGAGTACTTTCTGCAGATTTAAACCAGATGTTTATATTCTGTAGCGTGAGGAGAGCTTGTAGGATGTGAAGTTTCTTGTTTAGACTCCTAGCATTGAGTAGGAACCTCTTTTAAGTTTCTTTGAGGTTTTATTTTGATATGTCAGTAGGTCCATCAATTTGCCATTGCCTAAAAAAGGCTCTAAGGGAGTGGTTAAAGTTTTAGCCAAGATTTGGAAGCCTAGGAGAAACAGGTGCAGACCATCCTTTGAAACGCAGTATGGTCTGTTAACCGTGTCTTCTCCTGTCGACAGATATTAACCTTCCCAAAAAAAGACACCAGAAAATAAGCCAGTTATTGAAGTCAGTCATCTTTTATTCATACTGTGGCATCATCATTGGTAAAGGTAGAATGCTGCTCAATGCAAGGCACATACCTGCTTCACACACTTATTCAGATCAACAGTGTCTCTTTTAATATAGTCCAGGGAAGTGCATCTCAGGTGATTAACATCCACATGGACTGTGATAGAATCATACTAGTACCTGTGGTGTAGTGACTTGAGTGTGTGTGTAACTTCGTTGGATCCTCGTTCCAGATGAGCAACTGTTATCTTGTTCAGTGTGGTAAGTGGAGCATGTGTGTCATACAAGAGTCTTGGATAATGTGTTGTCATGCCTTATGGGCTTTGCTCTTGTGGTTCCACTGGATGTAGGGGTATGAAAGAAAAATACTTCAAATCCTGGAGAAAAATCCACAACAAAACACCAAGTCCACCACTGTAAACACCAAAAGCAAAAACTGAAAAATTAAGCCATTGAGGACACCACAGAGAAAGGCATAAAACAGGTTTATCTTTTACTAAAAGGCCAGATTAGTGCTTTCAGTAAAAACCTCCATCAGATCTAAGAACACAATACATCACAGCTTGTTTAAACTGTACATGACCAATTAAAATCTATACAGTAGCTGACGTTTTTTTTAACACAGGTTTGATAGGAACATCAGTATTTAAACAAGGCTGCTAATCAGCCTGTAATTCTGCTATTGAATGTAATTCAGCAAATTCAGTATAATTAAAGAGATGTCCACCTCTAATACCCACATTGAGAAACTGTAACACCATAAAAGCAAATGTGTGCATTGGAAACAGATATATAGTTAGCCAAAGCATTATTATTTTTAGCAAAAATGTCACAAATTTGTTGTAAACTTCTCTCCTTAAAATGTCTATCGGTTTTCCTGACATAAAACAAAAAACAATTATTGCAAGTCTTTAAATAAACACGATGTTGAGCAGTGCAGTCAGCATATAAATTAGGTGAGTAACTAGTAGTATAAACAGGACGAACAAATACATTATTTTTTCTAATATACTTACAAGACCTACAAGGAAAGGTACCTTTCCGTTGGCTAATCACTTGTTTAGTGGCAGAAGGGTGGTTGCACAGCCTTTATTTCAAATTTTTACAGTTCTTAAACAAAAAAGTAGGTTTGTCACCAACAAGTTCTTTAACTTTTTCATCCAATGTAAGAAGTTTCCAGTTGTTCTTTATAATATTACAAACACTATCTACATCACTGGTAAAACTAAGTGGGATTCTAATATTATTAAGAACAATTGGAAATTTCTTACACTGGATGAAGAAATTAAAGAAGTTGTTGGTAACAAACCTACCTTTTTTGTTTAAGAACTGTAAAAATTTGAAACAAATGCTGTGCACCCACCCTCCTGCCACCAAACGAGTGATTAGCCAAATGAAAGGTTCCTTTCCTTGTAGGTCTTGTAAAGCATGCAAGTATATTACAAAGAATAATGTATTTGTTCGTCCTGTTTATACTAGTTATTCACCTAATTTATATGCTGATTGCACTGCTCAACATCTTGTTTATTTAGTGACTTGCAATAATTGTTCTTAGTTTTATTTTGGGTAAACCGATAGACATTTTAAGGAGAGAATTTTACAACATATTCGTGACATTTTTGCTAAACATAATGATAATGCTTTAGCTAACCATATATCTATGTTTCCGATGCACACTTTTGCTTTTATGGTGTTACAGGTTCTCAATGTGGGTATTAGAGGTGGAGATATCTTTAATTATACTGAATTTGCTGAATTACATTGGATAGCAGAATTACAGGCTGATAAGCAGCCTGGTTTAAATGCCCATGTTCCTATCAAGCCTGTGTTAAAAAAAGTCAGCTACTGTGTGGATTTTGAGTGGTCATGTTCAATTTAAATGAGCTGTGATGTATTGTGTTCTTTGATCTGATGAAGGTTTTTACTGAAAGTGCTAATCTGGCCTTTTAATAAAAGATACATCTGTTGTATGCCTTTCTCTGTGGTGTCCTCACTGACTTCATTTTTCAGATGTAGCGGTATGTGTGATGTTTGGTGTTTTTGGTGAGTACTTTAGAGATGGCTGAGGACAGACATTACTGTTTATAGGCTTAGGAGGTTTGTGAAGATTGCTTCATAGTTAGGGTTGCCACCTTTTCAAATGCCCAAAGAGGGACATTTTTTGTACAAATGTCAGATTTTGCAGGCCGAAACATACCCACGGCCAGTACAAAGGACAAAATTTCACTTTTTTGCCTACATAAAAGCTTATTCTTGTAGCATTTTAGTTGCTTATTCTGTTTTGTATAACATTTAGATGTTTCAAATACAGAATAACTGTTTTATGCACCTATTACATAAAATATAGGAAATAATTTTGTCCTAAAATCTCAGGGCATTTGCCATTTTTACAATTTTTTGGCAGGACACAACTGCGCAAAGAGGGACTGTCCCTTGTAAAGTGGGACAGGTGGTAACCCTATTCATAGTGCCTCGGCGTAGATTGGTCTGTGTGTGTGGTGGCTGTAGTGTTTGTGTTCCTGGCAACTTTGTATGTGAGATTTCTGCCTGCAGTGAACGTGTGTATATGCATTCCCTGAATACTGTGATTGTTTTTAAAAGGATTAAATGGTTGTGATATGAGACTATTGCTACATTGTCTCAGACTGCCCATATCTACCAAGCTGGCTACTGAGACATTTGGAAATGCATATCCATGTTGTCCAGACCTATATGCAAGTGGGCTATTCTAGGTCATGGACCGAGTTATAGAGGGGTCTGCTTGGTTTGTCTCTGGGATTTGACACTACTCTAGGATAAATTGTGCTAAGAGTTTGTTATGGAACAAGATCAGCTTATTAAATATGTAAATTAATTTCAGTTTCATTAATGATGCTATAATATAATTGTTAAAAAGCAAATATAATTTGTATGCAGGGATGTGGAAAAATACAGCTTCATAAGATGAAGTTACTGCTGTGCTTTAAGAACATTCTTTTGATCTGTAAAAGGAAAAAGTAAGTGTTGTTTGAACCGAGGCATGTTAGCTACTGTAAAAGGAATTTGTTAGCCTGACTCCTCCAGGCTATGAATGAGTTGTTGCTAGGGAAGGTTTGAAACATCTAAGGTCAGAAAACAAGCTCCCTTGAAGCAGGTGGGTCATGTATAGGAAGGTGTTCACGTGAAGTCCTAGGTGAAAATCGAGGGATGAGGGCATTTGCAATCATTGGTTTGTTAAGAGTCATTATAACATAAAAAGTTGCATGATTGGTTTGATAAAACAAATGTATAAAGATGCCGTTTTCCTCTGTCCAGAAAGACTGATTTACCAACTGCTATGAAGATAATCTCCCAGCACTGTAAATAAAATTTCTGTTTGCACATCCTGAAGTATTGTTCCTGACTGAAGGCATATAAGGTAAATTTTTAATGTTGTTTATTTTTAGACTATAACATTTTGGTGCTGTGACTAGGATCTGAACTTTGGTATTGCTGCAGGGCAGTTCTGGAATAGGGCCCATCACAGATTTTCTGTTTATTCCACACTGCTTTGTATGGAATAGTCAGAGACTCAGATGTACGGTTATTCAGGGTATGCAAACATATTAGCCTTGGCAGGGAAATTGTGTTGTAAAGGAAAAAGGGGTTGATTTTGTTTTTTTTTTTTTTTCTCTCTCTCTTTTAGACAATTTGTAGTAAAATGTAGAATATGTGCATGACTGTGTTTTTGTTTGAGTTGTTTGTAAGGTATACAAGTAATAGTGGGAGGACCGCACAGCAAATGAGAATAATAAATGAAAGTACACATACAGTAGAGAACAATTTAACACAAAGAGGTGCCTTGTGTCGAGGGCGGCACCCTCAGGATTGAAAGGTAAGAGGTATGAGATTTTTTTTTTATTTTTATCAATGTATGAATGAAAGAAAAAAAAAGAGAAAAAGTTAAACAAGTTCTTGAGCCCACCGCATGATTGGGGCATAGATGATAAACTGTTAAAACAAGTTCATGAGCCTATAGCCTGATGGGATGTAAAAGTATGCATGTTTAAAATGAATTCATGAGCCCATAGCATGCTGAGACTTGAGTCTGAGTGGGAAGTACCCTCAGAGGGTCTGAAAGAGTGGTCAGTTCTGGACATCATACCTATCAGCACAGTTATCCCGATTGCAATGCTGGAGCTGTAACGTTTGAGCTCGTGCTGGGACAAAAGCAAGGGGGTGCTGTGGGAAAAGGCTGATCTAAACCTCTCCTCTGTTGTATGGCTACAGACTTCCTACCTATCACTCCCTGTATGGTGTGTGGATTACTACAGTTATTTTCAGTCTTCGAAACTGCCAGGAGTTGCAAGGTAAGCCTAACATTTTTATTATTTATTCATAAAATAAGAAAAATGGGAGAAAGATTAAGCAAGCAAGATCAAATTCCTGAAAAGGAAACACCTGCATATTTTATGTATTTTAACTATGGGAAGGAAAGTTGTAAATGTTTGTATGACTGGTTTCAGCTTACTAAGAATTGTTCTGATGGGGTATTTCCATTAAATGGAACTTACGATAAGACTAAATTGATGACATTAAAAGGTATTTTGGAAGAAAAGAAAAGCAAAGTAAGTGGGGAACAAATGACAGCATTTTATTCTTGGTACAGTGAAGCACTTAAAAGGGAAAATGAGTCAGGATTAAGAGGGTTGCAAGATTCTAATAAATTGTTGGAACAAGTAAAAGAGGTTAAAAAGAGATCCCTTTATCCTGTCTTAACAGGTTTGGAACAAACTGAAGATGGCCAAAAAGCAGAAACTTCTGAAGAGGATGATAATCCGCCAGTAGCTACTGCACCCCCACTCCCATATGCACAGATATGGGTACCTTCTGTACAAGACTTTGTTGTTTCTCAGACCCACACTTTTCGGTCAACCATCCATTGGACACCCAGTCTGCATGATACCATTACATCTCAGATTAGTCTCCCTGTTTAATCCTCATCTTCTGAACAGGCTTCTGCAGTCGAGGGGGATTCTTCCTATCCTCAGATAGCTTCTACTTCCCCAACAGGGGCATTAGTATTTGACACTCCTGTATCTCACCATACACGCTCACATGACAGGAGATTATGACCTCTGGAGGAGATCTTTTGGCACCTCTCAGGGAAATCCTGGGGGCTAACAATAGAGAACTTGTTCATCATCCTTGGACCCCCTGCTGATTTGCATACTACATCCAAAAATTTTCCAAGTATTAGAGAAGATCCATTAAAATGCAAAGAGGAATTAAAAACTATAATAGAATGTTACAATCCTACTTTGACAGATTTAAATCAGCTGCTTAGTGTAGTTACTTCAGATGAAATAAGGAAGCAGTTACTGGAAAAGGCCGAGATAACAGATTTCACTCTCACAGGGAATGCATTAACAGATAAACGGACAATGTTAAACAAAATTACGAATGTGTGTCAAGTTAGGACTGACTAGTCTAAAACGGACAATGTTAAACAAAATTACGAATGTGTGTCAAGTTAGGACTGACTGGTCTAAAATACAGGCATGCAAACAAAATAAAGGGAAGCTGCTGCGGACTACTTGAGTCATCTTAAAACAGTATTTGCTAGACATTCAGGGATACCAGACCCAGAAGAGCAAGCTAAGTCAGCTACTGCAGCAGCCTTTGTGCAGGGTCTGTAGGCCCCTGTACAAAATCAAATAAAGCAAGTGCTCATAGACTGGCAAGGAAAGGACTTAGACTCTTTATTAAGTGCTGCAAATCACTGTACAGTGTATCAGGAAAACAGAGAAACGATATTGAGGATAAGCTGTTAAACTGTACAAATCAGGAAGCTGGAAAACCCAAGGGGTTGAGGCAGAAGCAGGGGAAGAGGAATTGCTAGAGGATTTAGTAAAAGTGCTGGCTGAGGGAACAAGGTGCAGCTGGTTGGCAACAATGAGCTGGTAGTGCCCCTCCAGCTTCATCTAACACATCTTGCTTCAATTGTGGAGAAGCAGGACATTGGAGAGGGGAATGTCCTCACAGGCAAATGCAGAGAGTCCAAGATACTTGGATTGAATGGCAACCAAATTATAATAATGCAGTTTTTCCTTCACCATCTCCTGAGATTGGAAAGAGTCAGGAAGCTTCATACTGACTAGGTCAAGGAAATAACACAGAAGTGAATCTTAACCCTCTACTGCCAATAGTTCAAAATGGTCCCTATGTTAAGATGAAAATAAATAAATAAATAAATAAACTGTTTCTGATGGACACTGGAGCCACTAGGTGAATGTTAAAAAATTACTTCGGATAGTCATATACCAGTATCAGAGCATAAACTAAAGGCAGTCAGAGTAACAAATACTATGGTTACATATCCTGTTTTGGAACCCATCCCCATTTCTTTAGATCTGATCAAAGGAAAGCATTATTTTCTTTTGACTACTACTGCATCAGTAAATCTGCTAGGAAGACATTTGTTATGCAAGCTGGGTTGTACTATTTACTGTACCCCAGAAGGGGAGAATGTTCCGACAGAATCAGAGGGGGAAGTATTGGCAGTTTTAGCAGAAGCTGAGGAACAGCCTGTTGGAAGCATACAGGCAGATGGAGAGTTACTACAGCAGGTACCTGACAACTTGTGGACTAACCATACAGATGAAGTAGGTATGCTGAAATTGGCAGAACCAGCAAAAATAAAATTAAACCCATCAAAACCTCTCCCTAGAGTTCCACAATATCCACTAAAGCCAGAAGCAGAGCAGGGAATAAAACCTGTAATTCAGTCTCTGATACAGCAAGGAGTAATCATGCCAGCTAAAAGCCTTTGTATTACTTCTATTTTTCCAGTGAAAAAGCCAGGAAAGGATACTTATAGGTTTGTACAAGATTTAAGGGCTGTAAATAATGCAGTATTGCCTACTTTTCCTGTTGTTCCAAATCCAGCAACAGTACTAAGTTGCATACCACCTACAGCTAGTTACTTTTCTGTAATAGATTTATGTTCAGCATTCTTTTCTATACGTATTCACCCTGACAGTCAGTTTCTGTTTGGTTTTACTTATCAGGGACAGCAATATACCTGGACATGGTTACCACAAGGATATACTGAATCTTCTTCATTATTTTCTCAGATTCTGAAAAAAGATTTGGAGAATGTGAGATTTGTGTGTGTGTGTTTGTGCGTGAATACAATACAATACGTAGATGATTTACTAATAGCATCAAACTGCTTTCAGCAATGTCAGCAGGATACCTTGCATCTTCTGACTATCCTTGCAGAAAAGTGAGACAACGTGTCTAGAGAAAAACCTACAATTGTGGTCACCTCAGGTACGTTATCTTGGTCATTTAATATCTCAGGGTTGCAGGCAGATGTTACCATCTCGTATTGATGCAACACCTAAGGCCCCATGTCTGACTACTCAGCGACAGCTTAGGTCTTTCCTAGGTATGGCAGGATACTGCAGACAGTGGATTCCTAACTATGCAGAAATTGCCAAATCTTTGATGAATCTCTTAAAGCAGGATGCACCAGAGCCTCTCCTTTGGAATACCGAAGAGGAAAATTCATTTCAGAAAGCTTTAGCTACTGCCCCAGCTTTAGGGTTACCAGGGTACAATAAGACTTTTATTTTATTTTGTCATGAAAAAAAAAAAGGATTTGCTCAGACTACTTGCACAGAAACATGGGGACAGCTATCATCCATTAGCTTATTACAGCATGAAACTTGATTCTGTTGCAAAAGGTTTTCCCCCCTGTTTAAGGGCAGTTGCTGCTTCTGCCGCCGCCATTCTAGTTAATCTTGCACAATTGCTGGTGCTCAGGCATGATCTCACAGTAGCTGTCCCTCATTCTGTATCAACTCTTTTGCTTAAAATGAAAACTCAGCCCCTCTCAACTGCATGTCTAACTAGATATGATTTTGTACTTCTTTCTGATCCATCTAGGTCTCTGATCTGTCTTGTTCTAAATCCTGCATCTCTATTGCCTACTGCTTAGGAAGGCGAAGAGCATGATTGTGTGTGTAACTAACTATTTGCTTTCTTAGGAAAGACTTAAAGGGACAATCCCAGTGTTTAAAATTCGGGTCCATACTAGAGCTGATCAAAGTAATGCCCACTTTACCACGTCACTCGTATTCCCACCCATAATATCTTTTTTTTTTTAATGTTTGGTATACCTTCATTTCCAACCCTGTTTTGTCTCCTAGTGTCACCTACAATTTGATTTTACGTTCCTATCTAAAGTGGACTTTTCTGCACATCTGTTTCTTTAACAACCTGGCTTGTTTTACTGTTTTTTCTTTTGTTATTTTATTTATTTAATGCTTTTGTAGAAGCAATGAATAAGAAGTTATGTACCTACCATAACATTCCATGTTAGTTGTCTTCTTCTCGCCTTCTGTCTTGCTGGTTGGGTTCGGAGCCGATCCTCTGCTCCAACTCGGCCATCTTCAAAAGCTCGAGAGCTGCTTACTGGCTCGAGGCCCCCCTATATCCCATGATGCCTGGCGCTAGATACCCAGATCTCATTTGGTAACCTAACTACAGACATAATAACAATTATAATAATACAGTAAACTGTAGTAGGATACATGAACCTACTGGAGCGACTGACAGTCAGATGTAATAGCCAGAGAAGACTCAGCCAGTGATAAACCTAAGGAACTCTTCTCGGTCTACTAGGATAGGGGGATGGAGGGTGGGACACAAGAAAGAAGGCAAGAAGAAAACAACTAACATGGAACGTTATGGTAGGTACATAACTTTTTAATGTTAAGTTGTCTATCTCGCCTTCATTGTTGCTGGTTGGGACAGCGTCCCTAGCACCTCAATCCTGGGTGGCTCATCGGAACAGACTCTTCAGAACAGTGGAACCAAAATCAGCTCTGCTCCTGGAGGCCACATCCAGCTTATAATGTGAAATGAAGGTATGTGGATTAGCCCATGTAGCTGCCGCACAAATAGTTTTCATTGGTAATCTGGCCTGAAAAGCCACTGAAGTAGCTAGAGCTCTGGTGGAGTGACCTTTGGGTTTAGCAGGAAGCTCTTTATTTCTTAACTGATATATAAAAGTAATAGTAGAAGTCAACCACCTAAATAAGGTTACTTAATACCTTGTTTTCCCTCAGCGTAGGACAGGAACAACTGGTCTGATTTTCTGATTTGCTTGGTTCTATGCAAATAAAAACGTAATTGTCTATGAACGTCCAACTGATGTAACTTGTATTCTGCCTTGTTGGAATAATTTGGAAAGAACACAGGTAGGTCAATGGACTGATTCAAATTATAATCAGAAGTAACCTTTGGAAGAAAGGAAGGGTTAGTATGAAGAGAAACTCTATCGTTGTGAAAAACTAGGTAAGGAGGATGAACACAAAGAGCCTGAAGTTCAGAAACTCTTCTGGCCGATGTAACTGAAACCAGAAGAAGGGTTTTCCAAGAAAGAAACTTCAAAGAACAAGAAGCTGCCGGTTCAAAAGGGGGTAGTATCAGGGAAGCTAAAATCAAATTCAGATCCCACGGAGGTGGGGGATCTCTTACTGGGGGCCTGAGTAGAGTGGTCCCTTTAAGAAAGGCTTTACAAAGCTTATGGGACATGATGCTTGAATCAGATAGGCCTGTATGAAAGTTTGAAATTGCAGCTAGCTGAACTCTAATCATGGCAGAAGAGGATCCAGCTCGAAAAAGTTCTGCTAGAAATTCTAAAATATGGTGCACAGGGGTTGAAAAGGGATCTATATTCCTGGTCTCTGCCCATAAGGAAAAACGTTTCCACTTACTAGCATAAGTTTTCCTAGTGATCGACTTATGTGAGGACAAGATGATTTCACGCACCGAGTGGGAGATGTTCGGAAGCCTGGCAAAGGTCGGATGTGGAGAAACCAAGCAGTGAGCTGGAGAGATTGAAGAGATTGGTGCAGCCCGCCCGATTGATAGATCAGGAGGTCTGGAATTGGGTCCAGGGCTGCTCCAGAAGGTGATGATGCAGGAATGGAAACCAAATTTGTCGAGGCCAGTAAGGGGCAATGAGGATCATCTTGCATCCCAATGTGGTAGCTTTCTGAATTAGTTTGGGAATCAGGGGAAACGGAGGGAATGCATAAAGAAGTCCCTGAGGCCAATCGTGAACTAGAGCGTCTCTGGGGAAGTGTCCGGGAAGAGGGAGGAGAGAGAAGAAATTGTTGCACTTGCTGTTGAAGGGGGTGGCAAAAAGGTCGCAGCAAGGCTGACCCCATTTGCGGAAGATTTTGTCCGCCACAGTCTGATTGAGAGACCACTCGTGAGGCATGAGGCATGAGAATTGCTCTGCTCAGCCTGTCTGCAATAACGTTGGACTTCCCAGGGATGTGAGCTGCTATCAGAAACTGTTGGGAAGAGATTGCCCACTGCCAAAGTCTGAGTGCTTCTTGACATAAGGGGTATGACTTGGTTCCGCCCTGCTTGTTGATGTACCATACTACTGACATATTGTCTGTGTGAATTGCAATGGTCCCGGTGGGAAGAGAGTTCTGAAGAGCTTGCAATGGTAAAAGCACGGCTCTCCTCTCCAAGACATTGATATGCAGATGGTACTCATGAGGCTGCCAGGTGCCTTGGACTGTTCTGCCCTGAAAATGCCCCCCCACCCAATCAGGGAAGCGTCCGTGGTCACCGTAGCTACTGGAGGAGGAAGAACGAATGGTCTGCCCTGGTGTAATGATGGGGAAACCATCCACCAAACAAGTTGGTTTTTGCAAGACTGTGTGATCATTATCATGTGAGACATTGGGAGTTGCTGTAAGGACCATTGTGTGAACAGCATCCACTGAAGAATCCTCATGTGAAAACGTGCAAGGGGGACTAGTATGATAGCCGCTGCCATGAGACCCAATGTTCTTAGGACGAATCTGGGCTGAATCTTTTTGCATCCTAATAAGACCTGCACATGTCGTCGAATGGCTAACACTCTGTCTACTGGAAGTCTCACTGACATGTCCTTTGTGTTTAAGTTTGCGCCTATAAAGGTGATAGATTGACAAGGCGACAATGCAGACTTTTTGAAATTTATTGTGATGCCTAGAGTGGAGCACTTTTGGATGGTGTATTCTCTGGCTCGCAGCAGGTGATTCCTGGTGGTTGCAGTAAGGAGCCATTCGTCTAAATATGGAAACACCTGGAATCCTTCCCATCTCAAGTGAGCGGTAACTACTGCCAAACATTTGGTGAACACCCTGGGGGCTGTGGTGAGACCAAAGGGCAGAGCTCTGAACTGATAATGACTGGCTCCCAGCCGGAAGTGGAGGAATCTTCTGGAGCACCTGTCCATTTTGATATGGTAGTACGCGTCCTGAAGATCTATGGAGCACATCCAATTGTCCTGACCCAGAAAGGGTAAAATGGACTGTAGCATGACCATCCGGAACTTCGTTTTTTGAACAGACCTATTTAGTCTGCTGAGATCCAGAATGGGTCTCCAGTCCCCTGTCTTTTTTGTACCGAAAAGAACCTTGAGTAAATTCTGGATCCTTGTTGGCCTGCTGGGACTGACCGGATGGCTCTTTTTCTTAGCAGTTCTGAAATTTCTTGAACTGCTTGATCCCTTAGATTGGGTGGAACATCTAGAAGGGATTTGTTTTTAAAGTGTGGAGTGCGAAAGAAGGGGATTTTGTAGCCTTCGGATATGATAGAAAGTACCCATTTGTCTTGTGTTATACTTTGCCAGGCTTTTGGGTACAGCGATAATCTTCCTCCGACTGCCTCCGAAGGTGGACAGTCGAGCAGCACTTCAGGGATGCTGGAAGGGCTTGTCAGAGAAGGATTCTCTTTGGCCCCGATTTTGCAGACCCCTTCTGCTGTTGTTCCCTCCTCTGCCCCTGGAGGGGGGAACTCTCTACATGTGTCTGGCACAGCTCCCTGGGGTTTCCGGAACCACATTTTCCCACTCTTCTGACCCTTGGGATGCGGTCTTGAAGGAGTGGAAAAATGGACTCCAATAGCAGAGAGAGTCTTGCCTTCCTGCTTACACCTGGTAAGGGTATCCTTCACCTGTGGTCCAAACAGAGCAGAACCATCAAAGGGGGTGTTGGTGAAAGACGCCCTGAAGGGTTCCTGAAAGTTGCATAACCGCATCCAAGCGTGTCTCCTCAAAGCCACACCTGTGCCTGTGGCCCTACTCGCGCCATCGGCTGCATAAGAGATGAGCTGCATGGAGGAGTTTACTACCGAATTTAGAGTCGCCAGCTGGAAGGCAACCATACCCTGGGCCCCCGCAGCTGATGGATCTTGAAGGGTATCTCCTAGCTTTTTAAGGAGATCCCTTTGAAGGTGGGTAAAATGGCACAAATAGTTCAGAGACCTCATGGAGAAGGTCGCTGAGGAAAACATCCGCTTCCCATATCTGTCCATCGTCCTAGATTCCTTATTAGGGGGATGTACAGACGAAGAAGTTTCAGACAACTCCTTTTAAGTGGCCGCTGCTACCAACATGGCATCAACGGGAACACCCTTGGTCAGAAATTGCTTGTCTTGAGGGGCAGTAATGAATTTTGAGGGCCTGCAGGGAGTTGGTTCCATTGTGTCTGGAGCTGACCACGTCTTTTGAGGCACCACAGACATCAGTGGATCGAAAGGCGGAGACACCCAGGAGGTGGAGGGTCGGGAACCAAACGCGTCCAGGAATACCGACTCATCCTCGGAAGGGTTAAGGGTAGTCCAGTTCCCCCTCTGCCTAAGGATTTCAAGGATGTCTGAGAAGGAGACGTCCACAGAGGGGGATCTTGGGGACCCTTCTGACTCCTCCAAGTCGGTATCTGAAGTGACAGACTCAGGGGAGTCAACATGCTTCCTCTTGCATTTCCTTTTTCGAGGGGGCTCCTTTGAATGAACGGGAGAGGCCTCGATAGAGGAAGATACACCCAATGGGGTGCCCTGGAGCGCTTGTTCCCCACGCTTGGGGTCTGGAGGAGGGGCAGAGACAGGAGCAGGCACCATGGGGGGAGGAGCCGATGAGGCTAACCATGAGGCTGACTCAGATGCCAGCACACTCCTCATGACCTCGAAGGCACCCCTTCCCAATACCGGAGAAGGCTCCGGCTCTGAAGAGACCGGGATCCTTCCCGGCACCGAGACGGCTCCAAAGTCAATGTAGGAGCCAAACTCACCTGCACCGTAGCTCCGAGAGGGAGAACGGGGTCGGACAAGGGTCCGATGCCACTCACCCCTTCAGAGCCGACGAGGGAGTCCTGGTGCCCAGATCCCTCCAAGGACAACACCATGGAAGAGATCGGAGCCGACGACGGAACCGAAAGGGGAGGTATCGGTGCCAATGGACCCACGGTTCCAGCCTCAGCATGCTCCGACTCCGAACTCAAGGGATGAGTCGAAGGAGGAACTGTTACAGAAACAGGTAGAGCCGAACCCTGATGAGGGGGGGCTGGATAGCATTTTTGCCAGGGCCTGCGACTTTAAAAGCCTGCTCAGCACTCTCTCCAAATCATGGTCAGATAGTCTAGATGACCGAGAAGAGTGGAATTGATGACTCTGCTCTGATTGCAACAAGGGTGACCCTGGAGCCGAGTGTATCGACTCCAAGGATGGTGACCTGGAGTGTTTTCAACTCCCTGACGGTTCCGATGGAAGAGTCGGGGCTGACTGGGAGATAGGTACTTTGGAGCCAAAGTTGACTTAGAGATAGGTACTTCGGTTCCAGCCGGAACTGAAGTTGAAGCAGAAGCCATACCCGGCGACGGCTTCGATGGCCTAGAAGGTTTCACTGACTGAGACTTGGCTGGTGATCCTTCAGGTTTAAGCAAACCCCTAAGGATAAGCTTATTCCTATGCTCCTGCAGGACTCTTGGACTAAAAGCGTGACACACCGAACAAGAGTCCTGCAGGTGTAGGGAGCCCAAGCAGTAGACACTAGAAGTGTGACCATCTGTCAGAGACATTTTCTGACAGCACGAGTCACACTTCTTGAATCCCGACATTTCTGTGTCTTTAGACATTCCTATAAAGGAAAATCAAATACAAAGATAAAGTACAAGGGGAAGTAGGTAACTAGAACAACACACACAATCCACACAAGTTACCACACCCTAACAGCACACACACTATATAATATAAGACCTACAAACTACCACAATTTCTAATGAAAAAATTTCTCTACCTTAAAAAAGAAAACAAGGATAAGCCTCTAACTAAAACGGCTTACCTTAAAAAGGCAAAACGGGAGTGGGGGAGGGAGGGGAAAAAACTCCCTAAGGAGAAAAGAAGTTTTTAAGGGGAATTCAACACTAACAAATTATAACAAATTACCACAGAACCTACAACTATGCTATGACAATAAGTATATGAGTAATAAAATTCAACAAGTCCTAAATATTATTAACAAAGTGAAAAAATACGACCTGAGCCAGTAAACGCAACCTCATAGCAGAAGCGGTAAACGAGATCTGGGTATCTAGCACCAGGCATCATGGGATATAGGGGGGCCTCGAGCCAGTAAGCAGCTCTCGAGCTTTTGAAGATGGCCGAGTCTCAACCAGCAAGAATGAAGGCGAGATAGACAACTTAACATCGATCGTTTAATGCAATGATCATTTGTTAAGCACTTAGAAGCATCTGCGTATGTACTTATATGGGCTGAACAACTGATGGTTAGATTAGAATTTTGATTGTGAAAAGTACTGTCCTTTGTGAGTTTCACATTTCATAGCATTCAACGAACCTAACCTAATTTAACAACATTTTATAAGGATAAAGGCTTGGACTTGTGATGATCGTAAACCAGGCGTGGGCTGTTATAGTCTATTTTGGCAGGGAATTTTATTTGCTAGATGCTTTTCACTTAAATCTTACTTTTTTGTTAGAGAAATAAATGGCACTGAGTGAACTGAAGGAACGCTGTAAAGTTATGTTTTAACTGCGATGCAAACCAGGCTGCTTAACTCAGATTTTGACAGAGATGTAACTCGCACTAAATTATATGGGATAGAAACTGTAACTGCTAACTGCATATGTGTTAACTGAAATAAACAAAGATTATTTCACTTGCACGCTGGGAACTGGTATAATGGTGTATCATTTAATAAATAGTGTACAGTTCTTAATCATAGGGAATTCGGTCAGATAGTACATGCTAATCATTTGTGTTGTGAATTAGTCTGGTTTTGCATTGACAGCTGTAATAACGGCATGTTACGTTTCTGCTTTTTTTTATTTGTTTTGCTGGATGTAGAGACCTTTGCTCACGAACATACTAGCTTGATTACTACATCTTGATATGCACATTGATGGACATATTATTCTGTAAACTGATGCATCAATTATCTCTTTAGTGTTTATTTCAGAACCCTTTACTTATGTGTGATTCCTGGCGCTCGCTACTGTGCTTCTGCAGTTTTACAGTAAAGCACCAGTATTAGTTGCTGCAGCTCTGTTACTGTATATTGTTTCTATAGCAACACTTGCCGGTAAGCAGGCACACACTATGTACTATATGGTACATTTGCTCAGCTGGAGGGGTAGCAAATGCAAATAGTTAAAAAACAAACAAAAACATTTCTCTGATCTTCCGCTTTCCCATACAAATGCTGCCTGTTGAACTTTGTAGCCATCGTAAATCACAGCCAAAAATCAAACCTAGAACAGAAAAAGAAAAAACAGCAGACCACTAAACAAGTAGTGCTGAAATGCTTCTCGCACTCTTGAGCATACCACTGTTCATCAATTAACACTTTTGTCTGTTAAAAAAAAAAAAATTAAGCTCTATTCATATTGTTTTATTTTTAATTAGCCTTTGCTGCTGAGGGGGAGAAAATGTGAAAGACAGTTTTGCTTGTAAAGTACAGACTGGCCGGAAGCAAAAAGTATACTTAGCTCATGGAACCGCAAGTGGCAAGAGATACTATCTGTATATTGGGGAACAAGAAATGACACAGAAGTTTTATAAGTTATTTTTTTTACTTGCTGCAGCTATATTGGAGGACTGACCGTTTTCTTTAAATACCAGTCTAAGCATTGCATTTAGTTAATGCTTACAAATGAACATTGCCTTTGCAAGTTGCCAGTTCCGGTTTATCGCGATCGCGCCCATTTCTAGTTTTTGAACTGCTGAATACCTCTCAATCTCTTATGCAAGAAATCTGGACAAAGCTTAAAATAATGGGGGCAAGGGCCAAAAAATTAGGGACAGATTTTAAATGTTACTCTTATAAACTTAAAAAGTTGCATGAATAGAAGGCTTTGTATTCGTATGCATTTTCTGAAGAATACAAACTCTGAAATTCAAGTGTTATTATTCAGTGGCTTCCATCCTCAGTGGTTTGCCAGAAATCCACAAATTTTCAGGAACAGACCAAAAATATGAGGCAAAAATGTAGACATTCTGTGAAAATCTAGACAGTTGAGAGGTGTAAATGTTGGTGATGTCGTTCTTTAATTATTAATATAGTTTAATATTTATTAACTGTATTCTACATGTCAGTGTTTCTATTATAGATTCCTGATAAGCCTACTACTGTTGGCGTCAGTGACTTTATTACAGGAAAGATGGAAACAATGTGCTTTATTTTTATTCATTTATTTATTTACTCATGTTCAGAAAGGTAGAGAGGGTACAGCCAGCTGTCAGTGAAAGAGACAGTTTGATACTGGGAAAGTTAAAACATTTACGCCTACAGCATTTTCCTGTTCTTCCAGCTAGTGCCCATAGTTACTTATGACATCCTTACTTAGGACACTGACTTCCTTTATTAAATTACTTAAGAATTAATAATAAGTATTATACAATGAATGGCCATTAACATTTCAAAAATGGGCACACTGATTGGTCAGCCCAACCAGCGTGCCCATTGCAAAACGAGCATTTACTAATGGAAAAAAAAGTCCAGTTGCCCAGAATTTCTTCCATTACTATATGCTATAACTTTTTTAAGTTTTCTTCACCATTTAAAAAAAAATAGCAAAATTAGAATTCCAGACAGCTCTGAGGTACAAGACAGACAGTATGAACAAAATCCTAAGAAAATCAGTAACATTATTCAAAACTAAAGAAACTTATCTGATTTTCATTGTATTTTTCTCCATCCTATCTCTCTTGTACCTCTTAAATGTCTGGATTTCAACCTTTTATTTAACAACAACAGAAAAAAAAAGGAGCAATAGACATCTTCCTTTCTCCATTGCTTCCTTTACTCAGCACTGATGTACTGCACAAGCGACCAAACCACACTGTGTGTTATTGCTATATTAGAATCAGCAAGGTGTACATAATGAAATGGTTGTAGGATTTTTAATCTAAAGTGTCCTGCAATGGAAATATTAATAGATTTTTTTGTAATTTGCTATTCGTATTTTCAAAACTAACAGAAAGCCGCATTTTACTAGGGTATTATGTAAAATGGATGATGCAGTGGTTGCGGTAGCATTGTCACCTTACAGCAAGAGGTTCACCAGTTTGATTCTCGGCTGTGGTGCCTTCTGTGCGGAGTCTGCATGCCCTCCCTGCATTCGTGTAGGTTTCCTCCAGGTGCCCTGGTTTCCTCCTACATTACAAAGACATGCATCTGGTGCACTTGTCCTCGAGGATCTGCTGAAAATTGGCTTCATTCCAAGTCGGACTTTCCCAGTAAACAAATGTTAAATAAATTACTAAAATGCAATGGTGACAGGCAGAAAAATGTACTATGAAGGTACACTTGTACACTGTACTACAGAGATTGTTGTTTGTTTGTAGTTACAAAGATAATTTTTCTACCTCTACGTAATACTCAAGCAATTGCATGGTGTCAGGTGCAACTTTAGACAATGTTGAAGAAAACTTCCATGGCGTTTGTGCTGTAAGCTAAGTATGTTGAGACGTATTCAGTGTAGTTTATATTGCTAATTAAGCACAATTTTTCATGTTTCTGCAAATATTTCAGTAGATGAATACTCAAGAGAAGAATTTTTTGAATCATGTAAAAGCTCATGCCTGGCTAACAAAAATATTCTGATACCAGTGGCAAGACTTCACTTCAGACAGATACAGTAGTATCTGAAACATCTTTGGTCCTAGCGCCAGCACCATTTATCTTTTCAAATCTGAGTGCTGGAATTTGTCAGAAGAGAAATCATTTGGTGAAGACAACAGATATTCTTATATACAGGTCATCCCTTCCTCCTCCCAGCTCCAAAGAAGTCAGTCACCACCGATGCTTCGCACTTTGTTTGGGTAGCTGTTTTGGGAGGGATAAAAGTGCAAGGGGTGTGGGACTAAGGACAGATGCAAGCACATACACATCAAGGAGATGCCTGCCCTGATCAAGGCATGCAACTCTCAGAACCACCTTTGGACCCTGGGACCTTTTCAAGTGGTTTGCCAGTCATGCAGTACACCAGCAAGCATGGGAAAACCAGGTTGTACATCCTAGGAAGACTAGCCATGTTAGCTTGGGATACAGCTTCACAGCACAATTTTACTGTATAAGGCATCCTACATTCCATCAGATCAAAAAGTGTGTTTGAGACAAACTGAGCAGGACCAGGACAAACCCTCATGAATGGAAACTAGATCAAGGGTCTTCCAAGATTTGATCCATCTGTGGGGAGTTTATTAAGTAGACCTATTTACCTCCTGTCTGACCAGTCAGCTGACAAGATTCTGTTCCAGGACTCCAAGCAAGAAGGCCTAGAAAACAGTTGCCTTTTCTTTTCTTTGGATAGGAATGTTCCTGTACACTTTTTCTACCCTTTCCATTAATATCCAGGGTAATTCTGAAGATGCAGAAGGAATCTCAAGGATCATTGTGGTGACTGCATTCTGTCTCAGGCAACCATGGGTTTCCCTTCTGTTGAAAATGGTCAGGGACAATTACCACAAGCTTCCCCACAGACTGGATCTACTCGCACAAGAACAGGGGTGTTTGATACATCCTTTCATCAATCAACTTCAACTGACTGCCTGGATGATGAGATCATAATTCTTTTTAGGCACCTGCTTACTGAAGATGTACAGCAGATACTAATAGAGACAAGGAAGCCTGCTACTAGAAAATAGTATTATTATTAGCAAATGGAAGAGGTTTTCTAGTTGGTGCCATAGGGCTAGCTGTTTTCTGCTTCTACAACTGTTGCGAGTTACTATCCTATGACCTTTCTTATTCCTCTGTCAAGGTTCATTTATTGGGTATTTCAGCATGTCTGCCCAAGAATCTTCCTCTTTCAAAGCAGTCTCATTTGAAAATGTTTTTGAAATGCGTTTCGCATAAGAGACCTCCAAGAAAACTGGTGGCTCCTTCTTGGAATCTTAATTTTGTGTCAGCGAAGCTAACACTTGAGCCACTTGAGCAAGCTAACATGGCTGATTTGAGGTTCTTAACATAAAGGTCAGTTTTATTGATTGTTATGACTTCTGCAAGAAGGATATCTGAGTTCCAAGCACTTGCAGTGAGTCAATCCTGTCTCATTTTCCGCAGAGGTAGGTTTCTTTGAGAACTAATTCTTCTTGTATGGCTAAAGTGATATCTGAGTTTACTTTAACCTAAAATGTCCATCTCCGCATTTTCTTTCCTGAACATAAACATGAGGAAAAAAGGATACTACATTTCTTGGATGTCCACAGACAACTAGGGTGCTATCTTGACATAACTAAATCTTCAGATCAGTTCATTTGTTGTGATTGTAAGAAGGGCCAACCTGTATCAAAACTGACTATTTTCACATGTTTGTCTAAGCCTATTACCTTCTGCTGTACTCGCCGTACCAAATTATTCCAGGCAGGGTCGAGACCCACTCTACCAGGGCCTTGGCTTCTTTATCTATGGCTTTTTGGAAAGGGTTCCATTCTAGAAGTATTCTAGAAGCTGCTATTTGGTCCTCTGTACATACTTTTACAAAATATTATTAGCTTGAGTCTTTCTCTAGGTCCAGATCAGGGTTTGCTAGGGCCATTCTCCTGGGGATCCTGCACTACTCTCCTTCCTCCCAAGTGTAGACAGCTAGGGTAATCTATGCAGATAGCTAAAGCTATTGCAGCAATGATCAATATGATGAACATAGTACAGTTATTTGTCCTGACATTCACTGCTGCAGTATTCATAACCTTCGGGATTCCCTGCCATGGAAGCCCGTTATCCGGCTAGTATACTTAAGACTTCCTGTTGCATTTAAAAGGTATGCCTGAATGTCACTCAATGTTCCTTGTGTACTGTGGGGCATACAGGTGATGTTCAGGCTTACCATTAACAGAACTTCTTTGCCACCAGTCCAAATTCATTTTTTTCACTGTCAGTCTTTTTACATGTGTCCGTTTTGCCAGTTAAACACATTTCATTTTCCAGTGTTTACCTGTGCCTGTTTGCAGATAAGTGCCCTGTTTTTTTTCCTTTGGGTTAATGTCATCCATGAAGGGTAAACGCCCGAGTAGTAAACAGATTCCCCAAATAGACTGCCACTATAAGTGTCTTTTTTGTCTAGGAGCGTCTCATGACCATACGTCTTATTCTATTTGCCAGGCATTCATTCCAAAAACCCTTTTCCTTGTATCTTGAGAACCAGCATCTTAAGCTTCTTGCTAAAGATATAATGGATGGAATCTCCTGCTCCGAGGGTCAGTTGTTAGGGAAGAAGAAGGTGAAAAAGGTGCGACTAGAATCTTCCGCTCTCCAGCCTTTGCCAGGTGTTTCTTCTGAGGTTGTTACAAACCCAGAGGCTTGCTGAGCTGTGTTGTCAGATTCCTCTATCATGACCATGTTGGAGGCCGGTGAGGTTCCGAATGGCAACATGTCTGATGACACTTTGCAGACATCCACCTCTAATGTTCAAGGGGAACCATAGTTGATCTTTTTGCAAGGGGCATAGAGGAGTTGCTCAGATTTTAGTTGGGGAAGAAGTTCCTACTACAGTTCTTGACTGTCATCCTGGGTCTGAGTCTTCTCTGTTTTTTGAGGGGTTATTCCCTTAAAAAAGAAACAAAAACTTAGACATGTTTTTCTGCCCCTAGGGATTCTCAAAGTGAATGGCAGGCTTTCACTCAGGGGTTGTTTTCTGCTTTAATTTCTTTAAATCCTCCTCAGTGGGTTTCATTTCCTGCTCTTCCGTAGTCCTGTACTCCCCTTAAAAAGCTTAGAGAACAGGATCCTTCTGAGACTGAGTCAGATTCTAATTATGAATCTCTGACTTATCCTACTCAGATTACTTCTTTGGACTATGGGTCAGAGGAAGAGGAGTCTAGTAGTCCAGCTGCTCCTTTTGAGGAAATTTCCTTCGGGAATCCACTCTCTAGGATGGTTGTGCTCTTGTCCATGATATCCATAGGAGGTACTATGAGTTGCTACAGTTGGAGTCTCCTAAATCTGCGGCTATTCCTCCTGTTTTGGTTCCTTTGCTGGCTGTTTTTTTTCCAATGCCTCTTATGCTGCTGATTATTTACCCCCTGCTCCCATGAAGCCTGACAGGGTGCCTGAGGAAACCAAGAAAGATTTTCTTGGTATCTTTGCTGTATGTTGGTCAAAGACCAGATTGCTGTCTACATATGTTCCCAGATCCACAACTACCTGAACGACTATTAGGGGTGTTTTTATTGATGGAGTAATTAAAATGTATAGATAGTTTTCCAAAAGAAATTATAGTGCATTTCTTGATGTTGAGTTTTAAACTGTGGCTTTGGCACCAGTCATTTTTCTGTTAAACCCTCTTGCAAGATGTTTTGTCATGGGTGATTTTATGACACTTCGCCAGTGTACAGTTGTCTGTGAACTCAGTGAGCCAAAGGACTTTGACATTAGCCTTGACTACCAGAAAGTAGATGCCAATTGGGAGCGGGCCCAGCATGGAGCCCTGGGGTACTCCACTGTTGATCAGTCGCTTGGTGGAGGTGTTTTTACCAATCCTGACTTCTTCAGTCCTTTTAGTGAGCCAGCCAGCAATCATGAGAGTTAGTAGGGATGTATACTTAGTTTGGAGAGTTCATAGGACCATAGGAGGTTACTAGGCTAATGGCACTGGGGCCCTTAGAAGCCTAGCTAAGAGTTTATCCCCAATACCAAACCCCAGTCAGCACCTGTAACCCCTGTCAATGAGGGACACAGGTGGAACCCCTGGGAGAAATGTGTGGTTTCCCATCTACTCATCAAGGTTGTGTTTGAAGAGGGTCAGCGAGGTGCTCTGTTTGACATGTATGGGAAGTCTATTCCAGAAATGGGGTAGTCTCTGGGTCACATATTAGATTCAAGCCTTTTGAGCAGGTAGTGTGTGAGGAGTTAGATTTACTGATATGGAGAATCTAGTGAGACATATAGATTTCCAGTTTCCAGTGTCTGTAGATGGCCCATGTTTGTGCAAAGAGATGATAGTTGCTGTTTTTCATCAGTGAGGTACAGAACTTATTTGGAGGCTACTGTTGAATAGCAATTGCAGAGGGTCTAACAGGTCATGTTTCATGCTATTTAGAATGCTTGCTGTGATATTGTTTGGGCCCATTAATTCAGTGTTCTTGGCTTTAGTGATAGCATTAAGTACCTTTTCCCTAGTGATAGGCTGTGGTGGTGAAGCAATTAACGTTGTCGCCTCACAGCAAGATGTACTCCGGTTTGATTCTCGGCTGGAGCACCTTCTGTGCAGAGTGTGCATGTCCTCCCTGCAGTCGAGTGAGTTTTAAAGACATGCAGGTAGGTGTGGGTGTGTATGTGTGTGCCTTCTGTTAAGAAAAATGCCACTGTCAATCAATCTGTGGACTGGTGATCCACTGTGGCGACCCCTAACCGGGAAAAGCTGAAAGACAAAGTAGGTTAAGTTATATTTGATGGTATTTCCTAAAAGGAGGTTGAAGGGGAGGGAGGAATAATGTTGGAGCTGGATTTCTCAGCAGTTAGGTTTGCTGTATCTTCTGGTCTATCCCCTTTTTAAATTTCTCCAAGTCTTTTGGGTTTCTAATACCATGATGGGAATGGACCCCATTCCTAAGTCAAAGTACGGTTAAAGTTCATGAAATTAGTATAGTTTCAATCTTTGATGTTAGCCAGAAGTGGTCTTCACAGCACCCGTAATGTGCCCAACAATGACTCCTCCTGCAATTTGTATGGTTTTATATAATATATATATATATATATATATATATATATATATATATATATATATATATATGGTTCCCTATCAGAAGCCTGAAACACTATAAGCCTGAAAATAAAAATCCTGAAACCAAAAGCCTGAAAATTCAAAATCCCGAAAACCCAAAATCCTGAAACTACAAATAATGCTAATATGTTACTATAAAGACACTAATATCTACCAACTGACCCTGACCCTGACCCTAACCCTAAGGTCCGTCACTATCGCACACTCACCTGACCCGCGCCCTAACCCTAACTCACTTAAACCGCCCCTAACCCCAATATTTGTCACTATTGCATACATGCCTAACCTGCGCCCTAACCCTAACTCACTTAAACCGCCCCTAACCCTAACATAAAACCAACCGCACACTTACCTGAACCCAACGCATGACCTAACACCACAGGGCTAACAATAGCAAGGCCACAATGACGTCAGTATGTCCATTTTGTGTTTTCAGGATTTTGAGTTTTCGGGATTTTGAATTTTCAGGCTTTTGGTTTCAGGATTTTTATTTTCAGGCTTATAGTGTTTCAGGCTTCTGATAGGGAACCATATATATATATATATATATATATATATATATATATCGGTAAAATATCTAAGTACGATTGTAAATTATTTTTTATAAGACCCATTGCTCCTGCTGCTGGGACTGTCTGGGTATCCTTCTTCCACACTGCTCTCATTTCTGCCTGCAAATCCTGGTATTTTATGACTTTGTGTCTCTCTGTATGTAAGATATTGTATTCACTGGGTGTAGCAATTTCAATGATCAGTGCTAATTTTGTCTTCTTATCATGGACTACTATATCTGGTTTTCTCGCATCTATTTTCTGAACTGTTGGTAAGGGGTGAGCCCATATGATATAAACTTCATCATCTTTTTGTATGATGCTTCCTGGCTCATGTTTCCAGTGTTCTTCAGAAACTTCGATACCATAATGTTTGCACAATCCCCAATGCAAGAGTCTTGCCACATTATTATGCCTTTCAGTATAAAGTCCTTCTGCCATTCATATATCACATCCAGCTGCAAGATGTGTGACTGTTTCCAATTCTGTTTTACAAAACCTACATTTGTCCATTTCTCCCACATGTTCAATCAGTTTTGTCAACCAACGTGTACATAGTCCACTATCTTGGGCTGCCAATATTAACCTTTCATATTTTGTTTTAAATCCACCTCTCCTCAACATGAGCTTGTTCCAAGAGCTTCATATACTTGCAACTGTGTTTATGGATTTTCCCCATTTCTTACCCTCTCATCTGATCCTTCACCTTATATTTGGCTTTTTTTTTTACATTCATTTGCTGCCTGATTTATATCTACATCAGGTTTGATTTCCATTCTCACTTGACGTCGATATGCTTCTGCTAAACTAAGCAAGGAAATCATCTTAGACTTATACTCCTCATGTTTCAAAACTTTCACTGCTTTCAGTCTTATTAAATCAGCAGATATGTATGCAGTCCCATGATTGCAGATCTATACATGTAATGAATTTCGACGAGGCCCATGCCTCCTTCAGAATGGGGAATAATATAATCTTTGTATGCACTGATTTTTATAAATCATTTGATGAACATGAAACTTCCTTGTTTTCCTGTCTAACCTAATACCTTTGGGGGCCCATCAATCACTCCAAAACTGTAAGCTAGGACAGGAAAAGCAAATTGGTTTATAGCTTGGACTTTGTTCCTAGATGTCAATGGTGTTTTCAGTATCATATCAATTGTTCTCTCTCTAAACACTATGTCCCTCACCTATGGAAAATTTCTTACATTATTCCCCTTTACAAGGGTAGTCCCTGTAGAAAAATCTCACATTATCAACCAATTGCCATACTCTCTCCCATAGCAAAAATCTTAGAAAAAATGTATCCACCCAGAGCTTCTAAATCACCTCACCACTAACAACCTGATATCCCCCTCACAGCACAGCTTCAGGCCCAAGCACAGTACTAACACTACCCTAATAACCTTCACCAACACTATTCAACACCTAAAAAATGAAGGACAATTGGTCTCTGCAATTTTTCTAGATATGTCAAAAGAGTTTGACACCATCAGTTGCTAATCTACAAACTTGCAAACTACAATCTCAACTCATCATCCCTAACCTGGTTCCACAGCTATTTGTCAAACCATCAACAGGCTACTAAATGGGAAAACAAGCTCTCTCCTCTTCTGCCTGTATATACTAGAGTACCCCAAGGATCCATACTTGGGCCCCCTCCTTTTTATCATATTCACCGACAACCTAAACTCCACCACCCAACATGCAACTATTATCCAATATGCTGATTACTCCTCACTTATCTGCTGAGTCCCTTCTCACCAAGAACTTCAACAAAAAATGCAAAAATCCTTCTAGGGCATAGAATCGTGCCTCTGCAAGCATCAACTCATCCTAAACCCAAATAAGACTAGGTTAATGATTTTCATTAACAAATCATCCAAGTTAGGCCCTCTACCCCTCCCTGTCTACTCCTCCAGTGGAACCAAAATTGACCCAACTAATCAGACCAAACTCCTAGGAGTTACAATTGATAACCATCTAAGCTTTGATACACACATGTCCATAAAAATCAAAAAAGTCCATATCAAACTAGGTACCCTCTTTAGGGCCAAATCTTACCTCACACACCAAGCCTGACTAGCCACTGCTCGAGCCCACTTACTATCTATTCTCCTCTATAGTTCACATATTTTCACCAACCTACGCAAGACTGAACTTAATACTTTAGAATCCTGCTACAACAAAATAACGATGTTTGCAGCCAATCACTCCCACAAAACACATCATTGCTGTTCTCTACAGCACCTCAACTGGCTGGAATTTCATTTCCCAACCTGTTGACTTTAAACCAGCTTACTATTGCCCACAAAGTCTTACACAGCCCCAACAATTGCCCTGCCCTCACAAACTTGGTCCAACCCAACATTAACAGCAGGTTCCTTAGATCCTCTGACAAATTACTGCTAAAAATTACTCAGTCACACAACTATCATGGTGACTCCCTCTATTCTAATAAAATAGCCAAGCTCTGGAACGCTCTACCTCAGCTCATCCAAAAAAAATACTAACATCTCTTATTTAAAAAAGGCCTAAAAGAATATCTCACCAGCAGATGGATCTGCCTTTCCATTTCACCTGGGTAACACCTTCCTATCCTCTTTTCAGTTCTGTACTCTCCTTCACCTGAAACTAAAAGCTGTTTGCTAGTAATGTTTCTGATAAACATATTTGTACTGCTGTAAATTGCAATATAATGTTCCTAGAATTATTTGTTTTTGTATGTTATCTTTGATTATTGTACCATTGGACTGTGGCTTTTTAACTACTGCACTGTTGTACTGTGCTTTATTAACTACTGTGTGCTTAATAATCATTTTGCTTGTAATTGTTAATTTGTGTGGAGCATTTCTCCCCAGGTCTCCACTGAAAATGGGCTACTGGCCCAGTCAGACGCTACTCTGTTAACAAATGTAAATAAAATAAATAAGAAAAATTATTTGTCGGCATATGTATGAGAATCATTTTATTTAGGTGCCCTTATGAAATGAGGACCAAAATGTTGTTTTCTATGAAAAATTAGTATTTTCTGTCATTTTCAATTGCAATATCAAAACAGGCATATTGTATGTACTCTGAGAGGCATGCACAGATTTGAGATTCACAGATTGTCACTAGGGTGATATAACCAGAGGGGCCTTTCTAGGACTAGCCAAGTTTTCCAAAATGAATAACAATGTCCTGTATCTGAATATGACATTGAGAGCCAGACATTTATATGATACCTCTGTCCATAAGGGACACGGGTGCTAGTACA
The DNA here is from genome assembly GCF_019279795.1 of Protopterus annectens. NCBI lineage: Eukaryota > Metazoa > Chordata > Ceratodontiformes > Protopteridae > Protopterus > Protopterus annectens. The sequence goes on along the minus strand of NC_056725.1, from coordinate 598,198,809 downwards.
GGTGTAACTTTCCTGTTTACCCATTCAGTGGTCTATGTTGCAGTTAAACTGGGTAATAGATGAACTAGGCTTCACATGGATGGGAAGCCTGTTCCATTGGAGGGGCAGTCTGTGGGACATATGTATCTTTCCAGCATGTTCTGTTTAAGTCACAGACAAAATTCAGGTCCCTAGACTTACGAATATGTAGGAGGTCCATATGTGTGAGGTTTGTGGATGCCTTGTAAGCCAGGCATAGATCACCCCTCAGTAATCTATAGGAGACTGAGTAGAGGGCAAAGGGCAATGGCTTTAAGGTGCTCTACATAAGGCAGGTTTGTTAGGCCTTGTATTCTTTTTGTAAGGAACCTCTGAGGTAACTCTAGATGCTGCATATTCTTGGCCAGGTACCTACCAGAGGAAGCATTGTACTCTATGATTGGTCTAATGAGGGTACAGTACAGTGGGATAATGAGCAATTTGACTCTAGATGCCATGCCCTTACTTATAAGTTGCCCCAACATAAGAGGATTTCCTCACCACTGTGGCCACATGGTGGTCGAAAGTAAGGCTACTGTCTATGTGCGTACCCAGATCCCTGAATATTGAGACAACTCTTAGGGGTATGTTGTCAATATGGTAATTGGCCAGGGTGATTGACTCCCCAATGGGTACAGTTATGCATTTCTTAGAATTGAGTTTAAGGCCATGGCTTCAGTATCATTTGTTAGTCAGAGATGGACCTTCTTGAAGAATGCTAGAATCTACAGGGGAGTCAATGATAACCCCCAGCTTGCAATCATCTACAAATTTAGTCAACCGTAAATCTTCAGCATTTGCTTCCATTTCAGAGAAATAGATGTGAAAAGGAGCGGGCTCAGTACAGAGCCCTGGGGAACTCCGCTAGTGACTGGGCCTCTTGGTGGAGGTGGCCTCACCTATTTTGACTTCCTGGGTCCTATCAATGAGTCTGCCATTGAGATTGACTTGTCTACTTTCTTTGTAAGGTATTAAGCTGTACATAATAATAATAATATAAAAGTGAGGTTGTCAGAGGGTCTTATTCTGAAATATCAGTGCAAGGATATTTTCTATTGAAGTTAGGGTGGGATTCAGGTTAGAATGCCCTTTGTAAATTGAGTAGGTACTGTCAAGTTTGAGTGTCACAAAGTAGTTTATGTAATTTATAATGGGTAGTACATAGGCCTGTCTGCTCATTTACAAACAGTATTGTTACTTTTCTACAGTGTGTTACATTGCCTGATAAAATATTAAAAAAAATATTTAGCTTTGTTTCAACAGTGTGCTCTAACTTTCCATGTGATGCTTTAATTGTTTTTGGTCCCCTAGACCTCATGGTACCAGCCCAGCCCCCAGTGCCCCACTTCTATGCCAAGTCTACCAGCCATCCTCCTATCCCTAGAGTTTTCTGGCATTTTCTGGATACAGTCATGGATCCTAAAGGTACCATGGGAGCTCAACCATCTGTACTTCCTTCCTGGGGAGTTTCATTTTATATGCCCTACCTGCTTTCCCTTTCCCCACCCCCATGCTCATTGACTGTATTTGAGGACAACTCTCCTGTATCAACCAAACCTCACCTTAGGAAGCAACATCAATGAGCACCCTCCCTCCCAGGATGGGCATTCCCATCCCTCCCTGTTGCTCCCTGTCACCTGAGCCGCTAATCGAACACAGGTCAGCTGGGCCATGGTTAGGGCTTTACCACTTTAAGCCACTTGAGCAGGGCAGCTGGGATGTAGTTAAGGATTTATCGCTCTGCACCACTTCAGTGCCAATTTTTATTTTTAGGATGATCTATTTGTTGATGGTGAATGTTTTTTAGTAGGAAGCATTTATTTGAGATTACACTTTTCATGAGTAAAAGCTCATTATATCTTATAAATTCTGCTGCAATTGTTGGGCCACTATGAAAGATTGTGGCTACCACTGATTGGGAATGCAGTTATCCCTGTATTTTTCCCTATTATAGTTAGCATGAATTTACTCTTTTTTGATAACTTCTAACAGTTGCAAAAACTATAAACAGAATAGTTACACTAAGTAGAAGTTGGGTGGTTACCACACACACATACTCATGCTGATGTAAAATACTGCAACAAAGACCACTATTTCATAAAGCAATACTGGTGAAGACTCTCTCTGTGTACATTGAAGCAATAAAACTACACAAAGGACTATTTCTGTTCATCTACAAAAAAAAAAGTCTCTCAAACCAGTTTTGTCACAATCAAAAGGTTCTTTTCACCATCTTTCTTCTTTTTTGATTTCCTAATAGAAGATGTATAAGCTTCCTTGGAGTATTATGGAAGGTCTTTTTTGTAACACAGTCCTACAAACCAGTATTCTATGCATAAACTCCCACATCATTAAGAGGCCAACACTCTCTAACAGGCCCACAAGCCCACCTTTAATGTTCATTAACTTAACCTTTCTATCTAATACAAAAATATATAGGTCTGTTTTAACGAATCAACATTGTTTAGATTATGTGCAAAATGCTATTTACATAAATGTTTTTTTACATTTATGTATGTTCAATTTAGTGACATTTTGATATATCATATTGCAAGGACTTCCACACAATTTAATATTCACATGCATACATATATACTATGGATTTTGATTAAACTGGGCCCAGAAGTAACTGAAAATGCAACTTGTAAGCTGAGCAAAATCTGCTGTATCCAAATTTGTGTAGTATAGGTTGTAAAAATACATGGTCTCACCAATAGAAAATTTTAATGTACAGATTTCACCACCACTCGTACAGAAAGTGTAAACGTAGTTCAAACTATATACATTCAAAATGGTGTAGTTATTGCAGCTGAGCACTGAATTTCCACTGCTCGTTTCGACAAATACACAAGATCCTTGTATCCATCTGAGCTAACACCTCTTTGGCAAATCTGGTCTGTACTCTTGTGGGAGGAGAGGGTAGACTCTGCCCTTCTGAGCTGGGAATTTCTGGTTAAAGGCTTATTGTGCCTGCTTATTTGAACTGTTTCTTTCAGAAATTGTTGCACCTTGTTTGCTGTAGCATAGACTAGATTCAGACCTGCTGAATCTAGCTTTGTTTGTATAACTTGAGCACTAATCCAGGCCTTCTTTTTTGGAGAAGGTTCCCTTGCACCCTAGTGGCAGGAGTGTGCAATTAGAACTTGTCTGATTAATGACAGCTGAAACGGGTCTCAGTTTTGAGTTTTCTTATTGGTTAATTGACTAAGTTGTTAAAACCAGTTTTCTCGTTTGCCACTGTTATAGTTAAAAAAAAAAAAAAGTTCTAGCTTCTTTTCCTGCCTTTCCTGTCAGGTTTGGCACTCAAACCTGATTCTTTGAGCTCAGCACTTTGCTTAGAACTCATTGTAAGCACTAGATAGTCTACAAATTGCTACAGCACTTGGCTTTCCTTACTAGTAAAGAGGAAAACAGTTTTACTACTTAAATAAATAAGCATCTATCCAGACATGTCTAAGAGTCAGCTCCCGATGTTTTCTCCTGTCTACCTGGTGAATCTGGGTATCCTGGCACAATGTAGCAATTGCCTCATGTACACAGACAACTCTTTCCTCCTACCACCCAACACTACAGCCTGTGAGAGATGCTCTTATATAACCAAACTGGAAGCGAAGCTCTCTCCAGCCATGACTGGACTAGTCAGTCAAGAGGAGAAGGTAAACACCTGCACCACACCACACTCAACACACAGTCCTTCAAAACATACACCCCCCAAACCCTCACATAGTAACACAAAACACACACCTACATTCATGGAGGCTCTTAAAAATCTGCCCAAGCAACAGAGACCTCCGAAGCTGAAATGCAAGCAACCACTACCCCCGAACACAACTCAAGTGACACATAGCTCACAAAACCAGTGTGCCACTCAACCCAATGCACTAGTCATAGGTGACTCAATAGTTAGGCACATTGATGTCCCACTCACCAGGCTAAACAAGGAGAAAGTTACAGTCAGCTGCCTGTCTGGTGCCAAGATCCACCACATAACGCACGCACTCCGGTCACTCCACAACAAGTAAAAATATGACTCAGTCATTGTCCATTTTGGATTGAATCACCTAAGATGTACCTCCCTGGACTACATGAAAAGATACATATTAGAGGGGCTCTCAGATCCTGTAGCCCAGGCAGGTATGGCCCTAGCCCTGAGTAGCATCCTGCCATCGCCCAGAATGATACCACAGTACAAGAACAAAATGATTGACTTCAACAATTGGCTAAGCTTCTGATGTCATTGTAAGGGGATCCAGTATCTGTCTGCTTAGGATGACATGATAGACAGACCACGATGCTTTGCCAGAGATGGCCTGCACCTGTCGCCCCTGGGATTCCGGATACTGCCTAAGGCTCTTGCCACCCCTATAATGCCCTTTTTAGGCAAGGTTCAAATGACAAAATCACCACCGTAACAGGTACAACCAAGCAAAATCTGAGGGTATTGCTACTTAACGCTAGAAGTCTAAACCTCAAAATGCACTCACTCGAGGCACTCCTTAAAATGGAGAACATCGACATCTGTGCAGTGCCAGAGACCTGGTTCAAGGCTTCAGAGAGCACCCATGCACTATCAGGCTATAATTCGTACCACACCTTTCGGCCACCTAACCTGGACCGAAAGACTAAAGGTGGAAGTGTGTCCATATTCATTAAGGATATCCACACCTCCAGGCTAGTTGCCCAATATAATGTATCCAAAATTCTCCAAGTGCAACTAACACCGGGCAAGACTGCAATCCAAATTGTAGCTTGCTACAGAGACCCCTTCATGCCCCAAGATTCCCAATCCACTTTTCTTAACATACTGGAAAATATTGGGTCTATATTAGAACACCGAACATTTAAAATGTCAAGTGTTCTAATATCGACCCATTTTCAGGTAATGCTGAAAATATCGAAGAAGCAGAAAACCAAATTCTTTACTACGGAAAGAATGCGGTTGTCCTTTTCTGTTGCTTTGGTATTTTCAGCGCTCTGTTGATAAGTTATGGGTCGGGTTCAGGTAAGTGTGAGATTGAGTGCATGTTAGGTATGTGTGTGATTGTGTGGACATGAGAGTTAGGGCGGGTTAGGTGAGTTAGGTTTAGGGCGCGGGTTAGGTATGTGTGCGATTGTGTGGACATGAGGGTTAGGATGGGTTAGGTGAGTTTGGGTTAGGGTGTGGGTGAGGTGAGTGTGCGACAGTGACGGACCTTAGGGTTAGGGTTTGGGTTAAGGTAAGTGGATAGTTAGTGGTGTGTGTATAGTTTAGTGTAGGCTTAGGTGTAAGATTTTAGGTGTATGTGTGTGGATTGCTGTTTGTTTGGTGTGCTTGTGTTGTGTGTTTGTGTTTTGGAACAGCAAATGTTTTCCCTAGGAAAAAATTTGCTGTTCTGAATGTTCAATGTTTGGTATTTTTGATTGGTAGGGTTCTATTAGTACACTTGACATTTTGAATATTCGGTGTTCTAATATAGACCCAAAATATTAAGGTACATTCCAATACCCTAATACTGGGTGACTTCAACTACCCTTCCATTAACTGAGAAAACTACACATGTACCAAAACATTTGCTCAACATTTCTTGAAATTCATAAACTCCAATGCCTTGGATCAATTTATCCATACCCCCACCAGGGGCAGCAATATCCTAGACCTGGTCATTACCAGCATGGGCGACTGATGCTCCACACCAGAGGTCAGCTCCTTGGTCAGATCCGACCGTAAGCTAATCACCCTAGACATCCACATCCCGTCCCCACTCCTCATTAAATAAACCACTGTAAAAAACTTCTCCAAAGCCAACGTCATACTTAAGACAGAAGTGGTAAACTTCACAACACCCATGCAGTCGGAAAATAGAAGTACGACTGCTGAATCTTACACCAATGCACTATATGAACACATACATGAGTGCATGGATCGTGCCATCCCAAATCGAACCAAGATGCTCTCCTCCAAAAAAAGAAAGCCAATCTTGTGGTCCCCTGACATAAACAAACTCTACAACAGAAGGAAGAAACTCTTGCAAAAAAAGGGTAAAATCCCATGTTTGGAAAAACTAACTTATCTACCTCAATAAGAAGCTGAGATCCCTCATAAAATCCTCCAAAGCTAGTTACACAAACAAAATCGCCACAGATTCTAAAGACAACCACAAGGCATTCTACAGTTATGTCAAGAATCTCAGTAGCATCACTCAGATCTGCTCTGAGTTACAGCACAATGGAACTAAATATACAGAATCAACTGCTATTGCCAACATCCTGGCAGATAGGTTCAGTGCTAACTTTAGCACCTTCTCATCCCCTAAAGGGTCTATCTCAATACCAGAAGAATGCAAAGTCCCGGTAATCACAGCCGCACAGGTAAAAAATGCACTCCCCAAAGCCAAGAATACAGCATCCATGGGTCCAGACAACATCCCAGGCTGTGTTATGCAGGAACTAGGTACCTCACCTAAGTTCCATGTTCACCCATAGCCTCACTTCAGGCTTTGTGTCTTATGAATGGCACACAGCTACAGTTATCCCACTCCATAAAGGGGGAGCCACCACAGACCCTAGGAACTACCGCCCCATTAGCCTGACGAGCCTGATCGGCAAGGCCATGGAGTGTATCATCATGGAACTTATAAACAAAGACATAGTTAACCTTCAAACTCTGGACCCTGCCCAGTTTGGGTTTGTGAAAGATAGATCATGTCTCCTAAACGTGATTGACTTCTTTGAAGCAGTCACCAGAGCCATAGACGAGGGTAAGGTGGTTCACACAGTTTATCTGGACCTCACTAAGGCATTCAACACTATCCCACACTTGGTAATCATATATGCACTCAATAAACTAGGCATAAACCCCTATGTCATGCAATGGGTTGCCAACTGGTCTGGCTCACTGACAGAACCCACACCGTGAAAGTAGATAACTCCAAATCTGACTCAGACCAGTGACAACTGCAGTACCACAGGGTTCAGTCCTGGGTCCTCTTCTGTTTGGCATCTACTTCTCTAAAGTTCAGGCTAACACAGAGGGTCTATGGCTAACAAAGTTTGCAGATGACTGCAAACTAGGTGCCATTATTGAATCCCCTAATGATGCAGACATTCTACAAAAGGGCCTCACTGAGACAGATGCCTGGTGTCAAAGCCTTGGCCTCAAGCACAATGCCAAAAAATGCATTGTCATTCCCTTTGGGAAAAACTCTGTGCCCATGAACTACCACAAAGGCAGTAGTACACAACACCGAATGTGTGATAAGAGACCTAGGGACACAGGTGGACAGTAGTCTCTCCTTTTATAACCACATTGCCACAGTAGTCAGGAAATCCTTCTATGTGGCACACCTCATCACAAAAGGTTTCTTATCCAGAAAAAAGGAGGTAACTGTTCCTCTCTACTCATCCCTCATTAGACCTATTATAGAGTACAATGCCCCATTTGGTATGTACCTCAAAAGGCATCTACAACAACTGGAAAGGCCGCAGAAATACCTCACAAAAAGGATCACTGGCCTCAAGCAGTTGCCCTATGCAGACTGTCTAAAAAAATGCCAGCTCTACTCCATTGCATATTGCCTATTCAGAGGTGATCTCTGCCTAACATACAAAGCCATGTCACACCCAGAGTTGTTGGACATGCTACACTTAAAAAAATCCTAATCCCTCTGAGCTACATGCTCCAGGGACCTAAACCTTGTCACCACAATAAACAGAACATGTTGGAGGGATAGTTTCCTGTCACAGAGACTTCCCATTCTCTGGAACAGGCTACCCATTCATGTGAAACAGAGCACCTCATTAGCCCTCTTTAAGAAAAATCTTGATGAATAGATGGGAATAGGAAATTCACCCCAGGGATCATTTCTATGGCTCTGCTCGACAGGGGCACAGGAAAATAATTTTTCTGGGTGGCGAAAGCCAGGGAATCTTTATGGTTAGGCTGTTATCCTAGTACCTTCCTATGAAATGTGACCTCAGTTTATCTGAAGGGTGGCAGGTTCAGGAGTTTATAGCTCTCTTGTGCTGTACTGCAGTGTCATTTAATGGGAAATTAACCAAAAAAATCTGGAACCAGTAGTCGAGGCAATCAAGAAATAGCATACCACACTTTATTCAACGCTTTCGTCAAGGAGACCATCAGAATACAAAATCATTTACTAATAACAGTGCTTAAATAACCACATCAATTAATAAATTAACAATAATCACAATTGAAACTACTTTCTTTTTTATATAAAAAAGTAATGTATAAAATCTAAATATATAAAAGAACCAGTTTATTAAAACCTTAGCGTAATTAAGCCTGATCAAAATAAGAAATAAAATCCATTTTTTATTTAATTTTAATTGTCTGTCTTTCAAAAAAACACTTTATGTTAATAACCCCAGTAAGGCCAGGTTTCTTGTCAGAATAAAGCTTAATTTGCCAAATAGTCTCTCTTTGTTCGAGATAATTTTTAAAATCACCACCCCTAAGGTCTTTTTTACCAACTTCAAGAATGGAAAAGAAAAATTTCTTAAAATTCATACAATCTATAGAATGTCTATACAGAGCATTCCTAGAATCCTTAGTCTTGATACTGTATATGTATTCCCTCATTCGTTCTCTTAAAGTGTGATTGGTCATACCGACGTAAAACGCTGGACAACAACTACATAAACTAATGTACACTACCCCTCTGGTTAAACAATTTACAAAACCAGGAACTTTTAGTTGTTGTGTTTAAATGTTCTAACAATGCATAAGGTCCTTCAAAAACGTATCTACAAAACCTACACTGCTCACACCTGAACATACCCTTTTTGTGTGTGAAATGTCTTTTGACTTCATTATCTAAAGAAGCACTTTCTAATAATCTTTTAAAATTAATTCATTTCTAAAGACAAATTTGGGTCGATCCCCTAGTGTCTTAAATACATCTGAATTACCTTTTAAAATACACCAATTTTTTTCCAAAAGATTTTTAAAGCCAACACTATCTACAGTCATGTCAAGTGAGCATACAGCGCCAAAAAAACTTTTGGTAGAACCATTTTTGTTAATAATATCCTCTGTTTTACTTAGTGGAGCCCTTAATAATGCTGGATAAAACACCTCACGTTTACTAAGTATGTCAGAACATAAACTATCCAAATAAACTTTGTCATATCCCCCTTTTAATAAACATTGTTGAAATAAGTTCAAATTCTTTTAGTAAGTCGCTGTAATTCGTGGTCATGCGGCAAGCTCTAATGTACTGTCCCTTTGATATGTTTTTCTTAATGTGTTTAGGATGGTTGATTTTGTAATGTAAGTAGCCATTAGTAAATGTCTTCTTACAAAAGATCTTACTTTGAAATTTTTTTTCTTTTTCATCCCACCAAAAGCGTAACATCCAAAAAGTTGACATTATGGCCACCCTCACTTTGGACAAATTTTAAATATTTTACAGAGTTGTTAACATCAGTAAAAAATGAATCAACTGCATCTCATGTACCCTTAATGATAAAAAAAAAAAAGGTCATCAACAAACCTGGAATAAAAAAGAATGTTGTGTTGTTTTTTTAATCTCAACAAAAATATTATTTTCCACCATGCCATAACAATGTTTGCATACGCCGGTGCAGCTGCTGAACCCATGGCAACCCCTCTTTTTTTGTTTGTAATAAATGTCATCAAAAAGAAAAAAATTATTGTTTAAAATAATCTCTACCAAATTACATACCAAAAGTATGGTGCTCGTTTTCATTCTAGAATGTGTAGTTAAAAAACTACATACTGCCTCAACTCCTTCTTCATGAGGAATACAAGTGAACAAAGACACAACATCAATAGAAAATATAACATGTTCCACTAAATTTAAATCCACCTGTTCAGAAAAAATTCTGAGTTTATTCAAAAAATCACAAGAATCCTTTAAATAAGACCGAAGGTTCTGTGTCAACGGACTTAGTAAAGCATCGACTAGTAATGCAATTCCTTCTATTATAGAATGTGGGGAGGACACAATAGGTCTAAATGGTGGGTCAACCAAATCTTTGTGAATTTTTGGTATACCAAATAACACCCCAATTCTAGGTTTTTCAACTAAACAAAAGTCATACATTTTAAAGTCCATGTCACCGGACATTAAAGCTTCGTACAAAAATGAATAAATGTTCATATAACTACGGTGAATGTCAAATAAACAAACTTTCTCATACTCAGCTTGGTTACTGACAATAGCCAACATACTTTTTTTGTACTTGGCTACGTCCATAACTACAATGTTGCCCCCTTTGTCACTTCTCATGAATCTTAGGTGTGATTTTTTCTTTAATTCGGTAAGGGCCTTACGTTCTACATGGGTCAAATTGTCTAACCATTTACCTTTAGTTTTTAAAAAGTTAGTTCTTGTAAACATACTTCTTCAAAAACCTTTATAGTGTTATTTATAGAAGGAGTATAGGTAAAAGGTTTAAATAAACATTCATTGGAACTTGGTACATTACACATCAAAAACTGAAGATTCAAGTTCTGAATATATTTCTTTAAATCAACAACAGTTTTACTAAAATCAGCTTTTCTTGTCGGTACAAAATTTAAACCGTACCTTAAGATACCTAATTCAGCATCAGTTAACATGGTGTCTGACAAATTTATAACCTCAAAATTGTCAATAAACAACGTATTTGAAGTCCTTAAATTTCGTCCCCCGATGAGTTTGAACTGGTCATCATTCTGCTTCTTGTAGTCACAGTCCTTTTTGTTTGATTTCCTTTCTTGACTAAAAAAGTCTTGGAAGCAACAGCATTTACTGAAGAATGCAAACTACTTCCTTCACTATTTGAAGGAGAAATTTCTACTTGTGTCTCTATGCTAGTTCCATCCTCATTGTTGTTACCCTGAGGTTGAAAAAACTTTTTAAAAAAAACGAGGAAACGTTTCCATTAACAGATGTTTCCATTTTATCTGAGCTAGCAAACTTTTTAGTCCCTTTGTTGTAAACCGTCTTATTGGAACCCTGTTTTCCTCTAGAACCACCACCATTGTCTCCATAAAAAAGCTTTTGGTTAGAAACAAAGTTACTATATGCATTGTTGTTTTCATAAGCTGTAACATCACGTAACAGCTTAGTGTGCTTGCGAGTAGCTACTTCATTAATGTGGTGCTCAACTTCAGTAAATAACTGTTGGTAGACGTCATCAGACCCATAGTCCACCAATAAAGTGTTCACCTCGTTGTCAACCTTTAGAATTTCTTCTTGAGTTGCAAAATTTTGTTTACATTGTTCTCTATAAGTAACTTTAAAAATTTCAAACGTGCTTTGTTGAAAAAATCAGCTAAAGTCTTAAAGAAACAGTCATCAGCACTTACCCCATTAGGGCATTTAAAAAACCTTAACACTTTCGGGACAATTTCCAACTCAAAACAACGTTCAAAGTAGTGGTTCTCCAAATCAAGAGACCGGTATTTTTTAAGAAGTTTCCCGAGATGTTCACATTTGCACTCTTTTGCTGCTGGTTTTCTTTTCGAGTGTTTCCATGATGGCCGAGGCACCAGTGGATCCGTTAATGGAACTCACTATTCATCCCACCCCTTCAAAGACGGTGGGCTTATGCAATTGCTTTTGGCTACAATGATAGACATACAGAAATCTTTAAAGGTACTTTCTTCTAAGTTCAGTGCTGCAAATGTTACAACCTCTTCTAGTTCGGAAGGTGAGGAGAACACCATTATCGAAGTGGAAAAAGAAAATGTTTTTTCTCCGTCAGGAGACACTGTAAAAGGAAAAATACATCTAGGACTATTGTACAGTCAGTTGGCTCTTACAGGGATGTCAAATCTATGCTGGAAGTTAATTTTGATCCCTTTACTAGAGCAGATTACTGTGTTACAAGGTAAAAGCGGAAGAGTTTCACGGTAAATGTGAACATAACCAGGAACTTTTAGTTGTTGTGTTTAAATGTTCTAACAATGCATAAGGTCCTTCAAAAACGTATCTACAAAACCTACACTGCTCACACCTGAACATACCCTTTTTGTGTGTGAAATGTCTTTTGACTTCATTATCTAAAGAAGCACTTTCTAATAATCTTTTAAAATTAATTCATTTCTAAAGACAAATTTGGGTCGATCCCCTAGTGTCTTAAATACATCTGAATTACCTTTTAAAATACACCAATTTTTTTCCAAAAGATTTTTAAAGCCAACACTATCTACAGTCATGTCAAGTGAGCATACAGCGCCAAAAAAACTTTTGGTAGAACCATTTTTGTTAATAATATCCTCTGTTTTACTTAGTGGAGCCCTTAATAATGCTGGATAAAACACCTCACGTTTACTAAGTATGTCAGAACATAAACTATCCAAATAAACTTTGTCATATCCCCCTTTTAATAAACATTGTTGAAATAAGTTCAAATTCTTTTAGTAAGTCGCTGTAATTCGTGGTCATGCGGCAAGCTCTAATGTACTGTCCCTTTGATATGTTTTTCTTAATGTGTTTAGGATGGTTGATTTTGTAATGTAAGTAGCCATTAGTAAATGTCTTCTTACAAAAGATCTTACTTTGAAATTTTTTTTCTTTTTCATCCCACCAAAAGCGTAACATCCAAAAAGTTGACATTATGGCCACCCTCACTTTGGACAAATTTTAAATATTTTACAGAGTTGTTAACATCAGTAAAAAATGAATCAACTGCATCTCATGTACCCTTAATGATAAAAAAAAAAAGGTCATCAACAAACCTGGAATAAAAAAGAATGTTGTGTTGTTTTTTTAATCTCAACAAAAATATTATTTTCCACCATGCCATAACAATGTTTGCATACGCCGGTGCAGCTGCTGAACCCATGGCAACCCCTCTTTTTTTGTTTGTAATAAATGTCATCAAAAAGAAAAAAATTATTGTTTAAAATAATCTCTACCAAATTACATACCAAAAGTATGGTGCTCGTTTTCATTCTAGAATGTGTAGTTAAAAAACTACATACTGCCTCAACTCCTTCTTCATGAGGAATACAAGTGAACAAAGACACAACATCAATAGAAAATATAACATGTTCCACTAAATTTAAATCCACCTGTTCAGAAAAAATTCTGAGTTTATTCAAAAAATCACAAGAATCCTTTAAATAAGACCGAAGGTTCTGTGTCAACGGACTTAGTAAAGCATCGACTAGTAATGCAATTCCTTCTATTATAGAATGTGGGGAGGACACAATAGGTCTAAATGGTGGGTCAACCAAATCTTTGTGAATTTTTGGTATACCAAATAACACCCCAATTCTAGGTTTTCAACTAAACAAAAGTCATACATTTTAAAGTCCATGTCACGGACATTAAAGCTTCATACAAAATGAATAAATGTTCATATAACCACGGTGAATGTCAAATAAACAAACTTTCTCATACTCAGCTTGGTTACTGACAATAGCCAACATACTTTTTTGTACTTGGCTACGTCCATAACTACAATGTTGCCCCCTTTGTCACTTCTCATGAATCTTAGGTGTGATTTTTTCTTTAATTCGGTAAGGGCCTTACGTTCTACATGGGTCAAATTGTCTAACCATTTACCTTTAGTTTTTAAAAAGTTAGTTCTTGTAAACATACTTCTTCAAAACCTTTATAGTGTTATTTATAGAAGGAGTATAGGTAAAAGGTTTAAATAAACATTCATTGGAACTTGGTACATTACATCAAAAACTGAAGATTCAAGTTCTGAATATATTTCTTTAAATCAACAACAGTTTTACTAAAATCAGCTTTTCTTGTCGGTACAAAATTTAAACCGTACCTTAAGATACCTAATTCAGCATCAGTTAACATGGTGTCTGACAAATTTATAACCTCAAAATTGTCAATAAACAACGTATTTGAAGTCCTTAAATTTCGTCCCCCGATGAGTTTGAACTGGTCATCATTCTGCTTCTTGTAGTCACAATCCCTTTTGTTTGATTTCCTTTCTTGACTAAAAAAGTCTTGGAAGCAACAGCATTTACTGAAGAATGCAAACTACTTCCTTCACTATTTGAAGGAGAAATTTCTACTTGTGTCTCTATGCTAGTTCCATCCTCATTGTTGTTACCCTGAGGTTGAAAAAACTTTTTAAAAAAAACGAGGAAACGTTTCCATTAACAGATGTTTCCATTTTATCTGAGCTAGCAAACTTTATAGTCCCTTTGTTGTAAACCGTCTTATTGGAACCCTGTTTTCCTCTAGAACCACCACCATTGTCTCCATAAAAAAGCTTTTGGTTAGAAACAAAGTTACTATATGCATTGTTGTTTTCATAAGCTGTAACATCACGTAACAGCTTAGTGTGCTTGCGAGTAGCTACTTCATTAATGTGGTGCTCAACTTCAGTAAATAACTGTTGGTAGACGTCATCAGACCCATAGTCCACCAATAAAGTGTTCACCTCGTTGTCAACCTTTAGAATTTCTTCTTGAGTTGCAAAATTTTGTTTACATTGTTCTCTATAAGTAACTTTAAAAATTTCAAACGTGCTTTGTTGAAAAAATCAGCTAAAGTCTTAAAGAAACAGTCATCAGCACTTACCCCATTAGGGCATTTAAAAAACCTTAACACTTTCGGGACAATTTCCAACTCAAAACAACGTTCAAAGTAGTGGTTCTCCAAATCAAGAGACCGGTATTTTTTAAGAAGTTTCCCGAGATGTTCACATTTGCACTCTTTTGCTGCTGGTTTTCTTTTCGAGTGTTTCCATGATGGCCGAGGCACCAGTGGATCCGTTAATGGAACTCACTATTCATCCCACCCCTTCAAAGACGGTGGGCTTATGCAATTGCTTTTGGCTACAATGATAGACATACAGAAATCTTTAAAGGTACTTTCTTCTAAGTTCAGTGCTGCAAATGTTACAACCTCTTCTAGTTCGGAAGGTGAGGAGAACACCATTATCGAAGTGGAAAAAGAAAATGTTTTTTCTCCGTCAGGAGACACTGTAAAAAGGAAAAATACATCTAGGACTATTGTACAGTCAGTTGGCTCTTACAGGGATGTCAAATCTATGCTGGAAGTTAATTTTGATCCCTTTACTAGAGCAGATTACTGTGTTACAAGGGTAAAAACGGAAGAGTTTCACGGTAAATGTGAACATCTTGGGAAACTTCTTAAAAAATACCGATATTTTGATTTGAAGAACCACTACTTTGAACGTTGTTTGGAGTTGGAAATTGCCCCTAAAGGGTTAAGGTTTTTTAAATGCCCTAATGGGGTAAGTGCTGATGACTGTTTCTTTAAGACTTTAGCTGATTTTTTAAACAAAGCAGGTTTGGAATTTTTAAAGTTACTTATAGAGAGCAATGTAAACAAAATGTTGCAACTCAAAGAAGAAATTCTAAAGGTTGACAACGAGGTGAACACTTTATTGGTGGACTATGGGTCTGATGACATCTACCAACAGTTATTTACGGAAGTTGAGCACCACATTAATGAAGTAGCTACTCGCAAGCACACTAAGCTGTTATGTGATGTTACAGCTTATGAAAACAACAATGCATGTAGTAACTTTGTTTCTAACCAAAAGCTTTTTTATGGAGACAATGGTGGTGGTTCTAGAAAAAAACACTGTTCCAATAAGACGGTTTACAACAAAGGGACTAAAAAGTTTGCTAGCTCAGATAAAATGGAAACATCTGTTAAAGGAAACATTTCCTTGGTTTTTTTAAAAAAGTTTTTTCAACCTCAGGGTAACAACAATGAGGATGGAACTAGCATAGAGACACAAGTAGAAATTTCTCCTTCAAATAGTGAAGGAAGTAGTTTGCATTCTTCAGTAAATGCTGTTGCTTCTAAGACTTTTTTAGTCAAGAAAGGAAATCAAACAAAAAGGACTGTGACTACAAGAAGCAGAATGATGACCAGTTCAAACTCATCGGGGGACAAAATTTAAGGACTTCAAATACATCGTTTATTGACAATTTTGATGTTATAAATTTGTCAGACACCATGTTAACTGATGCTGAATTAGGTGTCTTAAGGTACGGTTTAAATTTCATACCGACAAGGAAAGCTGATTTTAGTAAAACTGTTGTTGATTTAAAGAAATATATTCGGAATTTGAATCTTCAGTTTTTGATGTGTAATGTACCAAGTTCCAATGAATGTTTATTTAAACCTTCTACCTATACTCCTTCTATAAATAACACTATAAAGGTTTTTGAAGAAGTATGTTTACAAGAACTATCTAACTTTTTAAAAACTAAAGGTAAATGGTTAGACAATTTAGAATGTAAGGCCCTTAACGAATTAAAGAAAAAAATCACACCTAAGATTCATGAGACGTGACAAAGGGGCAACATTGTAGTTATGGACGTAGCCAAGTACAAAAAAAGTATGTTGGCTATTGTCAGTAACCAAGCTGAGTATGAGAAAGTTTGTTTATTTGACATTCACCATAGTTATAAGAACATTTATTCATTTTTGTACGAAGCTTTAATGTCCGGTGACATGGACTTTAAAATGTATGACTTTTGTTTAGTTGAAAAACCTAGAATTGGGGTGTTATTTGGTATACCAAAAATTCACAAAGATTTGGTTGACCCACCATTTAGACCTATTGTGTCCTCCCCACCTTCTTTAACAGAAGGAATTGCATTACTAGTTGATGCTTTACTAAGTCCATTGACACAGAACCTTCGGTCTTATTTAAAGGATTCTTGGGATTTTTTGAATAAACTCAGAATTTTTTCTGAACAGGTGGATTCAAATTTAGTGGAACATGTTATGTTTTCTATTGATGTTGTGCCTTTGTTCACTTGTTATTCTTCATGAAGAAGGAGTTGAGGCAGTACGTAGTTTTTTAACTACACATTCTAGAATGAAAACAAGCACCATACTTTTGGTATGTAATTTGGTAGAGATGATTTTAAACAATATTTTTTTTTCTTTTTGATGACATTTATTACAAACAAAAAAGAAGGGTTGCCATGGGTTCAGCAGCTGCACCGGCATATGCAAACATTGTTATGGCATGGTGGGAAACTAATATTTTGGTTGAGATTGAAAAACAACACAACATTCTTTTTTATTCCAGGTTTGTCGATGACCTTTTTTTTTTATCATTAAGGGTACACGACATGCAATTGATTAATTTCTGACTGATGTTAACAACTCTGTAAAATTTTTAAAATTTATCCAAAATGAGGGTGGCCATAATGTCAACTTTTTGGATGTTATGCTTTGGTGGGATGAAAAAGAAAAAAATTTTCAAAGTAAGATCTTTCGTAAGAAGACCTGTACTAATGGCTACTTACATTACAAAAGCAACCATCCTAAACACATTAAGAAAAACATATCAAAGGGACAATACATTAGAGCTTTCCGCATGACCACAAATTACAGCGACTTACTAAAAGAATTTGAACTTATTTCAACAATGTTTGTTAAAAGGGGATATGACAAAGTTAATTTGGATAGTTTATGTTCTGACATACTTAATAAACGTGAGGTGTCCAGCATTATTAACGGCTCCACTAAATAAAACAGGGGGTATTATTAACAAGAATGGTTCTAACAAAAGTTTTTTTGGCGCTGTATGCTCACTTGACATGACTGTAGATAGTGTTGGCATTAAAAATCTTTTGGAAAAATATTGGTGTATTTTAAAAGATAATTCGGATGTATTTAAGACACTAGGGAATCGACCCAAATTTGTCTTTAGAAATGAATTTCATTTTAAAGGATTATTAGAAAGTGCTTCTTTAGACAATGAAGTCAAAAGACATTTCACACACAAAAAGGGTATGTTCAGGTGTGAGCAGTGTAGGTTTTGTAGATACATTTTTGAAGGACCTTATGTATTGTTAGAGCATTTAAACACACCCACCAAGAGGAGAAAATGCTGAGAGAAGAAGGGAGCCACTTTTGAGATTTTAAGTATTTTTTCTCTGTTTATTTGCATAGTTGCCTAGTTTGAGCATTTTCTGGCTTGTTAAACTTGATTTCTGCATTAGTAGCTGTATTTAGAGCGCAACCAAAAGCTGTTTACTGAATTTCCTGTTTGCACTTAATTTTAAAATCGTTTTTTCTCAAAACTTGCATATTTTCTGTCTTTGACCTAGCACTCTTGTGTGGGGTCATTTACTGCACTGTTATAACTTGATATTACTTGTGAACCTCTGCTATCTCTGAAAAAAACAAAAACAAAAAAAATCTTGCTTTTTTCCCCACTTTTCTGAAATTTAAAAAAGTTCAGTTACAGGCTTGCTCTTCTTGAACTGTTTGTAAGTTTCTGTGAGGCCATTTTTGCTTGGGCTAAAGGAAAGTCTCTCTGTTGATCAGTGGCAGTGAAAAACATTGAGCAGCTCCCCTGCCCCCGTGGGAGTGGTTACTGACTTGAAACTGTAGTTTTATTGACCAGTAGGGGTCATTTCCAAAACTCCTTCATCTTCCTCTCTTAAAACCTAGTTGCCTCATGGGTTTGGGGTCTTTTCAGGCTTGTTGGCTGTTGGTGAAGCACCCACCAAGAGGAGAAAATGCTGAGAGAAGAAGGGAGCCACTTTTGAGATTTTTAAGTATTTTTTCTCTGTTTATTTGCTAAGTTTTTCTGCATAGTTGTCTAGTTTGAGCATTTTCTGGCTTGTTAAACTTGATTTCTGCATTAGTAGCTGTATTTAGAGCACAACCAAAAGCTGTTTACTGAATTTCCTGTTTGCACTTAATTTTAAAATCGTTTTTTCTCAAAACTTGCATATTTTCTGTCTTTGACCTAGCACTCTTGTGTGGGGTCATTTACTGCACTGTTATAACTTGATATTACTTGTGAACCTCTGCTATCTCTGAAAATACAAAAACAAAAAAAAAATCTTGCTTTTTCCCACTTTTCTGAGATTTAAACAAGTTCAGTTACAGGCTTGCTGTTCTTGAACTGTTTGTAAGTTTCTGTGAGGCCATTTTTGCTTGGGCTAAAGGAAAGTCTCTCTGTTGATCAGTGGCAGTGAAAAACATTGAGCAGCTTCCCTGCCCCCCATGGGAGTGGTTACTGACTTGAAACTGTAGTTTTATTGGCCGTATTGGGTCAATTCCTGGCTCTTTCCAGCCCCTGCTATCAAGCACGCTTTAGCGCGATTTAGTGCGGAGTTGCCACTAGAGCAGCATCGGGCAGCGCCGGTTTAACAAGGTTAAACTTTTTCTGGCTCCATAAAGTCTGTTCTTCATTTTTCCCTTAGAACTGCTCTACTAGTAATCTAAACAGTATATCCCTTAACTAAAAAGCGCAGCACTTGTTCCTAAAAAGCTTTTTTTTTTTTTTCTCCAAAAAAAAAAAAAAAAGCTCGGCACTTGTCTTAAAAGCATCTTCTTTTCAGGCTTAGCACTTCTGTATTATACAAAGTCCCTCACTAGCGAACCCCCCCCAGGAGTACCCACTTCCTTACTAAGTCCTCTCTTACTCAGTTACACCCCTAACTTCTTAATTTCTCTAGCATGTCGAAGGGCCAGATGCTGGCGTCCTCTCCTGTCCAGTTGGTGAATCTGGGAATATTGAGGCAATGGTACAATTGCCTCATGTACACAGACAACCCTCTCCTCCTCCCACATAACACAAATACTTGTGAGAGATGCAGCTATTTAGCCAAACTGGAGGCTGAGCTCTCTCAACTCAGGACTGGCAAGACCAGACAGGAGGAGAAGGCAACTACACACACCACAAAACCAGTCTCACATAAAGCTATCACAACAATGAATCAAACACATAAACACACAAAGACATACTCGGAGGCTCTGAGCAAAAATTTACCTAAACAGCAGAGGCCTCCAAAGCAGACACCCAAGCAACCGCCACCTCATGACACACCACAGGCAACACATAAACCACAAAATCAGTGAGCAAAGCAGTCACAGCCCTTAAGGCCAAATACAACACCAAACATACTTGTCATAGGTGACTCCATAGTCAGACACACTGACGTCCCACTCACCAGGCTGAACAAGGAGAGGGTCACAGTAAGCTGCCTATCAGGCGCTAGAATCCGCCACATAACACAAGCACTCGGGTCACTCCACAGCAAGTACAAATATGACACAGTCATTGTCCATGCTGGTGTGAACGACCTGAGACGTACCTCCCTGGACTACATGAAAAGAGACATAGAGGAGCTCTCTGATTATGTAGCCCAGGCAGGTATGACCCTGACCCTGAGCAGCATCCTTCCTTCACCAAGAATGATGCCACAACATAGAGACAAGATGATCAGCTTTAACAATTGGCTTAATTTCTGGTGTCATTCAAAGGGGATCCAGTGTCTGCTGCCTGGGATGACATGCTTGACAAGCCACGCTGCTTCACAAGGGACGGCTTGCACCTGTCACCCCTGGGATTCCGGATATTGGCTAAGGCTCTTGCCACTCCCATAGTGCCTTTTTTAGGCAAGGCTCAAATTCTAAACCTACCACCCTAGAAAACAAAAATGGGAAGAAACTAAGGGTAATGCTGCTCAATGCCAGAAGTCTGAATCTCAAAATGCACGCACTCGAGGCCCTTCTCAATATGGAGAACATCGATGTCTGTGCTGTGACTGAAACTTGGTTCAAGGCTCCTGAGAGCACCCCAGCACTATAAGGTTTTACCTCATATCATGCGTTCCGGCCCCAAAACCCGGACCACACCACAAAAGGAGGGGGTGTATCCATATTCATCAAGGATACCCACACCTCCAGGTTGGTGGCAACGCACGAAGCATCGGAAACCATCCAGGTGCAATTAACCATAGGCAAAACTGCTCTACAATTTGTAACATGCTACAGGCCACCCTCTCAAACTCAGGAACCCCACACAGCCTTCCTGAAGACACTGGAGGGTATAAATGTATCTCCAAACACCATTATATTGGGTGACTTCAACTACCCGAATATAGACTGGGAACATTACTCAAGCCCAAACTTTCTAGCCCAAAGTTTCCTGGAGTTCATAAATTCAAATGCCATGGAACAACTAGTCACCGTTCCCACAAGAGGAGAAAATATACTAGATTTCATCATCACAAACATGGGGACAAAATGCTCCACACCGGAAGTATATCCCTCATTGGTGAGATCAGATCATAAACTAATCTCACTGGATATCCACATCCCGCCCCCACCCCAAACAAAAAAGACCACAGTATAGAACTTCTCTAAAGCAAACTTCACACTACTCAAGACTGGTGTGGTATCCTTCAAGGCCCCCGAGCCAGTGGAAACCACAACCCAAGCTGCGGAAGCCCTTACAAATGCCTTCTACGAACACCTCCAGGACTGCATGGATCAGGCAATCCCTAATAAAACCAAGACTCTTTCCACCAAAGGCAAACGTCCAGTCTGGTGGACCCCAGCCATAAACAAACTTTACAATAAGAGGAGAAAGCTGTTACATGATAGAGCAAAATCCATAAAAGAGAAGACACCTTTGATCATTATTAGTAAAAAATACGAGCACTCATAAAATCATCCAAGGCCAACTTTGAGAGAAAAATTGCCATAGATTCAAAAGACAATCATAAGGCCTTCTTCAGCTATGTTAGAAACCTGGGTGGAAACTCCCAGATATGCTCAGAATTAGTCCAAAATGATACAAAAATCACTGAACCCACAGACATTGCCAACATACTGGCAGACAGGTTCAGTGCAAACTCCACCCCACCCCCAAAAGGAGAGATAACTAACCCAGCGGAGTGCAGCCACCCAGACATCTCCAATGCGCAGGTGAAAGCTGCTCTCTAAAGCTAAAAACACAGCATCAATGGGACTGGATGGTGTCCCCGGCTGTGTGCTACACGAACTCAATGAGGAACTAAACCCGCACATAAGGCAGCTGTTTAATCTTAGCCTTACCACAGGATACGTGCCCAAGGAGTGGCGTGTACGGCAACTGTGGTCCCACTCCACAAAGGCGGTGCCTCTACGGACCCTGGTAATTACCGTCCCATAAGCTTAACAAGCCTGGTCTGCAAAGCTATGGAGAGGATCATAATGGAACTCATAAACAAAGACATAGGGGACTTGCAGACATTGGACCCGACCCAGTTTGGCTTTGTCAAGGGCAGATCATGCCTTTTGAACTTGGTCGACTTCTTCGAAACAGTCACCAAGGCCATTGATGAGGGAAAGGCAGTCCATACAGCCTACCTTGACCTTGCAAAAGCTTTTGACACAATACCCCACTCGGGTATTATAGAGAAACTTACCAGCTTAAATGTAAACCCATATGTCACAAGATGGGTTGCAAACTGGCTAAAGGACAGAACCCACAGGGTTAGAGTAGCTGGCGCCATGTCAGACTCCAAGCCGGTCACAAGTGGTGTCCCACAGGGCTCAGTCCTTGGCCCCCTGTTGTTCAGCATCTATTTCTCAGAAGTACAGGCAAACCTAAGAGGACTATGGCTGACAAAGTTTGCAGATGACTGCAAACTGGGAGCCATAGTGGAAAGTACATCGGACACAGATATCCTTCAGAGGGGTCTCACAGAAACTGATAGCTGGTGCCAGAGCCATGGCCTGAAGTTAAATGCCAAAAAATGTATAGTCATACCCTTCGGGAAAAACAAGGTAACCCCAAGCTACCATATAGGTGGCAATCCACTAAGCACAGAAAAGGTCATCAGGGACCTGGGGACCCAGGTCGACAGTGGCCTTTCTTTTGACACTCACATTGCTAAAGTGGTTAGAAAAACCTTCTACATTGCCCACCTGATCATGAAGGGATTCACATCCAGATCAAGTGAGGTCATTATTCCCCTGTACTCTTCACTTATCAGACCAGTGATCGAGTACAATGCCCCATTCGGGATGTATCTCACCCGACACCTGCAGCAATTGGAGAGACCCCAAAAGTTCCTCACCAAAAGGATAAAGGGACTCCAAAATCTGTCATATGCTGCCAGACTGAAGAAACTCCAGCTCTATTCAGTCGCATACCGTCTGCTCAGAGGTGACCTGTGCCTGACATACAAGGCCATGTCCAACCAGGAATTAATGGACATGCTCCACCTCAAAAAATCCAAATCTACCAGATCCACTAGAGCAACCGACTTAAACCTTAGCACGGATATAAATAGGACATGCTGGAGGGATAGATTTGTCACCCAGAGACTCCCTATGTTGTGGAATAAAATCCTGGTCCATGTGAGGCAGAGCACCTCGCTGGCTCTGTTCAAGAGAAATCTTGACCGGTGGATGGGAGATCGTAGGTTTACCCCGGGAATCATCTCTGTGTCACTGCTGGACAGAGGCACAACAAACTAATGGGCACAGTATTTTTTAACATAAGGGGTGGCGTAAGCCACAAAACTCTGGGCTAGGCTTATAAATGCCTTAGGGCAGATAGCCTAGTATAAACCTATGAACCTATGAACAACACTAAAAGTTCCTGGTTTTGTAAATTGTTTAACTAGAGGGGTAGTGTACATTAGTTTATGTAGTGGTTGTCTGGCGTTTTACGTCAGTATGACCACTCGCACTTTAAGAGAACGAATGAGGGAACACATATGCAGTATCAAGACTAAGGATTCTAGGAACGCTCTGTATAGACATTCTATAGATTGTATGAATTTTAACAAATTTTTCTTTTCCAATATTGAAGTTGGTAAAAAAGACCTTAGGGTGGTGATTTTAAAAATGATCTCGAACAAAGAGAGACTATTTGGCAAATTAAGCTTCACTCTGACAAGAAACCTGGCCTTAATGAGGCTATTAACATAAAGTGTTTCTTGAAAGACAGAAAATTAAAATTAAATAAAAAAATGGATTTTATTTCTTATTTTGATCAGGCTTAATTATGTTAAGGTTTTAATAAACTGGTTCTTTTATATGTTTAGATTTTATACATAGAAAGTAGTTTGTCATGTGATTATTGTTAATTAATTAATTGATGTGGTTATTTAAGCACTGTTATTAGTAAATGATTTTGTATTCTGATGAAGTTTCCTTGACGAAAGCGTTGAATAAAGTGTGGTACACTATCTCTTGATTGCCTCGACTACTGGTTCCAGATTTCTTTGGTTATTGTTCTGCTTCATTTGGTTTGCACTCTTTTGCTGCTAATGGGAAATTAACCCAAGTACCTTTGGTAGTGAACAGACTACCATTACGTGGTGGATGTGCCTGGAGAGCATACAGAGGGGTTTTAAAGTAAAACTGATGATACCTTTAAGAGATGTCTTCAAAGTATAGGATTTTTCGTAGCAGAGCAGGAAGAATCCAATAGCTGAGGATATGAGTACAAATGGCTGACATGATGTTGTTTCAAGTAGCATATCTAGACACTCACAACAGTAGTCTGTGCCCTCAGTTTGGAAGAAAATGAGCTAAGAGAAGAGCTGCTTGATTTAATAGACAAAGATATGTCGAGATCAATGAGAGAAATAGGCTGCAGAAGGTTAATAAAACCCCAAAAGTCAGAAGCTTGATAATACAAATGAACACAGTAATTAGGACTGTTCATAGAGATTCCTGCGATGTAACAGAAGTAAACAGAATATATTACCGTGTTGCTAAATTAATAAGTGATAAGGTTCTACCACAGGAACACAGGGTAGCGAGGGAAAAGAGGGGGCGAAAGCGAATACCATCATGGAAATATCGAATAGAGAAAACAGTAAAGCAGCTAATACAAGAAGTGTCATTGTTAGAAGATTATAGAAGAGGGAACAGGTCAACAAAAATACTAAGAAAGCTAGATGTGATAAAAGTAATGCACAGTATTAGAACAGACCAGGATCTATTATGCAGTATTGGAGATAATTTCAAAACAGGCGGAAAGACAGAAGATATGAAGATAAATATAAGGGAAAAGCACAAAATAAGCAATTTACTGATGACCCAAAAAAGTTCTATAGAGAATTCGGAAATAAGGTAAAAGGAATTGAAAGGCCACCAAAAAAAAGTAGTAGAAGATACATTTTGGAGAAGTATCTATGAAGATCCTGTGGAACATAACAATGATGTTAAATGGATAGAAGAAGTAAAAGAAAGAATAAGTTTAAAGGTAGAAGGTATGAAATGGGATGAAATAACCACCAGAGAGATTGAAACAAAGCTAAGAAAAGCCTCTAACTGGAAAACCACAGGCCCAGATGCAGTACCTAACTTTTGGCTTAAAGTATTTACTTCTTTGCATGACGATCTTGCTGTGAGTAAGAACTATTTTCTAAGCACACCCTGAACACACACCACACTGGTTAACAACAGGAAAAACAATGTTCCTACTTAAAAGTGAACCTGCAAGCTACCGTAAAAATTACAGACCAATAACTTGTCTTCCAACGACGTATAAACTATACACGGAAATTGACGCCGACAGAGTTTATAGTCATTTAGAAGAAAACTCAATTATGGCAATAGAACAAGAGGGCAATAAAAAGAAAGTCATATGGAGCAAAGGATCATTTGTTGTTAAACAAAGTTATAGTGGAGAACTGTCAGAAGGGGAAGAATAGAAGTATGAAATGGATTGACTACAAAAAAGCATTTGATGATATCCCACATTCATGGATAAAAGAGTGCTTAAAAATGCATAAGATACACCCTACACTGATTGATTACATTACAGTAACTATAAAACAGTGGCAGACCACTTTGCAATTAAGCCATGATAAAGGACAAATTGTTATCCCAGGGATAAAAATCCAAAGGGGGATTTTCCAGAGGGACTCTGTCATCATTGCTATTCTGCCTTGCCATTAACCCATTAAGCGGTTTACTTAACAGCTTTAGGCCATGGCTATAATTTGGCTTCTAGAAAACAACAAAGATTAAAGACTTCGCATCTTCTCTTTGTGATGATTTAAAGCTGTATAGCACAGCTGCAGGTTGTCAAAACTTTTTCAGATGATATTGGAATGTCATTTGGTCTTGATAAATGTGCAAGAGCAACCTTTAAAAAAGGAAAGCTGCAGCACCAGGAAAGCATCAGTTTATGACAAGAATGTGATATAAAAGAACTAGAGCAAGAGGAAGTGTATAAATATTTGGGAACGGATAAAGGATCAGCAATAAAACATGAACAAATGCGTAAAGAGTACTTTGGAAGACTTAAGTTAATCCTGAAAACAGCATAGACATATAGGAACAAGATCCAAGCCATAAATCAATTCTCTCTTCCTGTCCTAACTTACAGTTTTGGAGTGACCAAGTGGCCCCAAAAAGTGTTGGATAGACTGGATATTAAAACAAAAAGGATGCTTCATGCTCACCAAATGATTTATAAAAATCAGTATATACCAAGATTATATATTCCCCATTCCAAAGGAGGGAAGGGCCTCCTTGAAATTGATTACATGCATAGATCTGCAGTCGTGGGACTCCACGCATCCCTACTGACCTCACAAGATCCAAATGTAGTGAAAGTTTTGAAACATGAGGAGAATAAATCCAACATGACATCTCTGCTTAAGTTAGCAGAAGCGTATCAATGTCAAGCAGGAATGGAAATCAAACCAGAAGTGGATAAAACCAGGCAGCAACTGAATGTGCTAAAAAAGAAAAGAAAGAATATAAGGTGAAGGATCAGATGAGAGGGCAAGAAATGTGGAAAAAACATAAATGTAGTTGCAAGTATAAAAAACTTCTGGAAGAGCCTGAAGTTGATGAAGAATGAACATGGGAATGGTTAAGGAGAGGTGAATTCACATCAAGAAATGAAAGGTTAATACTGGCAGCCCAAGACAGTGGGCTACGTACACGCTGGTTTACTAAGTCCATTGAACATCTGGGAGCAACAGACATACGTATGTTTTGTAAAACCGAATTGGAAACAGTAACACACCTTGTTGCTGGTTGCGACATGCTAATGGCAGAGGGACTGTATACTGAAAGGCATAATACAGCAAGACTGTTACACTGAAGATTGTGCAAACATTATGGTATGAAAGTGGCTGACAAACATTGGAAACATGAGCCACAGAGAATCATAGAAAATGATGACATTTATATCACATGGGATCACCCAATACCATAAGTTCATAGGTAGGTACTAGGCTATCTGCCCGAGGGCATTTATAAGCCTAGCCCGAGTGTGTCAGCTTTTGCTGCCCCATTGATTAATTAACTGAGCCTCTGTCAAGCAGAGCCAATGAAGTGATCCCAGGGGTGTATTTTCTGTTACCCATCCAATCGTCAAGGTTTCTCTTGAAGAGTGTTAGTGAGGGGCTCTGTCTAATGTAGTTAGGAATTTTGTTCCAAAGCATGGGGAGTCTCTGTGACAGGAATCTATCCCTCCAGCATGTTCTATTTATTGTTGTGGTGAGGTTTAGCTCACTAGAGCTCGTGGCTCGCATCTTTAGGTGGAGCATGTCCATCAGTTCTGAGTTGGACATGGCTTTGTAAGTCAGGCAGAGATCATCTCTGGGTAAGCAATATGCCACTGAGTACAACTGGAGTTTTTTCAGTCGGGCTGCATAGGACATACGTTTGAGGGCAGTAATCCTCTTGATGAGGTACTTTTGTGGTCTTTCCAGCTGTTGTAAGTGTCTTGTGAGGTACATCCCAAATGGGAGATTGTACTCTATGATGGGTCTGATGAGTGATGAGTAGAGGGGCACTATAACCTCTTTATTTCTAGATGTGAACCCTTTAGCAATTAGATGGGCCACATAGAAGGATTTCCTAACTACTTTGGCAATATGATTGTCAAAGGAGAGATTACTATCTACCTGGGTCCCCAGATCTCTTATTACCTCTTCTGTATTAAGGGGGCTGCCACCTATGTGGTAATTGGTAGGTGTTTTGTTTTTACCAAATGGAATAACTATGCAGTTTTTGGCATTTAGCTTGAGGCCATGAATTTGACACCAGGTGTCCATCATAGTAATGCCCTTTTGTAGGATGTCTGTGTCAGCTGGAGAGTCATTTATGGCTCCCAGTTTGCAGTCATCAGCGAACTTGGTTAGCCATAGTCCTCCTGTGTTTGCCTGTACTTCTAAGAAGTATATGCGGAACAGTAGGGGTCCCAGGACCGAGCCTTGCGGGACAGCACGTGACTGGTTTAGAGGTGGACCTGGAGCCCACTATTCTTACCGTGTGAGTTCTGTCTGTAAGCCAGTTGGCAACCCATCTTGTGACATAGGGGTTTATGTTCAGGCTGGTGAGTTTTTCTATAATACCCGAGTGGGGAATTGTGTTGAAAGCCTTGGCGAGGTCAAGGTAGGTTGTGTGAACCACCTTTCCCTCATCTATGGCCTTGGTGACTGTCTCGCAGAAGTCAACCAGGTTTAGTAGGCATGATCTGCCCTTAACAAAGCCGAACTGGGTCGGGTCAAGTGTTTGTAGGTTCCCAATGTCTTTGTTAATGAGTACCATGATGATGCGCTCCATAGCCTTGCAGACCAGGCTCGTGAGGGTTATGGGGCAATTGTTACCAGGGTCAGTTGTGGCCCCTCCTTTGTGGAGTGGAATAACCATTGCTGTACACCATTCTATGGACACGTAGCCTGTGGAGAGGCTGAGGTTGAACAGCGTGTTTAGGTGGGGGGGTTAGTTTGTGCTGCAGTTCATGCAAGACGCAGCCTGGGACACCATTTGGCCCCACTGATGCTGTGTTTTTGGCTTTTTAAAGGGCTGTTTTCACCTGTGCGTCTGTGATTTCCAGAACACTACACTTTTCTGGTATTGTTGTGGGCCCTTTTGGGGGTGAGAGGGGGTGAAGTTTGCACTGAATCGATCTGCCAGGATGTTGGCAATACCAGTAGGTTCAGTATATTCTGTGATATTTTGCACCAGCTCAGAGCATATCTGCGCGTTGCTACTTAGATTCTTGACATAGCTAAAGAAGGCTTTGTGGTTATCTTTCGAATCCTTGGCTATTTTTCTTTCGAAGTTAGCCTTGGATGATTTTATGAGGGACCTTAGTTTCTTACTGATACTGATCAGGGATGTCTTTCCTTCTTGGGATTTGCTTTTTTTCTGAACTAATTTCCTCCTTCTGTTGTATAGCCTGTTTATGGCAGGGGTCCACCAGACTGGTTTCCTTCTCTTAGGGGAGTCAGTCTTGGTTTTGCTAGGGTTGGCACAATCCATGTATTCTTGTAGGTGCTCATAGAGTGCATTTGTAAAGGTTTCTGCATCTTGGGCAGCGTTATCTTTTAGCGTGGGGGCTGTGAAACTTACCACCTCTGTCTTAAGTAAGGTGAAGTTTGCTTTAGAAAAGTTTTTCACTGTGGTTTTCTTGGTTGGGGGTAGTGGTGGGGTGTGGACATCCAGAGTGATTAGTTTATCGTCTGATCTAATGAGTGACGGGTTGACCTCTGATGCGGAACACCTGTCGCCCATGTTGGTGATGACCAGGTCCAATATGTTTTCACCTCTGATAGGGGAGTTTACCAGCTGTTCCAGGGTGTTTGAGTTGATAAATTCCAGGAAGAGCTGGGCCTGGGAATTTGTACTCGAGTAGTTTTCCCAGTTAATGGTAGGGTAATTGAAATTGCCCAATATCAGGCTGTTCAGTAGGACCTTCATGTTTTCCAGTGTCTACAGAAAGGTGGAGTGGTGGTCCTGGGTCATGGAGTGTGATCTGTAGCAGGCCACAATCTGCATTACAGATTTGCCCGTTGTTAGTTGCACATGGATGATCTCAGAGGTATCATGCTGCGCCACTAACCTGGAGGTGCAGGTATCCTTCATGAATATGGATACACCCCCTTCTTTTGTCTTTAGGTCTGTGTTCTGTGGCCGAAATGTATGGTATGAGTTGTAGCCCGGTAGTGCTGGAGTGCTCTCTAGAGCCTTGAACCAGGTTTCAGTTACTGCACAGATGTCGACATTCTCCATACTGAGGAGCGCTTCGAGCACGTGCATTTTGAGATTTAAACTCCTTGCATTGAGTAGCATAACCCTCATTTTTTAATTTGTTCAAAAGACAGATGCTAGAAAACCAGATATAGTGGTCCAAGAAAAGAAGACAAAAGTAGCATTGATCATTGAAACTGCCACACCTAGTGACTACAGTGTCTTGCGTACGGAGCGACACAAAGTCACAAAATACCTTGATCTGCAGGCAGAAATGAGAGCCATATGGAAGAAAGTAGTAGGAGCAACTGGTCTTATA
This sequence comes from Protopterus annectens, assembly GCF_019279795.1. NCBI lineage: Eukaryota > Metazoa > Chordata > Ceratodontiformes > Protopteridae > Protopterus > Protopterus annectens. The sequence goes on along the minus strand of NC_056725.1, from coordinate 598,168,806 downwards.
ACAAAGAATCTACAATCATACTTAGATATGTTACCAATTCATGTAACACCGTGCAAATTGCAGGAGGAGTCATTACTGGGCACATTGCGGGTGATGCGAAGAGCACTTTTGGCTAACATCAAAGAGTGAAACAATACTAATTTCATGAACTTTAATCATACTTTGACTTAGGAATGGGGTCCATTCCCATCATGGCATTAGAAACCCAAAAGATTTGGAGAAATTAAAAACAGCAGACATGCAGAACTTTGAGATTTAAGAGATCTCAAAGTGCAGCTAACTGCTGCTGTTTGACATGAATGACTTAATCTGATTGGAGCAGTGTCCCAGGATGTCACCCCAGTATGTAATTCACTTTATTGGAGTAACACTCACAGATCACTTAAAGGTGTCCCTGTGGCAGACACCCAAGAAATGAAGAGGAGCTGCACAATTTGAGCTGAAAACTGTTGGTTGGCATGTGACAGTGTAGGATGCCCTTTTTATCATGCCAAAACAAGAACAAATGGCTTGGAAATGGATATATAGTGGTCTAGATAGCTATTAGGCAAAAAAAAAATCAATGCTACACATGGCTTACAAGGTGATGAAGCAGACGACAATTCTTCTGAAGCAGAGAGTGACCATCAAAAGGAAGAAAAGCACAACACAGTATGGTCAGGAATAGCATGCATATTAGAGTACAGCTGCACGGTCTCAAGTACATTTATTATTTATGGCACAACACAGTACGATCAGGAATCGCATGCATATTAGAGCACAGCTGCACGGTCTCAAGTACATTTATTATTTATTTATTGACATTTGATTAAAGAATATAATGTTATATAATCTCAGTAATGTCAAAAGACAGATGGAGGTACCCTTCTATTTAATATCCCCCTATAACAATGTGAGAACGTAACCCTTGTTTTGCAAAGAGAATTTCTGATCTAGACATAATTACAGGTAGTACAGTATTAAGGAATGGTTATATGTTGAAGCACTGACCATCTTGATTGTACAGAAACAATTTCCAGTGTGTACTGCATGTCTTCAGTAATGTCAATAACATCCTTCCTTGGTATGTTATTGACATTACTGAAGACATATCCTACTTTATGCAGGACAGCCACTGCCTGGCCAGTTGTGTCCTGTGAAAAAAAACTTCAAAAATGTCAAATATCAGAATTAGAAATACTTTACTGATCCCTCAGGAAATTGATGAGAATTTTAGGACAAAAATGTTTCCTACATTTCCTTCAATACATATATAAATCCATTATTGTGTCTTTGAAACACTTAAATATTTTATGAAACAGTATAAATCAAATAAGTTTTTATTTTGGCAATAAACTGAAGTCCAGTCCTTTGCACTGGTTGTAGGTGTAGTTTGTCCTACAAAATCTCACATTTTCTTACAAAAATCCCACTTTGGCTACGTGGAGATGTGGCAGCCCTACAGTGACACTGTATATAATTGTCAAAAGCACTATATGAAGTCAGGACACAACACACATACAAGGACAATTATCTATCTTGTGTTGATTTGCCACGAAGGGCAAGTTATTAGAGAATAAGGTAGTGAAGAAGGTAGGATACAGTTGTGTCACTGCTCTGACGTTGCCTTTATGTGAGTAACTTGGAACGGCAACAACAGTTTGGAAAGTGTCATGTAGGACTAAGGATTGTCAGACAGGAAATTAGCCACTCATCAGGCAATACAGACAGAATGATGACAAAAAACCCACACTGTATCATTTCAGGTACTTGTCTATAGATAACAGTGGAATCAAGTACACATCCATACAGTTGTAAGGCAGAAAGAGAAAGAAAACTGCTTAAGAGCATATCTGCAGATAGTAAGCCACCAATATGCAGCATGCAGCATGTAGTATGTAGTATGTATAGTAGTAGATACATGAGAACAGCACAAAATAAAATATGAAATTAATGGAATGGACCTCTCAACTGTCCAGAATTTTGCAGAATGCCCAGATTTTCATCTGATTTTTTTTTTGTTCTGTTCCTCATAGAATTTGTGTTTTTCCTCCACATCAGTGAAGATGAAAGTTGTTAAATAATGACATATATTTGAGCTCAGACTTCTTAGCCTTCAGAAAATGCAAACTGTGTTATTCTAGCAGCTTTCTGAGTTTATATGAGCAATATAGATTACAAAACCAAAGGAACCGAAGACTGTCTACTCATGTTTGGACCCTGTATCATACATATGGCTTTTTACAGAGCTATTAGCAGGCAAGAAAACCATCACACTTGTCTACTTCGAGATCAGTTTGAATACGAAAAAAGAAACAAGACTGTTTCTACTACTGTTTGAAACTTGCATCTTTCAGATTCTTTCTACAGAAGCTAGGCCATTGGTGTCATAAAATAATTGCACTTAGCTAGCATTCAGAAATTAGCACAAAAATAAAATAAGAAATGAAATTAACAGAAAACTCTGTTTACCAATGTTTTAACTTTGCATTGCTTAGATGCTTTCCTGCAAGGTATTAGCCAGTCAAGTCATAACATTCCTGAAAAGCCAGTTTCTCTGTGGATAAAAGGACAGTTGAAACTAATGAATGACTCCGTGAGAGCTGTTGTTGAGTACAACTGCAATTTGAGAAGGAATCTACCTAACACCTCTGAAGCTTCCTGTAAGTACCCTCCCCCAACCCCTGCAGCCAAAGATGGGACATGCCCAGAAAGCCAGACTGAAAATGTAAACACAGACCAGAATCAAAACAAAAAATTCCCTGGGATTGTCCCTTTAAAGGAAACTCCTATAACCAATGCTGACCTAAACTTTGTGGATGGCTCTTGTGGAAGAAATCAAAGGGGGCAACTGACTTCAGGAATAGCTGTCTGTACCAGAGACAATATTGTTGCAACAAAGATTAGAGGGTGTTCACTCTGCTCAAATAGCTGAGTTAGTGGCTCTACAAAAGGCCTGTGAGTTAGCCAAAGACAAAGTGGCCAATATTTTTACAGACAGCCTTTATGCATTTGGGGTGGTACATGATTTTAGGCAACTTTGGAAAGAGAGAAGGTTTTTAACTTCTTTAGGAAATCAAATTAAGAATTCAGGGTACATAAAATCATTCCAAATAAATCCACACGATACCAAACACCAAAAAGTCACTAGCACAATGGGACTGGTCGCTGAGTGTATAACATCCACAAAAGATCGCAAATAAACACTTGTATCCAAAAGTAGCATTTATTTAAAAATAAAATCGACAAAATCTCCTTCACGTGAGCGCTTTCGTTTGGCTCATGCCAAACTTTTTCAAAACACTAACAATCACCAGCTATACATTTAAATACACCTCCTAAAATACCGTCAATTAAACAATTAATGTGGCATAATTTTTTAACCGTTGCACTACTAAACTGAATAAAGCATGACAGGAATGGATCGTGAACAAAACAGAAAAAACAGGACGTTCTAAAATCTATAAGGAATCTAAGCGATATTCACTAGTATTAAATACATAGTCCTGAACATGTAACAGATCTATAATTTGGTAATTAAATATAATGTATTGTTATATGATAATAATACATCAAAATTACTCTAAATAGCTAATAGACATAAGTAAGCTATAATATATATATATATATATATATATATATATATATATATATATACAATTTTTAAAAAAATAGTACTATAAATATTAATATAAATATTGATATATATAAAAATGTGTATATTAAACATCTAAAATTATAAATTACTATAAAACCACGTAATATATAAGCAAACAGAACAATGATAATATATAATTATTTTTAATAATCTCAAATGAAACTAGTCTATCTAGATAAAGTTTTTAATTTTAAAATGCTGCTAATGGAAACATGATTATTCATTCCTGGCCAGTTGTTGGAATTTAATCTCAACTGCCATTTTAATTCATGTTTTTCCAAGAGTGGTTGCCATGCCCCCTCTCTAACATCTAGTTTTATTATATCCAGTACAATAAATTTAAAAGTATGTCCCGGATAAAATTTTATGTGTTTAGCTAGGGCGTTAAACTCATTTTCATCTCTTATTGCCCTAATGTGTTCTCCTATCCGTTCTTTTAATTTCCGTTCTGTTTTCCCCACGTAAAACATGGGGCAAGACTGACAGAGGGCACAATACACTACTCTTTCTGTGGAACAGCATGCTTTATGTTTCAATATGATTTTGTTGTTGGAAATAGTTAAATTGTTCGTCTCAAAGATGAACTTACAAAACTTACATTTACCACATCTAAAAGTTCTACCTATCACATTTTTCTTATTACTTTCAAAAATATATAATGAAACACTATTTTATATAGCTAATATAGACACTGTGAGATTTATTAAACCTGATAAAGGCGGAGGTATCACGATATTTAACAATAGTGATTATATACAGAGAATGATGACTATATTAGAAAGTGAAACATATTCAGAGAGTTCAATTAATGAAAAGAATATTGCGTACAGGAAAATTAGGGGTATTATTTATGATTTATTTATTGAAGGGGTTCTAACCTCTGATGAGTTTAATTATTTAAACATGGACTATCCAAGAACCCCGACTATATTCGGGGTTCCAAAAATTCATAAAAGTACCATATGTCCACCTTTTAGAGTTATTGTTGATGCACAGGGATCCATCACTTACCCCATAGCAAAATTTATAGATAATAAATTAAAAAACTATATTAATTTAGAAAAACATCTTTTAAAGGATTCGTGGCACTTTTTGAGTATTTTAAATTCCCTTGTATATAATGAAGATGATTTTTTGGTCACTATAGATGTTAAAGATTTGTATTCATCTATACCTCATAGTGACGGTATCAGTATGTTTAATACTTATTATACAAGGAAGGGTATTAGTAATGATTTAATAAATTTATATGAGCAATTGTTGGATATAGTGCTTAGGAATAATTTCATCTATTTTAATAAAAACATTTATTTACAAAAAGAAGGGGTAGCGATGGGGTCGCCATGCGGTGGACTATATGCTAATACTGTGATGTATACGTGGGAATATGATTACGTTTTTAATTCTAATTATTTTAAATATTGTAAATTTAACCTCCGCTTTTTGGATGATATTTTTATTGTGTGGACTGGAAATAGTAAGCTTTTAAATGAATTTTTAGATTATTTAAATGGAACAACATCTTTTTTAAAATTTACGGCAAACTATGACATGAGTAATATAGCATATTTGGATGTATGGTTAGAAAAAGATAGGCCGAACAAGGCATACAAAACGAAAATCTACCGTAAAAAAACTTATAGTAACATGCTTTTACACTATAACAGCTGCCATCCTTTCCCTCAAAACAAGGCTGTAATAAAAGGCCAGTTCGTGAGGGCTGCAAGGATGGTGAGCAAATGGGAAGATTTCCTATTAGAATGTCAGTTATTATCGAGTATGTTTAAAAATAGAGGCTACCCAGATTTTTTAATCAATGAAGTTATGAGTGAAGTTACTAATAAGTGGGAAAGATTGTTCTATAGACCCTTGTTGGAACATTTAGAATCTAGTTTGGAACATAGTATTGTTGATACGAACTTTGAAATAGTATCTTCAAATCAACCTTTAATTCCACCTGATATAGAAAATATTGAAATGGAGGAGAATACTTCATTGATTAATAATGTGGTAAATAATTCTAAAGAATTTAGAAATGCTTTCATTACAAATTATAGCGTTCATAGCAACATTATTAGGCAAATTATTAATAAAAACTGGCAGATTATTATGAATGACATGACACTACATAGTATTATGGATGAAAAACCTAGAATAGTATATAAAAGGGGCAAGAATATGAAAAATATTTTTGAAAGTAATAAGAAAAATGTGATAGGTAGAACTTTTAGATGTGGTAAATGTAAGTTTTGTAAGTTCATCTTTGAGACGAACAATTTAACTATTTCCAACAACAAAATCATATTGAAACATAAAGCATGCTGTTCCACAGAAAGAGTAGTGTATTGTGCCCTCTGTCAGTCTTGCCCCATGTTTTATGTGGGGAAAACAGAATGGAAATTAAAAGAACGGATAGGAGAACACATTAGGGCAATAAGAGATGAAAATGAGTTTAACGCCCTAGCTAAACACGTAAAATTTTATCCGGGACATACTTTTAAATTTATTGTACTGGATGTAATAAAACTAGATGTTAGAGAGGGGGCATGGCAACCACTCTTGGAAAAACATGAATTAGAATGGCAGTTGAGATTAAATTCCAACAACTGGCCAGGAATGAATAATCATGTTTCCATTAGCAGCATTTTAAAATTAAAAACTTTATCTAGATAGACTAGTTTCATTTGAGATTATTAAAAATAATTATATATTATCATTGCTCTGTTTGCTTATATATTACGTGGTTTTATAGTAATTTATAATTTTAGATGTTTAATATATACATTTTTATATATATCAATATTTATATTAATATTTATAGTACTATTTTTAAAAAATTGTATATACATATATATATATTATAGCTTACTTATGTCAATTAGCTATTTAGAGTAATTTTGATGTATTATTATCATATAACAATACATTATATTTAATTACCAAATTATAGATCTGTTACATGTTCAGGTCTATGTATTTAATACTAGTGAATATCGCTTAGATTCCTTATAGGTTTTAGAACATCCTGTTTTTTCTGTTTTGTTCACGATCCATTCCTGTCATGCTTTATTCAGTTTAGTAGTGCAACGGTTAAAAAATTATGTCACATTAATTATTTAATTGACGGTATTTTAGGAGGTGTATTTAAATGTATAGCTGGTGATTGTTAGTGTTTTGAAAAAGTTTGGCATGAGCCAAACGAAAGTGCTCACGTGAAGGAGATTTTGTCGATTTTATTTTTAAATAAACGCTACTTTTGGATACAAGTGTTTATTTGCGATCTTTTGTGGATGTTATACACTCAGCGACCAGTCCCATTGTGCTAGTGACTTTTTGGTACATAAAATCATTGTTAGATGCACTTTTGCTACCTAAGAGGCTGTCTGTAATCAAATGTTGTGCCCATCAAAAGGGCAAAGATGTTATAACAAAGGGCAACAATTTGGCAGACCAAGCTGCCAAACAGTAGTAGATTGTCATAAAAATCTGTGTATATTAACTATGACAAACTAAAACAGTAATGATGATTGATTTTGAAAAAATGTCAGCCTTTCAAGCTGAAGCATCACAGGGAGAAGTTCTGAGGTGGCTCATGGATGGATGTATAAAAACCTCTGATGGCATATGGTGACATCCGGATGGCTGACTTGTGGTGCCTGCCTCTTTGCTACCTTACCTGGTAAGGGCATATCATCTACCTGCCCATACAGGTAAGACAGCTTTATTTAATCAAATTACCCAAAGTTGGTATGCCCTTCATGTCTCCTCTTTAATGCTTCAATATATACAAAACTACAGCATACATCAAGAGTATAATGTAAGTAGAAATGCCAACAGTAAGGCTGCATGTTTACCACCACCCCGGGGACCTTTTGTTAACATGCAGCTGGACTTAATTCAAATGCCTAGAACTAATAATTTACAATTTATTTTGGTGGTGGTGTGTACGTTCTCAGCATGGGTGGAAGCTTACCCATATCACAAAGCTGATGCAGTCATAGTAGTAATAAAACTTTTGTATGACTTTATACTGAGATTCGGTGTACCATGTACTATCAATAGTGACCAGGGAACACATTTTAATAATTCTTTACTTAAGAGATTGTGCAAAGTTTTTAATACTAAGTTGAGTATTTACTGCCCCAACCATCCACAGTCATCTGGATTAGTGGAAAGGGTAAACAGAACCCTTAAAAATAAAATTTCAAAGATTTGTGCTGAAACCCACTTAGTGGCTGGAAGCCCTCCCCTTAGCATTAATGAGTATGAGGGCCTCACTGAATGCCACCAGGAAGTTGAGCAATCCATATGAAATATTAATGGGGAGACCCATGGCCTTCCAGCTAATCCTCCAGTGGGAAATGCAGATTTAACCTTATCAGATGATGCCATGATTTCATATTGTAAGAACTTGATTTGTATTTTGCAGTAATGTCATTGAACAGTAAGAGCAGAATTACCAAAGCCTCCTGCCCCAGTCCTGTAATCAACTATAACTGGGTGGTTGGGTTTACATCAAAATTTTCCAGAGGAAGAACGGCCTCAGCCTGAGGTGGAAAGGTCCTTTCCAGGTCCTGCTGAAAACCCTGACTGCTGTTCACTGTGCAGGACTACCAACGTGGATCCATTCATCTCATTGCAAGAAGACCTGCCATGTGGAGACCCCAGATGAATCATTGCAGTCAACAGAGGGAAATTGAGGTGCGATAGATAAATCATCTGCCTAGTGAGGAAGTCAACTTCAGTAGTAGTCTGTGATGAATCCAGTGACAACAGGTACCCTTGCTTTGTTTCCTTCTATCAGCTGGTCGAAAGAAAACAGTTTCTTGCTGGTCCTTCAGCAATATGCCAAAAATTTAAACCAAAAAAAAAACTGCTGGATATGTTCACATATACCTCATCTTTCTAAGACAGGGATTCCTATGATTTCCATCCATGCATCACAAATGTCATTTGAAAAGGACCTCAATGGCAGTCTAACCTGGAGTAATGAAACTAATTTTTCAAAGGTTGTGTCTCTTCAACTTGCAACCACACATCACGGAGACACATGTTATGCCAGAAATGGATATGTACCAATAGGAAAAAGTAAATGTAATGACACCAGGCATGAAAGTGTGTTAAGACTCTTTGCACTTAAAAAGCTATGACTGGGGGCGTGGCATGTGCATGCTAAGTGACCGTTACTACATCTGTGGTGATCATGCCTACCCCTGGTTGCCTACAAACTGATCTTGATGTTGCTTTATAGGCTATATTACTCCTGCTATTCAACATTTTGAAAACCCACCAGCAGGTAGACTGAGAAATAAGCAAGCAATCCAGTGGGCAGAGCAAGTATTTTCAATTTTTAATCCTGGGTGTGGAGTGCAAAGGACAATGCTTGAAATCACCATACTTGCTCAGATCCTACGGGAGGTTGCCAATGAAACTCCACATCACATCAGGATGGCAAATCCCTCACAGAACATAATATTCCTGCGTGCCAGCTTGAGATGGTTTTCCTCACGCCAGACAAGCATCGACAGCTGTTTCAATATTTCAAAATAATGGCAACAAAGACCCAATTCCCTGCAAGAAAAATTCTGCAGGCCTTGGGATTCATGGCATCTTGCATTCTTCTAATACCATTTGCAAAACTGCATATGAGGAAATTACAATGGTACCTGAAAAGTGTATGGACTCAGCACAGCCACAGCTTGGAGACAGTGATACCACTCATTCCCTGCCTTCAACAGGAATTTCTATGGTGGGCACAGGTATGTCACCTCAACAAGGGTCAGCCTTTCACTTTACCCACAGCCAGGCAAACTATGACAACAGATGCATCGGACTATGCCTGGGGAGCACACATGGCAGGGCAGTGCATTCAGGGCAAATAGACTACATATCAGAGACACCTGCATATCAATCAAAAAGAAATGCTAGCAGTGCAGAATGCCCTAACAGCTTTCAAGGACCTTCTACACCCAGGACAACTACTAATAAAGATGGATAATACCACAGTTATGTGGTACATAAACAAGCAAGGGGGCACACATTCCTACCCTCTATGCAGGCAAGCAATGACCTTGTGGAACACTGCACTCTCTTACCAGGTTCAGTTACAAGCACAATTCCTGCCAGGAAAGAAAAACACATTGGCAGACGACCTAAGCAGAAACATCATGGATACACATGAATGGAAACTAGATCCACAAGTATTTGCAATGATAGTTCAAAGATGGGGACGCCCAGACATAGATCTGTTTGCAAGCCCCCACAACCACCAACTTCAAAAATTTTGCACAAGGACCTTCCACCCACTAGCTTGGAAAGTGGACGCCCTCTCATTCAGTTGGAAAACATTAACCGTTTATGCCTTCTCTCCACTGCCTCTTCTAGCAAAGGTACTGCTTAAAGTCAGATTAGAGAGGCCACAATGATACTTGTTGCACCAGACTGGCCATGCCAACACTGGTATCCAATTTTAAAGAATATGGCCCATGGACCACCATGGATTTTGCCACAAATTCCTCACCTGCTCACCCAACGAGACCATCAGATTCTACACAGCCAGCTCAAGACTTTAAACCTGGCTGCATGGCAAATTACCTAAACAACCAACCAACACCTTTATCCAAAGCTGTTATGGATGTCATTCTGGAGGCCAGGAGGCCCAGCACCAGGAAAACCTATTCAGACAAATGGAAAAGATTTTGCGCCTGGAACCAGGCTAAAGGCCTAAACCCCCTTGATCCAAACATCCCTCAGATTCTATAATATTTGACTGAGATGTTACACAAAGGACTTTCTTTTTCATCTATTAAGATCCACGTCTCAGCAATTTCAGCACATTACAGCACGGATCCTCCTTTATTTTCACATCCACTCCTAAGACAGTTCCTCAGAGCGGCAAAAAGCTTAAGACCACCAAGGAGAGCTCCAACACCGACTTGGGATCTCAACTTTGTACTGGAAAAGCTTACACTGCTGCCCTTTGAACCAGCTTTTTCAGCTGATTTAAAATTTCTTTCATGGAAAACTGTCCTACTACTAGCAATAACCTCAGCTAGAAGAGTCTCAGAGCTACAGGCACTAATGGCAGTGGAACCTTTCATAATTTTTCATCAAGACAGAGTCTCTCTACAAACTAATCCTTCCTTTATGCCAAAGGTGGTTTCCAGTGTGGCCCTAAACCAAACCATTCACTTGCCCACCTTCTTCCCAAATCCCCAGAACAAAGGAGAAAGACTCCTGCACTCTTTGGACATTCACAGGCAATTACGTTACTACTTGGATAAAACTAAGGCTTTCAGAAAAACTGACCAGCTTTTTGTAGCCTATGCTACAGGATCACAAGGAAAAGCTATCTCAAAACAGACCATTTCAAAATGGATAGGACATTGCATACGTTTCTGCTACACACATCATGGGAAACCAGTACCTGCTAACATTAGGTCCCACTCCACCAGGGCTACAGCTACATCAGCAGCCTTTCTCAGGGGAGTGCCAACCAAGGACATTCTAGAAGCTGCTACTTGGACTTCAGTGCACACCTTCACCAAACACTATCATTTACCTCTATACTCTAAGACTAGAGTTGGTTTTGCCACTGCAGTTTTGCAGGGCCTACTAGCTTCTTCTAACCCTGTTTGACTCCACCTCCCATCCTTAGCCTTGGGATTCAACCCAAGTGTGATGACTGCAGCAGGGTAACACGATGAACATAGTACAGTTTTGTACCTACCATAAATGTAGATGTTCAAGTGTTCACCCTGCTGCAGTCCAGGTTACCCTCCCTCCATCCCCTCTGAACTAGCTGAACCTATCTCTACCACTTCTTCCTATACTACCTCTGTGGTGTATTTGCTTGTGCCTAAGGGTTTTGTTTGATTTTGTATATAACCATATATATATTTTTTGCCTACCTATTGGGGGCACCTGACATCTGGGGCAAGAAAAACTGAAGAAAATGCCGTTGGATGCCTCTTAAATACCCCTGCCACACTGATGTCAGGGAAGAAGTGACAGCAACCGACGCCGGACCAAGACTTTGGAATTCTGGCCGACTGCGGGACCACCTGACGGCAGGATAACCCAAGTGTGATGACTGCAGCAGGGTGAACACTCGAACATCTACATTTGTGGTAGGTACAAAACTGTACTTTGTATGAGCTGAGGCATGTTAGCTACTGTAAAAGGAATTTGTTAGCCTGACTCCTCCAGTCTAGTAGTGTGTTGTTGCTAGGGAAGGTTTGAAACATCCAAGATCAGAAAACAAGATCCCTTGAAGCAGGTGGGTCATGTATAGGAAGGTGTTCATGTGAAGTCTGAGGTAAAAAGCACGAGGGATGAGGACATTTACAAAGTCATTGATTTGTTAGAGTCATTATAACATAAAAAGTTGCATGATTGGTTTGATAAGAAAAATGTATAAAGATGCAGTTTTTCTCTGTCCAGAAAAGACTGGTTTACCAACTGCAATGAAGATTGTCTCCAAGCACTGTAAATAAAATTTCTGTTTGCACATCCTGAAGTGTTGTTCCTGACTGAAGGCATACAAGGTAAAGTTTTAATGTTATTTATTTCTAGACTATAACAATTTGATAGTAATGCTGTTTAACTTGCAGTCTAGCTGCTCTAAGCTGATCTCCACAAAATTTCTTTGTTTTACCCGTGTTAAGTTACAGTTATTAGTTCTAACGGAAGCTTTATAAATAAAATTCTATTTCTGGGCATCTGTGTCAGTACAGAACACTGATAACCTAGATGTAGTAACACCAAGAAATATTGCTTGTGAATGTAATATTACAATAAAACTTAAAACTACCTTGACAAGGCAATTTCAAGTACCGGGGACCTTTACAATTATTTAAGGGCAAAATCAACAGCTAAAGCAGTAGCACTCTAAACAGTTAACTGAAGTGCAAAGCAACACAATAAATCTCTTATCTTGCAAAAGTGGAGCAGGATTAACTCAGGATCCTCTGAGTGTGGCTAGAGTGCCAGGCAGATGGGAGCTCTGGGAAAATGAGCAGTGGCCAGTTTGTAGTAGGGGAGGTTTATTCAAGTGCAATACTGATTTGCTGGGTGGGCACTTAGTATTTTAGATATATGGAAAACAATGGATGGGAAGGTACTTATAGGTTACACAACAAACAATGTCAATGAAAGGGGGAAGGAAGGGACTTTGGAAGTCCAATTACCATAAGGGGCAGAACACAGAGAGACAACCTTTTAAAATAAAACAACAAAGGGAAAGTCACCAAGTTTACTTTATTTTTTATTTGTTTGTGGTGGCACTACACAACCTTTTAAAATTGAGCTCTAGTCCCCTGTGGTTAGAATTTTAGGAACTTTTAGCTTGATACCTCATTGGAGGTGGGACAGACTCAACAGGGGATAAACAGTAGTAAGGTAAACAGAAAGGCACTGTAATGTAACTTTAAGAAGGTATATACAGCTATAAAAAACAATGAAGCAAGCATCCTGGAGTAGAATTCACAATATTGCAACTACTGCATTCTCACCACAAATTAAGGCACCAGATGCTGAAATACAACTTTAAGCATGTATATACAGTTGTAAAAAGTACCAAAGCACAAATCCTGTTGATTGTACCTTATATATTCTTAGTTTTATTCATTTTGCAGTAAATTGTTTTTCATTTCTTATACCTCAAAGTGGCCATCATAGGCATAGCCATCCCATTGCTGTTTTGGTTCTCAGTCTTGTCCTCCTCCACTAGGGAGGATAATGTATGTTAACAAAAACATCATGAATCAGGACTTTTTATCCCATTTATATACACTAAAAGCCATTGACTGTAATGATCTGTCAAGGCAATCTCAGAGTATTGAATTGCTCTTACCTGTGCTTGTTGTGAACTTGTAAAAGCCTTACATGGTTAATTTATCTCTGCCTCAGTACAAAATAGGTGAACTGGGTTTTATTAAGTGATCAAAGCTGTAGTTCTTAAAAAAAATCTAAATCCTCTCTCTTCATCCCTTTTGTTTGGTGTGAAAGCATAGGAACAATTATAGATAAGTGATCATGGAGGATCATATGATGCCTAGCCATATACTATAAGTAGACACCCTTAAAAGTTTTGGCCACCGTTTTTGAGTATTGACTAGCACTCCCCTCCCAAAAACTAGCAGGGCCATAAGTGATAAGCCTGGGGGTAAAGTGCTTGTATATCTAGTCATCAAGACTAACTTTAAAGGCAAACCAAGGTACTACTTGTCCCTCCAGTGAGTCTTGATGTAAATGTAGGTCCATAGTGCAGGTATGTATAGGCCAATGGTTTTACAAAGAATAGGAGATGAAAAGAGGGAGTTGGAGGTTGGCATAATGGTTAAGGTGTTTACCTGACAGACACAAGGTAGAAGGTTTGATTCTCACCTTTGAGAGCTACTAACTAGACTTAAAATGGCCCGCAAAGGCAGCTAGTCTAGTACTTACCTATGAACCTATCAATACAACTTACTTTTTCTTAACTGCGTTACTGCTTGTTGCTGTATTAGATGTCAGCTAGGAGGTGAAAGATCAGTTGCAGTAGCCACATTCCCTACAAGGATCTCTACTCTCATTGCCTTTTCTGGAAAAGTGAGAGAAGTCACAAGTAGCAGGCAAGTTACTAAGTATGACAGTTGTACTTCTCTGTCAGACGGTTGAAGAATTTAAGGCCTATACATTTTTTTTGGTTAGAAATCTTTGAATACCAAATGGGGATTATATTCAATAATGAGTTTTATAAAGGAAAAGTAAAGTAGAATGTTTAATCCTTGCTTCTTGAGACTAATCCCATGAAAATTAAGTGGGCTCAATAGAAGAGTTTTTTCTAACTAAGGTTTAAATGTAATGATTAATTAAGACGGTACTGAGTTTCTTATTACTAACGCTATCTAAAGAGGGGTACTGTTTGTAATCTAGAAGGTGGTAGCATTTTTTGCAAAATGCACTTTTTTACATTTAGTTTTAGACCTTTTTTGGAACACCAGGTATGTTCATACTCCAGCCTTGCTGGAGCTGTTTTGTGACAGTGATGAACAGGTAATAGTGCCCTGCTTTCTGCCATCAACAAACATGGTCACCCACACTTCTGGGAAATTGGCTTGGATGCATGCAAAATAAATGTTGAAGAGAGGGCACAACACTGTACCCTGTAATGCCATTCCTTAGATTAGTGTTGCAGTATTTCAGATTGGATTATCTCTCCAAATACCCTGGACTTCTGGCCAGGGTACCAAAGCCAAAACCTTCTTTAAAGCAATATGTCTGACATATGACCTTACCCTGCAGGCATAAGGGTACATAAGTGGATGTATGAGTGTAAGTCCTGAGACTATCTCACCATCTGTCCGAGTGCAGGTCTTACACCTGTCAGTCTGCTTCTGTCATGGTTCTTGCTACCACTGGCTTTCACTAGTTTGGATAAGTGCCCTGTTGGGGAACCTTCTTTATTTTTTTTCTCACATTGCTGCTTGTTGCTGTATTAGATGTCAGCTGGGAGGAGAAAGTGCAATTGCAGTAGCTAGATTCCTTACAAGGATCTGTACTTCCAGTGCTGCCTTTGCTTAGGTGCATAGCATAACTACAAAAATTGTATGATCTTCAGTCGTTTGTTCCAGTGACATTAAGAACTCAACTGTCATCTCAATTCTTGCTTGGAAACTCATTGCTTTAAGCGTGTTAAGTGCCTCAACCAAGCAAAGATGGCAGGCCCATCTACCTGTGACATATACCCCCCATTCATAAGAAAAAGTCTGATGCCTAGGCCTGATGTGACTGCCGAGTCAGACTCTGACAAACCCACAGAGGTTTTGGAACCTATGGTATGCCCAACAAATACTCAGACTCCATCTACCTCAATGCTGCTGGAGGCCTGTATAGCATTTGAGATTCACATGTCTAAAAATGACTGAAATTACCAATGATGGTGAGAAGGGGGAATTTCACTTAATTTCTGAAGGAGCCAAAGGCATGCCACAGAGATCATTGTTAGGAAATTCCAGGGTCACTCCTTGTTTGTCAGGGGTCAGAGCCTTCAGTGCTTAGTCAAAGTGGGCATCACATCTAGGAAAAAGAAACTAAAAGTGTATCTGATGTCCTTTTCATTTTTCCTCATGAATGGGTCTAGGATCTAATCCTCGGGTCCAACTCAGCCGCATATACAAGACTTTGGATCCAAAACTTGAGCTCTTCCCTCTACCCATAATGTTCTATGTCATCCCTAACTCCTCAGATCTCATTTGCTGCCAAAACGGATCAAAAACTCGAGCAGTGAGAGTTGAACTTTTTTCACTAATTTTTGGAGAATTTTTAGCTAGTCCTTTGCTACTTTGATATTATAGTTATCATTTATTGCTCTCCTCCTCCCACTTATAGACTTTAGCTTATCTCTGGCATTAGGGTTTTTATTCTCTATAACAACCAACAGAAAGAGAATAAAAAATGTAACAAAAAAAAAAAAAACAACAATGCCAGTAGATCCAAACTTTTTAATGAGAAGCAATTGCACTCCTCTAGCACTCGGACAACCAGCCTTTGATAGAGTATAAAAGCACATACCCATAGTACATTTATTTATATCAAACAATATTAATTAAAACAATTAAACATTAATAACAACCACTTCCAATTTAATTCCTTGTTTAACCCATTTGGGAACAAGGTACCAAATTTAAGAATAAAACTGCCTCTTTTTGGAGCAGCTTATTTTTTAGAGACATACCTGGAACAACTCTTACCCTTTCTAAAATAGTGCCTCGCAAATTATTACTATCCCCATGATGACAAGTCATAAAATGTAGCCCTAAAGGACTTTGTAATTTCTTATTCTTTATGTCTCTAAGATGTTCGTGATATCTAGCTCTAAAACTTTGCTTTGTTTCACCCACATAAAATAAGTTACATTCACATTTTAAGACATAAATAACCCCTTCTGTATCACAACTATATACATCAGATGGATAGTACACTCTATTATTAATATAATCAAAAGTAGGTACAGTAAATTTGTATGTTGAACAATGTCCACAAGGTCTTAATCCAAAATTAGAAGTCTGTACCCCCAGTATCTGTGCTGGAAAAGTAAGCTGTGCATGAACTATCATATCTTTGACACTTCTGCCCCTTTTATAAGAAACTATGGGTCTTTGAGGTAGATGTTCCTGTAAATCTTTATCTTGCAACAAAAAATTCCAATAAAACATGAGAATCTCAATCACCTTTTCTGTAAACATATTGTATGTAGTAACAAAATACATTTTGTGACTAATTTCTTTACCTGCACTTCCATGCAGTCTCTCATTATTTCTAGCAGACCCTGAAAAACCCAAATACTGATCTAGATGGTTAATTGCCATCTGTATAGAGTTGGTATCATATCCCCTCTTCCTAAACATTTCACATATTTTAAACACCTCTTCAGTAAGGTTATTTATATCATTACTCAGCCTACTAATATGTAATAACTAATTATATGGAAGGGCTCTAATTAAATGGGGGGATGACAACTTCTGCCATCCATATAATGGTTAATGTTATTAAACTTCCTATGAATTCCAGTTCTAATACTCCCATTCTTCCCTTTTAAATCCACATCCAAGTAAAATTACTCCCACATTGTAATCCATGAAATGCTAGACCAAATCTATTCTTGTGAAGGTCTTGGACAAAAGATTCTTCCATGGGTTGTCCACCCTCACACAGAAAAATAAGATCATCAGTGTATTGGTAATATTTAATCACATACTGTTAAAAAAATTAATTTTGTAAAGATATTCCACCTCAAATAATCCCATAAAGAGATTAGCATACATGGGGGCAAAATATGTCCTCATAGCTGTACCTTTGATATGATGATAAAGAATACCATTAAACTGAAAATTATTTGTGAGGCAGAAATGTACCAAATCAATTAAGAGGCCAAAGGATTATCCCCTACGAAGAGTTTAAGAGCCTCAATACCAAATCAGTGTGAAATACTGGTGTATAAATCCTGTACGTCTATTACTATCTTTAATATTTTGAATCAGTCCATTTAGCATATTTTACTCCCAACTAAAAAATCAAATGTATTTTTTTTACATAAGAGGGCAATTTCTCTACTATTGGCAACAACTGATCATGTAATAAGATTCCTAGATTATGTAGAAAATAGTTACAGGTGGAGACAATTGGACGTCCTGGAGGGTCTATTAACCTCTTACATATTTTAGGAAGGCAGTGAAAATTTGCCATAGTAAAACCTTCCATACAAAACTTTGTTTCAACATCCTTTAAAGTAAAGTAGCCCAGTCTGTAACCTTTCTGAATCAAATTATCAAAATTCGCCAGAGCTACTTTGCTTCATAATCCCGCCAAGCAACTTCCTTATATACTTCCTTATTCGCAAGATTATCATAACACATTTTTAAATATTGCATACAACTCAGCACTACCACTTTATTACCATTATCTGAGGGTTTAAAAATGACATCCTTTCTTTTACTCATAGATTTAAGTGCCAACCATTCATTTTTAGTTAGGATATAACTCATAACACTTTTTTTCTTTTCATTTAGAAATTCAAAAAATGCTTTCTCTAGTGAAAAATTCACCACACAGGAAACGTGTTTTAATAGTTTCATTAACAAAAGGAGGACTGTAGCTACTTTTATATTTAATACTAGCAGTGTTTAATAAGCAATATGCATTTTCACCTTTCTCCATTTCACAAAATGAATCACAAGAGAAAAAGTTTTCTGTGCTTTCATCTAAAGAATCTTCACTTAAATCGTTACTAATTGGAACATTTGTAACACCATCATTCGCATGCCATATTAAGTGCAACATCCTAATAAAACGGAACATTTCGGTTTGTAGTACATGTAGCCTAGGCATGACAGTGTCAATATATTTTAAGCCACAATTTAGAACTGAGATCTCAGCATTTGTTAATATAGTTCCAGATAAATTAAGCACATATTCGTCATTAACTACAGCTGTATTTATAGTCTCTAAAAAGTCAATAACACATTTTCTTCTTTCCGTGCTCCTGTTGCTGCTTCTCCCATGCTGTTTCAGACTGTCCCCATTTCCGACTTCCATTGCCAATGTCTCTATTGCCATGAAAATTCTCTTCCATATAACTATTCCGTTGTGCTAGTGGTAATGAGGGAAAGCCATTACTCTCCTCTAATTGTTCAGACGAGACATCTGTTGCCTCCGAAGAGGTGAAAGAAATGCCATGACACTTCTTTCCCATTCCTTTAGTAAAGGAATGGCCCCCACCAGACCGACGATTTTTATTCGTCTTCATCATGAAGGCGGAGCCATTATCATAGTCTCGCAAGTCTCTGTAATTTAACCATTCTATCAATCAGATGTTCTTCGTGTTTCACTGTTGCAGTCATCACATTTAGGGTTATCTGCTTGCAGTAGCCCTCAGTTGGCCTGATTAACAAAGTCTTGGATCCTGCGTTGGTTGCTGTCTCTTCTTCCGTGACGTCAGGTCATCAGGGGTATAAAACATGCAGCCGACGCCATTACCCCAGTCTTTCTTGCCGTGCGGTGCCCGAAGGAGAAGCAGTTCGCAAGTGCCAGTCGGCCAACTCCTGAAATTTTCGTTTTCAAGTTTCAGAACCAAAGTCTTCAACTAAAAGCTAAGTACCCCGTTAGGGAAACTTTTTTTTGCTCTAAACCGATGTCAGTAAAAGTAAATAATTGCATTTCTTGTGGAAAGCAAATACCTCATAAAGATTTTAATTTGTACTGTATTCCTTGCCTAGGCCCTGACCACAATGTACCTCGCTGTCGGTTTTGTGCCTTATTTAAACCACAAACTATCCGTCGTCAGTATATTTTCACTTCTAAATATTTTGGTGCTCAGTTCAATTATCCAGATATGTCTTCGGTAAGCTATCCGACTACTGACTTTCCAAAAAAACGCAAAGATAAAGACAGAGACAGGCCACCTAGGTCCAAAGCTGCCGACAATGCTTCTCCTAAGCCAGTCGTCAGTTCACCAGTACTCAGTGAGGCGCTTTCGCAGCCCCTGATACCTGCTACTTCAGATTCGCAGGCCTCTTCTGAGACCCATTCGGAGTCCAGTATGCCGCGAGACGCTTCAATTGTGGAACCTGCAGATGTCTCTACCTTGGATGGGTCCGGAGCCGCTGTGTAGGCACCAGTTTCTGAGGGTGTATTCAGGCCTACTGACTTGCATATTAAACCAATGCCATCTTCTTCTTCAAGGTCTAAAACTCGAACTATGCCTAGAAAACTGATGCCCAGACCGCATTGTCAGGCCTCTATGCCTAAAAAACAAATGATAAGAATGGCTGAAGACCATATTACTTTAATCAGGGGAAGCCAACCTTCACCCTCTGACAGACCTAGGGCAGAGTTTGCTTATGATACTTCTGACCAGGATTCTAAAATTTCTGTTTCCTCTGATGACCAGGATTTACCTTTATCTACCTATGAGGATTCTGATGCTGAGGTCTCTAGTCCCTCTGCCCCCCCCCCCCCAAGAGGATTTCTCTTTTGGTGAAACCTTGCATACTCTTAGGGAGCATTTTCATTGGGAAAGTCAGGATTTCTCTGATTCTAAAACGAGGCTTAGGGATTTTTTACTCCTGCCCCAGCACAGGCCTTTAGCTATCCCTCCTGTACCAGACATTGTTGATGATGCCTTTTCGAAATCTAGTTTGGCCCCGGACTCTTTACCTCCTGCTCCCAGAAAACCTGATGGATATTACAGGGTTCCTGACTCTCACAAGTTCCTTTTCAAAAATCCTACTGTGGATCCTGAGACCATTTCACAGGGTCCCAAGGTCATCAAAACTACTACTGCCAAAAATCCTACCCCCTCTGATAGAGACTCCAGGGCGCTGCATAGATGGGGTAAGAAGGTATACACTTCTGCAACTTTGGCCATTACTGCTTTAAACTGTCAGTTTCATATGTTAAAGTATCAGCAGCATATCATTGGATTGCTTAAACAGAAAATTATGTTGATTCCTGATTGTGCTGAAAATAAGGATTTACAGGATTTAATGCATTCTGCTGAACAAGTTGGAAAACATACTTTGCAATGTGGTTTTGATTCACTAGAGGCATCTTGCAGGGCTGCTGTCACTGGGTCTGTACTTAGAAGGCATGCTTGGCTTAAGGAGCAATCCTTGCCAGATCATGTTAAAGCTAAATTACTGGATGCTCCCTTAAATCAGGACTGCCTGTTTGGCAATAAGGCAGAAGTTGTTCTTAAAAAGATGGAGGAAAAAGCTAAATCTATGCAAACTGTTAAAGATTTCTTACAAGTACAAACTCCAAGATTTAGTAGGCATTGGCCTTCTAAGAATTGGTCCTTTCCTGCCTCTTGCAGGCCTTCTCAGTCCAAACCCAGATCCAGCAGAACACTCAGGCTTCAGTCCCAAGGTACGCACAGGACTAAGTAGCGGGGGGGCCCTCTTCCAAATCTGGGAGTAGTAAAACTCCCCCCTATGGTAAACATTCTCAGTGACTTCATTTTAAAACTTCCAAGCACTTCTCAACTGACTGCCTCTTTGGGGGGGAAAGATTGCCCTACATGCAAAAAACTGGGAGCTCATTACCCAGGACAAATGGGTTTTAAACATAGTGTCCCAAGGATACAGATTTCACTTCCACATGTTACCAACCCCAAACGGTTGACCAGTTCTATCCCTAAATCAGTGGGCAGAGGCTCAAAAGCAAGTACTCTCTCTTTTAAGCATAAAAGCTATTCAAACTGTACCAGAAGAGGAAAAGGAACAAGGTTTCTACTCAAGACTTTTCCTGGTACCCAGAAAAGACAATTCATGGCATCCTATCCTGGACCTGTCTATTCTAAACACCTTTTTGGTGATTCCAAAATTCAAGATGCTGACTCTTCACCAGTTGCTTCCTATGCTAGGAAAAGATGCCTGGTTGGTAACACCCAATTTAAAGGAGGCATACCTGCACATCCCAATCAGGGAAACTTGCAAAAGATACCTTTGCTTCAAAGCAGGCTACACACACTATCAGTTCTCTGCACTGCCCTTTGGCTTATCTACTTCACCCAGGGTATTCACAAAGTGCCTAGCTCCAGTCATTGCATTTTACAGACAAAGAAATATTCAAATATACCCATACCTGGACGATTGTCTAATTCAGGCAGAAAGCCAGAACATACTTTTGAATCATCTGACCTTTGTATGAAGGGTGCTAACTTGTCTGGGGTACATCATAAATGAAAAGAAATCGCACCTGGTACCCTGTCAACAAATTACATTCCTGGGAGCAAGCTTGAATACAACTTCCCAGATGGCTTTCCTCACGCCAGAGAAACAAATTCATTTGACAACCTACTTCAAACTAGTGGCCACGACAACCCTGCTATCTGCAAGGTAAATACTGCAAGCCTTGGGGTTCATGGGCTCCTGCATTCTTCTAATTCCATATGCAAGACTGCATATAAGGAAATTACAATGGTATCTAAAAAGCCTATGGTGTCAACATTCTCAGGATCTAGAAGCAAAGATTCCTATCATACTTTGCCTATGCCTAGAGCTTCTTTGGTGGGCAGAGGCTTGCCACCAAAACAAGGGACTGCCATTCACTCTACCCCCCTGCCGCCCAAACCCTAACAACAGACGCATCAGACTATGCATGGGGGGCTCAGCTGGCAGGGAAGTGCATTCAGGGCAAATGGAACCCAAGTAAAATGCACCTGCATATCAATCAAAAAGAAATGTTAGCTGTTCAGAATGCTCTGACAGCCTTCAAGGACCACATTCTTCCAGGACAATTAATGGTAAAGACAGACAACACAACTGTTATGTGGTACATAAACAAGCAGGGGGCTACCCATTCTTACCCCCTCTGCAGACTAGCCATGGCATTGTGGAACACAGCCTTGAGCTACCAAGTGCATCTACAAGCTCAATTCCTGCCAGGAAAACTAAATACACTGGCAGATGGACTAAGCAGAAACCTCATGGACCCACATGAGTGGAAACTGGAACCAAATATTTTCAACACGTTGACAAATAAATGGGGGAGCCCAGATATATACCTGTTTGCCTCCCCCCAGAACTACCAATTGGACAAATTTTGCACAAGGACTCCCCACAAACAAGCTTGGCAAGTGGATGCTCTGTCTTTTCTCCTCTGCCTCTCCTCTCCAAAGTACTGCTAAAGATCAGACAGAACAAACCAAGGATGATATTGATTGCACCAGACTGGCCACGCCAACACTGGTACCTGCTCTTGCACAGTGCGTCACTGTTGGCCCCATGGCACCTGCCTCTAACCCCTACCCCTGTTGTCTCAGCAGGAGAACCAGATTCTGCACCCTCAGCTTCAAACCCTGAACCTAGCAGCCTGGCTAATTACCTAATTTCTCTTTTACCATCCCTCAGTAAACCAGTGATGGATATCATTTTAGAGGCAAGGAGGCCTAGGACTAGACAATCTTATGCTGAAAAATGGCAAAGATTCTATGCCTGGAACCAATCTCAAGGGATGAGCACAGCAGCGCCCAACTTACCTCAGATTTTACAATACTTAACTGAGATGCTTCACAAGGACCTTTCTTTTTTCCTCCATCAGAATTCACACCTCAGACATTTCAGCTCATTATAACACAGAACCTCCCCTCTTCTCTCATCCACTGCTCAGGCAGTTCCTCAGAGGGGCCAAAAATTTAAGACCACCCAGGAGAGCACCAACTCCAGCCTGGGACCTTAACTTTGTATTGGAGAAACTCACTCTTCCTGCTTTCGAGCCAGCTGCTAGTGCAGATTTAAAATTCCTTTCTTGGAAAACAACCTTCCTTTTAGCAATCACTAGAACAAGAAGGGTTTCTGAATTACAGGCCCTTATGGCAGTGGAGCCTTTCATCATCTTTCATGCGGACAGGGTGTCCCTCAGAACCAATCCCTCCTTCATGCTCAAGGGGGTATCCAGTGTGGCTCTCAATCAGTCCATTCATTTGCCAACCTTCTTTCCTAATCCACAGAACAAAGGGGAATGGATACTGCACTCCTTAGATGTGCACAGATAACTTAGATTTTACTTGGACAGGACTAAACATCAAAGGAAATCTGAACAACTGCTGGTGGTATTTGCTGCAGGGGCAGAGGGGAAAGCTATTTCAAAGCAAACAATTTCTAAATGGATAGGCCACTGCATTCATTTCTGCTGTAAGCACCATGGAAAACCAATCCCACAGGGGATCAGACCCCATTCAACATGGGCTGCCTCTACCTCTACAGCCTTTTTCAGAGGTGTCCCTACCAGGGACACCCTAGAAGCTGCTACCTGGAGTTCTGTACATACCTTCCCTAAGCATTACCATTTGCCAATTTTCTCCAAATCCAGAGCTGGCTTTGCCATTGCAGTCTTGCAGGGTCTTATAGCTGGTCCTAATGCTATCTAAATTCTTCCTCCATTCCTTAGCTTTGGGAATCTACCCAAATGTGATGACTGCAACACTGAAACACGAAGAATATAGTACAGCTGTGTACACTTACCATAAATGTAGATGTTCGAGTATATTCACTGTTGCAGTCCTGGTAACCCTCCCTCCAGCCCCCAGACTTTTTTGGCTATACCTCTATTCTCCTTTACTATGCTTAAAAGCTTTTTGATGTATTTGCTTTTTTATTGGAGGTATATCCTTGTATATATTTATATATATCTTTTATTGCTTTCCATTAAGGAAGCACCTGACATCTGGGGAAAAAAAAACTGATGTAATGGCACTGGCTGCATGTTTTATACCCCTGACGACCTGACGTCACAGAAGAAGAGACAGCAACCAATGCAGGACCCAAGACTTTGTTAATCAGGCCGACTGAGGGCTACTGCAAGCAGATAACCCTAAATGTGATGACTGCAACAGTGAATACAGTCGAACATCTACATTTATGGTAAGTGTACACAACTGTACTTTCATTAGTAGCCACTTGCAATTTGTCATTAACACTTCCGAACACTGATTCAAATCTTGGCATACTAAGTTGGGAACACAGTGAAGCACAAACAGTTGAAATTTCTTCCTTAATACATCTTTGTTTTAAAAAAAAATATAAACACAAAACTAAACTAGTAAACAAGTCGGGTAGCAGCAAAACCAATGCAGACCAGTAAAAGCCAAAAAGATTTAATAAGATTAAGCGCTTTTCGTTTGCTCTGTCAGCAAACTTCTTCAGACAACAAAAGTAATCACATTGTGAGTATATATACATTTTGCTCTGGGTTAATTAGTTGATTAATCAATTAACTTACAGAGGCAACCAACTTCTCTAATTACAGAGCCATCCACTGACAATAGTAAAATACTTATGCAAAAATACTAAACAGCATTCACAACCAAATAGTGGTAGTAATAAATTTAAGAATAAAGGAAATTCTAATAATACTAATAGTTATGGTAATAGTTGATATAAAAATAGTAGATATAAGAAAAACTATATATCTATATATATTATTTATATATACTAAATAACATATATCGATATGTGTCTTTTTTGTGTATAGAACATTTCTTATTTATAAGTAAAACCATACTAGAGTAGATTTCAGTGTGAACATTCAATATAAATAAATCAAACATATGTCAACAATTCACTTTACAGCTTCTCCTATCTAAAATATGTTTATATCTACTTCATGTTAAAACCAGATGTAAATAAAAATGAATAATAATTAGAATATTCTGACATTCTATATTAATATATTTTCCTAAATTCATCTTTTAAGCTTTAACACACTGCTCAAACTACAGGTCTCATTTATACCTGGTAGATTAAAAGTCTAAAAAGATGAATTTCCTTTATTCTTAAATTTATTACTACCACTATTTGGTTGTGAATGCTGTTTAGTATTTTTGCATAAGTATTTTACTATTGTCAGTGGATGGCTCTGTAATTAGAGAAGTTGGTTGCCTCTGTAAGTTAATTGATTAATCAACTAATTAACCCAGAGCAAAATGTATATATACTCACAATGTGATTACTTTTGTTGTCTGAAGAAGTTTGCTGACAGAGCAAACGAAAAGCGCTTAATCTTATTAAATCTTTTTGGCTTTTACTGGTCTGCATTGGTTTTGCTGCTACCCGACTTGTTTACATCTTTGTTTTAGTTGGTCGCGTTCCACCAAAATAGCTACCCACTCAGTAGTACACCAGTGTTCAGCTGCTATCCACTGTTTTTCAAACCCCACATCTTCACTATTGTCTGGATTAAAAGGAGTTAAAGAGTTTTTAAATGCTTGCAGCCCCCTCGAGGTGATATTCAATTGCAGATATCTCTGCATGCTGATGACATTAGAGTGTGTAGCATTTTCCTTAAAAAGTAAATGTTCTAACTTAGTCACAGTACCTTGTAATTCAGCAGAAAGTGCTAAATTGTAGCTCTGTCCCACTGATGAAAAAGGGTTTACAGTTTGTTTATGTCAACCTTCCTCTAACTTCCTTTCCCAAACCTTAGGGAGCTCACCAGACCTCTGGATACTCGTAGCACCTGTTCTCTCAGAAGAACGATCCAACACTTGTGAAATATAATGCTCCACCATTTTCTGGGTGCTTTCTTCATTTTCCTCCCTGAAAATTCTGGGAATCTGATAAGCAGGATCACTGGCCACAAAATATATAACAACCAACTGAAAAAAAATGTAAAAAACAACAATGCCAGTAGAGCCAAACTTTTTAATGAAAAGCAATTGCCTCATCCCTTCTTGGCACTTCTCTTTTTCTCTGTAGTTTTACTCAGATATATATATATATATATATATATATATATTTTTTTTTTCCTCTCTCCCTCTCTCTCTCTCTCTCTATATATATATATATATATATATATATATATATATATATATTGGATCCGGACACATGCTCGACTAGCATATGTCTGAATCACAAAACATCGAACACACATACACGAAAGCGCTTAACATCGACAAGCACTTCCGTGTAAGTGTGCCTGTTTCGTAGCTCAGACTACAGTGCAGGTAAGGGAAAATACCCTTTTCCCCACTGTAGTGCGATCTCGGAGTGAGAATAGTAAAGTAGGGGTGAAGAGGGGCTTCGCCCCCCCTGCAGAAACGTAGATTTTTTTTTTGAACTACACATACATGGAAGCGCTTTTCGATGTCAAGCACTTTTGTGTATATATGTTTGATGTTGTGTGATTCGGACATATCCTAGCCGAGCATGTGCCCCAGACCCATATATAGATATATATATATATATATATATATATATATATATAAAGAATTTTTGTGTGTTTAGAGTTAGCAGTACTTGTTTAACTAGCATGATTTTAAGAAAGTTTAGTCAGAGTGTATAGCTTCATTAACCTCTTACGTTATTCTATTTTTGGTGTAGTTACTGTTTGTGGCAATGTCTGAAAAAAGAGAAACTCACTGGTTTTGAGAAGTCCACTTCATGTGGGCATAAGATCTCCAATTCTGATGCCCACAAGAAGTGCATTTACTGCCTGGGGCCAGAACATCTCAAGTCAACTTGTGATGTATGTGCTATCTTTAACCCCAGGGCCCTCACTGACCAGCACAGCAAATTGATACTTAAAGGCTTACTTCCAGCTTCTTCTTCCTCTGGGGATCAAACCCCCTTTAAAGCTCATCAGGGTGCAGTAGATTCCAAGAAATGAGCCACCCAGAGGTCTCCAAGGGCCTCATCAGAGCCACCTGAAAAACACACAAAGACTTCAGATCTGACCCCTTTGGATCCGAAGACCACTGCACCTCCCTCGGATCCACAGGCCTCATCAGATCTGACAGGTGTGATTACCATCTTCATCTCTCCCTTACTATCTACCTCCTACTTGGAGCCCAGACCCTCAGATCTGGCAGCTAGGAGCTGGTCACCAGAATTTGTTTTAAAGCCTTTCACTCCAGCTCTGCCCTCACAATTATTTCAAACCCCAAAGAAGCATTTTAAGCCTGCATCCACAGCTTCATCCAGATCTTCAGGGAGCTGGAGAGAGCCAGATGTGGACAGAATGATGTGGAGATTTCTCAGGGCTCAGATCCAGATGGGGTTCTTGCCAACACTGTCCCATCTCGGATCCATGAGTGCACATGCCCAGCCAATACTGTCTCTTTCTCTGATCAGACCTGTGGTTTCAGCATCCCAGGATCCAAGATCTCTAAAGAATCTGCCTTCCTTGACTCTGACATTGTCACTGACCAGCCCTGCTCCAATACCTTTGGATCAGGGCAGGTCTCTGATCCAAGAGATCAGGTCTAGGTCCATGGGGTTGAGCTCAGCTCCTACTTTGTCAGATATATCTCTTCTCCTCGGTGCCTTGGCTCTGGACAGCTTAGGTCCGATTCTCTCCGGAGTACTCGGATCTAGGGTTTGTTCCAACCTCTTGTCCTTGGCTGCTTCATCTCTGAGGAGAGAGGAGAAGTTTTCCTGGGTTCATCAGCCTTTCAGGTAGTAGAAAGGGCATTCTCTTTGCAGAGAGAGCCGTCCTCTAAAATCTTGGATCCTACCCCTCGTCAGTTCCAGGCTCTGAGCCCATCATTTCTGCTTCTCAAGGTCAGCCAGCACCAAGAGGCCTCCACACATGATCCCCAGAGGGATTCCTCCTCTTTCAACACCTCTCCTGAACACCCCACATAGGGGGTACCTTGTGGAGTCTCTCATGGATGACACCAATTTTAATGAGGGAGAAAGATCCCCCTGAGTGACACCTGATGTTTCCTTTGGGAACATCAATGAAATCCTCAAACAGTAGGGTGTCTGGTATTCTCAATCTCCTTATCCTGAGGAATCGGTGTTCCTGGAGGCTTTCAGGGCTGGCCCATCTACATCTTGGGTTGACCCCCCCCCCAGTGGATGAACTTATTGTCCTAGTTGCCCTTGGGCTTGGAAGGAACTGGACACTGTCAAGTCCATCTGCAAGCTCCTGGATAAGTTCTTAGTTTCCCTTTCAGATAGACCTCACTGGATTAAGGGAATCCTAGTTGATGCCATAGTTGTGGCATCAGCCGCTAGAAGGAGCTAGTGGAACAAAATTCCTCTGTCCATCCTTCAAATAGGGAGTCCAGAGTAATGGGCCAATTTGGAAAGTGCATATACACCTCAGCTATATTTGCACTGAGCTCATTTAACTACCTGGCACATTTCACTCATTTGCAGAGAGATTTGATTAAGGAGCTCTCAAAATCTCACTCTTGAGTCACTATCTGCAGAGAACCTCAAGAAGGTCTCTCCTCAACTGGCAACTTTTTCATTTATTTCCAATGCATCGATGAGGCTGCTCTCCCATACAGTGGAGGGTGCCTCACAAGCAGCCATTTCAGGCATGGCTATTAGCAGACATGCATGGATGAGGCTGTGCGACTTTTTGGAATCCTTCAAGGCATCATTTGTTAATACTGCCTTTGATTCTTATCTTTGTTTGGGCCATCACTGAAAGATACACTCACCTGAAGTGAGCAGGAGGGAAAGACCCTGTCTGCCACTGGAATCAAATTTTCTACCCCTCAACGTACATTCTCTGGGAACCAGTGAGGTGGTAAGAAAATGTGGTTCCGGAAATCTCAGAACCATTTCAGGACTTGCGTGGGGAGACTTCCTGCAGGGGCAGACAAGGAGGTTTTAATGGCAGACGTAACCCCAGAGAGGCAGAGGGGTCTGCAAAACCAGGGCTTCTGAGACTCTTTCTCTGATGGGCCCTATCAGTGATCCTGAAGTGTTTGCCTGATTTTCCACCTCTGTAGGCAGTTGGTGGTCGTTTTTCCTTGCAACTGGACAAATATCACAAGAAATTCATGGGTGCTAAGAATCATATCCAGAGGCTACTACATACCCTTTTCCCTTCCACTTCCTGTCCAAAGAAGGAAACTCCCTGAAGTTCCACCCAGGCAGAGGGAATAAGCAGCTCAAGAAATTCAAAAGCTGCTACAAAAAAAGAGTTATCCAAGACGTCCCACCTTAACAGATAGGATTCAGAACTTACTCCCACTTCTTTAAGTACCAAAGTAAACTGGGGGCCCGAGAGCAATTTTGGATCCAAGCAATTTGAATCAGTATGTAAAGAAGTCAAAGTTCTGAACGGTTATGGTTCAGTCCATCCTGCCTCTTCTTTGCAAGGACAATTGGATGTGCTCTGTAGATTTCCAGGATGCATACTATCATATCAAAATAGACAGTTGCTCCAGGAGACGTGTGCTTTCAGATGGAAGCCAATCATTACTAATTCAGAGCACTACCCTTTGGACTCACCACATCCCCCAAGGTGTTCACCAAATGCATGGCAGTCATGGCAGCTCACATGAGGCTCAAAGGATACCAGATGTTTCCCTATTTCAGCGGTTGACTCCTCACTGCCCCAACCAAGCATCAACTTCTACAAGCCAGGGATTACTTGCTTCAGATCTCCAACTCCTTAGGCATTTCAAAAACTATGCCAAATCAAATCTAACTCCTGCACAGACTCTGGAACTTTTAGGAACTCGACTGAACACTATGACTAAAATGGCGTCATTACCGTTTCATCATATCACGTCATTGAGAAATCAGGTGCGGCACATACTATCACAGCTGTCTCCTCCAGTAAAAATAGTGCTTCAAGTTCTTGGGTCCATGCCAGCTGCCATTCTTCTAGTTCCTCTAGCAAGATTCTTTATGCAAATCCTTCAATGGACATTGGTGGTACAGAAGTCTGTTCTTTACCAACAGGCCTCTATCATCATTCTCTCATCATTCTCTTTCGGCTTTTCCCGTTAGGGGTCGCCACAGCGGATCATCTCTTTCCATTTCTTCCTATCCTCTGCATCTTGCTCTGTCACACCAACCGCCTGCATGTCCTCTCTCACCATGTCCATAAACCTTATCTTAGGCCTTCCTCTATTCCTCTTACCTGGCAGCTCCATCCTTAGCATCTTTTTCCCAATATACCCATCATCCCTCCTCAGCACATGTCCAAACCAACGCAATCTCGTCTCTCTTGCTTTGTCTCCAAACTGTCCAACATGAGCTGACCCTCTAATATACCGATTCCTAATCCTATCCATCCTAGTCACACCGATTGCAAATCTTAACATCTTTAACTCTGCCACATCCAGCTCTGACTCCTGCCTTTTTGTCAATGCCACTGTCTCCAACCCATATAACATAGCTGGTCTCACTACACTCTTGAAGACCTTCCCTTTCACTCTTACGGATACCCGTCTGTCACAAATCACTCCTGACACTCTTCTCCACCCATTCCACCCTGCCTGTACTCTCTATCATTTCCCATAAAAGTCACCCCAGTCTTCAAACGTCATGTTCAATGGTGGATCCAGTCATATGATCTGTTTCTGGGCAGGCCATTCTCCCTTCCTCCCCCAATCACTTCAGTGACCATGGACACTTCCCAACTGGGGTGGGGGGCAATTCATGAGAAACATGGTCCAAGCCACATGGTTCCCCTTGCAGATGAAGTTGCATATCAGTGTCCCAGAGATGAGAACAGTCCTCCTAATGTTGCAACCCTTTCAGGACATCTTTCCTCTAGGACTATTGCAATTCACAAGACAACATGTCTTGTAGTCTGGTCCTTATACAAGAAGGAACCCATTCCTACCCATTGTGCACAGAGGCCATGAGGGTCTGGGAATGGGTGATCTCTTCAGACCAATTTTATCATTAAAGTGCACATGCCAGGGAAAACCAACGCACTGGCAAACACTCAGCAAGTGTATTCTGATTCCTCACAATAGGTCCCCCAATCAAACAGTAGTAAATGTGATCTTCAGCCACTGGGGCCAGCCTTGCTGTGACCTATTTGCCTCACCCCTCAACAAGGGCAGCAAGTACTTTGCTCTGATCCCCTCTCTGGGGGAGTTACCAAGGAATGCTCTGATTCACCATGGGCCCCCAGATCTCCTCTATACCTATCCTCTCTTCCTCTGATTCCAAAGTACCTACAGAAAGCAAGCAGGCTGAAGAGCTCAGTCATCCTCATTGCTCCCCTTCTGGCCTCAACAGGTATAGTTCAGTTTCCTCTGGTCTCACTTTAAATATCCTCCATGGATACTGGAGCCCACTCAGGATCTCCTAACTCATCCATCAGGAATTCAACATCCTAATCTCCATGCCATCAAACTGACAGCATGGTTTCTCTACTTCCAGTGGTAGTAAATTGGTCCCGGCTTGCTTCCCCAGTTCATGACATTATTTTAGCCTCTCAAAAGGCCTCCACCAAGAAAGTATACAGAAGCAAATAGAAAAGATTTTCCGTATGGGCTTCCAAGCAGAATACTGACCCTTTTTCAGCACCTACTTTGACCATTCTTCTTTTTCTTACTACTCTTTTTAAGGAAGGGGATAGTTTTTCTACTCTTAAACTTCAGTTGGCAGCCATATCCAACTTCCACACTGGAAATGAATCATTCTGTCTGGCATATTCCAGATTGTGTAGAGCTTTCATGAAGGGAATTTTCCTTCTTAGACCTCCAATAAAGGATCCCTCCTCCTTGGGATCTGATGGTGGTCCTTCAGGTATTAACTCCAAAACACTTTGAGCTTGCGGACAAATGCAATATGAAGTTTCTTTCTTGGGAAACCAGTCTTCTTAGTAGCTATCACTTCAGCAAAAAAAAAATTCTGAGCTCCGGGCCTTATCAGCTAAGCTTCCTTACATTATTTTCCATAAGGAGAGGGTGTTTCTACAAACCAGGCCTTCCATTCTTCCTAAAGTGGCCATGGAAACTAAAGTTAACCATTCCATATAATCACCAGTTTTCTTTCCAAACTTTACTAACAAGGGCGAATATATGTTGCACTTTCTTGATGTTCAAGGATAATTACATTTTTATCTTCACAGAACAAAGCAGTACAGAAAGTGTGATTAGCTATTTTATCCTTTTCCCCTAATGGCTTGGGTCAGGCAGTTTACAAAATTACTCTGGCCAAATGGATTACTGATTGCATTTTTCTGATTTATTCTCAAACATGTTTGGAGTTACCTTCAAAGAAACAATGGGAGACTATATGTATGTCTCCCAAATATGCAACAAAATCTAGATGATTTAGGATTTTTGCTTGGAAATGTTTACATAGTTATTTTTATACCCCAAGTAGACTCAGAGAATTTTTCCTCAGGTAGATAGCAAATGTTGGAGGTGTGACAGGGAAGAAAGATGTAATTAGGAACATATTTTCTGGGAGTGCAGTGAGTTAATGGACTGTAAGGATTCCCTGCAGGATGCACTGTCAAAGATTCTGGGTGGGCAGATTGGTGTGATGAAGGAGATGATTTTTCTGAGCTATGATACAGAATTGGAATTGCCTAGACATGGTAATGCCTTGCTGTTGCTAATTATTGTGGCTGTCAAAAAAGGAATTACTAGAAAATGGAAATTGAAATCTAAACCAAGTAGATTAGAAGCAGTGATTATAGTAGCAGAGATAAAACAACTGGAATTTAGATATTTAAAAAAGGTAGGAACAAACTACATAGGAAAATAATGGGAGTTGTGGGAACACTACATACAGGGGAGGAATGAGGTTTAAAAGAAGGCAGGACTTAAATAAGCTATATAATGTTTGACTGAAAACAACTGGGTAGATTATAACTGATGTATAATGTTTGCAACTGGGAGTGTGTCAGTATGGTTTGTGATTTAAAATGCTTGCAACTAGGATTGTGTCAGTGTGGTTTGTTTTCATGTATATAAATGAATGATTGCTTATGTCATAAGTGATGATTTAATAAGGACGTTTCTTGTTTAAAAAAGGGGCAGGTAGCAAGGAGGAAGTAAGGATAGCTATGAAGAGGATGAAGAATGGAAAGGCTGTTGGCCCAGATGACATACCTGTGGAAGCATGGAGGTGTTTAGGTGAAATGGCAGTGGAGTTTTTAACCATATTGTTTAATGAAATCTTGGAAAGTGAGAGGATGCCTGAGGAATGGAGAAAAAGTGTTTTGGTACCGATTTTTAAGAATAAGGGTGATGTGCAGAGCTGTAGTAACTACACAGGGATTAAATTGATCAGTCACAGCATGAAGTTATGGGAAAGAGTAGTGGAAGCTAGGTTAAGAAGGGACGTGATGATTAGTGATCAGCAGTATGGTTTCATGCCGGGAAAGAGCACTACAGATGCGATGTTTGCTCTGAGAGTGTTGATGTAGAAGTACAGAGAATGTCAGAAGGAGTTGCATTGTGTTTTTGTAGACTTAGAGAAAGCATATGACAGGGTGCCTAGAGAGGAGTTGTGGTATTGTATGAGGAAGTCAGGAGTGTCAGAGAAGTATGCAAGAGTGGTACAGGATATGTACGAGGGTAGTGTGACAACGGTGAGGTCTGCTGTGGGAGTGATGGATGCGTTTAAGGTGGAGGTGGGGTTACATCAAGGATCTGCTCTGAGCCCTTTCTTATTTGCAATGGTGATGGACAGGTTGACAGACGAGATCAGACAGGAGTCCCCGTGGACTATGATGTTTGCAGATGACATTGTGATCTGTAGTGAGAGTAGGGAACAGGTGGTGGAGACCCTGAAGAGATGGAGATATGCTCTAGAGAGAAGAGGAATGAAGGTCAGCAGGACTAAGACAGAATATATGTGTGTGAATGAGAGAGAGGATAGAGGAATGGTGAGGATGCAAGCAGTAGAGCTGGCGAAGGTGGATGAGTTTAAATACTTGGGGTCAATAGTTCAGAGTAACGGTGAGTGTGGAAGAGAGGTGAAGAAGAGAGTACAGGCAGGATGGAGTGGGTGGAGAAGAGTGTCAGGAGTGATTTGTGACAGACGAGTACCTGTAAGAGTGAAAGGGAAGGTCTACAAGAAGGTAGTGAGACCAGCTATGTTATATGGGTTGGAGACAGTGGCACTGATAAAAAGGCAGGAGTTTGAGCTGGATGTGGCAGAGTTAAAAATGTTAAGATTTGCACTTGGTGTGACGAGGGTGGACAGGATTAGGAATAAGTATATTAGACAGTCAGCCCAGGTTGGAAGGTTTGGAGACAAAGCCAGACAGGCAAGATTACGTTGGTTTGGACATGTACTGAGGAGGGATGCTGAGTATATTGGGAAAAAGATGATAAGGATGAAGCTACCAGGTAACAG
Source organism: Protopterus annectens (assembly GCF_019279795.1). Lineage (NCBI taxonomy): Eukaryota > Metazoa > Chordata > Ceratodontiformes > Protopteridae > Protopterus > Protopterus annectens. The sequence goes on along the minus strand of NC_056725.1, from coordinate 598,134,105 downwards.
GAAAAGAGGAAGGCCTAAAATAAGGTTTATGGATGTGGTGAGAGAGGACATGCAGCTGGTTGGTGTGACAGAGCAAGATGCAGAGGACAGGAATAAATGGAAAAAGGTGATCCGCTGTGGCGACCCCTAATGGGAACAGCCAAAAGAAGATGATGATGATGATGTAATGTTGCTTAGGTTATATGATATATAGCAATATATGTGAAGCATAATGTTTGTTCATTTTTACTTAATACAGTTTGATTACTTTTTTATAAATGTAAATGTGCCTATGTCAGAAGTGATAACTCAATAAAGGTGTATAAAAATAAAAAAGTTTGGAATTACCTCATCCTTCTAGAGCTCCTTCCACTAGATCTTATGGCTACTTCATCTGGTTTTCCTCAAGAGCTTCCACTGATGACATCTGCGCTGCAGCCACTTGGTCAAAGAGCCATACCATTGTTACACATTACAAATTAGACATTGTCTCCAGAAGGAGAGATTCCTTTAGCTTGACAGTGCTCCAGCATGTCCTTCCTTGAGGGCATCCCAAGTGTTACATAGCTGGTGACTCTGACCCATTCGCGAGGAAGAATGAAAAGGACAACATCAGATTTGAAAGTTATGTGCTTACTATAACTTGGCATCTGTGTTGTCCATTTTCATTCTTCCTCACTTTCCCTGCCATCCCCTGGCCCTGTCACTCCTAGAAGGATTGGATGATATAGGAACCCTCATGTTCCTGGTTTGAGCCTCAGTCTTTTTATTGTATCTGTTATGTCTCTGTAACACAGTGGGCAGTAAGGCAGCAAGCTCAATCTGAGGAGTTAGGGATGGCATAGAGCATTATGGGTAGAGCGAGGAGCTCAAGTTTTGGATCTGAAGTCTTGTATATGCGGCCGAGTTGAATCCGAGGATCGGATTCTAGACCCATGCATAAGGAAGAATGAAAATGGACAACACATATGCGAAGTTATGGTAAGTACATAACTTCTAATTCTTCCCCCAGACATCCAAAGAAAAGGAGCAGCTGGATTTTTCACAGGTCTATTTAAGGCCATAATGGCACTTAGGCCACCATCTGTTGTAGGGGCTTCTACTACTGTTCCCTCTCCTTCCACTCCCCAAAAGAGACAATTCTGAGGATGAGTGAGACACAGATGAGCACTCCTTGAGTCATCACAGATTCATTTGCCAGGCCAAGTGGCCTCAGATGATGAAGATTCTCTTTCTCCTGACTCTTGTTAAAAAAGCTGTGTTGTTAAAATGTCAAAACATTCTGAATGAGAATCTAAGCAGATTTCTGATGTTCCACAGAGGTAACATCCTAGAAGTAGTGACCCCTGCTCCTGCACCTGTACCTCCTGCTCTTGAGGCTTTTCTTGATGCCTTTGTATCTGCTTCAATTGCACTAGATTCCAGCTATAAGCTCCTACAAAACCTGACAGGTTTTACAGGGTACCTGAGGATTTAAATTTTTGTACAAAAATCCTCTGGTAGACACCTGCTGTGCTCTTTGTCTACAGACAAGCCTTCTAAGTTACTAACTTTTGCCGTGGTCTTCCTTCTTATAAAGATAGCAGGGCAGCAGACAAACTGGGAAAAAGATGTATACATCCACTACTCATTGTCTTTAGAGATCTGAATGATCAGACTCAAATGACTAACTACTTTTTGTCTATTTTGGGCAATTTAATTTAAATAAAACACTCTCCTCCCCAGAGGAACCTGCTAGTAAACAGCAGGTTTTATCAGTGTGGCTGAGGCTTCTGAAGTGGCAAGACACAGCATTAAATACAGCTTTGATGCACCAGTAGCTTCCTCCAGGGCAGCTGCTACAGCTTCTGTGATCAGGAGAGATACATTGGCTACATTCTCAACTTCTCCCAGAGGATATTACGGCAAAACTCTTAGACTGTCCCTTAAACACGGACCTTTTATTCAGTCCAGATGCTGCCAGTCTTTTCAAAAAATTGTAGGAACAAAGTAAAATTATGAGGGACTGTAAACAGATCTTTATTATTTCTGTGCCAATATACTGATGGAATTATCCTGTAAAATCCCTTTCCTTTGCTGTCAGGGAACTGAGGATTTCTCATAAGGGGAAGAAAATGCCTAGGAAAAGATTCAAGGACAAACAAGATAGGGATTCTAGATTTAGGAGGCCTCCTAATTCAGACAAGTCTGCCTGACTACCCTCTGTCCCCCTCCCCATTCCTCAGTCCTTCCCTCCCCCATCCAAAATGCTCACCACAACCCTAAAAAAAACTGGCTACTCTCACTTCAGAGAAATTGTTTCTTTCTGTCATTCAAAATTAGTACAGAATGATCTGGAAATAAGTGCCTCCATTTACTGTCATCCCTCCTCCTCCTCCACAAAATCAAGTACTGTTGGGCAATCCAGTCATTCAAACCTCACTTGAGCAAGGAACAATAGAGCCAGTGCCTCCACAATATGTGAAAAAGGGTTCTATTCCAGACTATTCCTCAAACTAAGAAAAGGAGACTAGAGACCAATTCTGGATCTCTCCACCTTTCTCTTTGTCTCATCTTTCAAGATGTTGTCCCTGCAAACTTTGCTTCCATTCATTCTCCCTCAAGCCTTCTTGGTGTCTCAGGACATAAAGGATATGTATTTGCACATTCCTATTTACCCAGCTTACAGGGTATTTTTGAGTTTTTTTTACTAGTTCTTCATGATTTCAGTTCTCTGCTTTGCCTTTTGGACTATATACAGCCCCCAGATTCTTCAAAAGTGCCTCACCCCAGTCGTAGCCTACCACAGGACTTGGGTAATCCAGATTTTCACTTAATTGGATGACCAGTTAATACAGACAACTTCTCAGCAGATACTTTTGACTAATCTTTTCTTTACCTCGACTTTTCATCAGGGTCTGGATTTCATAGTTTGTCTAAAAAAGTCAACAATGAAACCAATCCAAGACCTTGTTTTCTTGGTGTGCAGACTAGACACCAAACTAATGCAAGCCTTTCTTTCTCCAGACAAAATACAAAGCCTAAACAGTTATTTCTTTTCCCTTCAATCCTGTACTGCAAGGGAGATCCTCGGCATACTGGGATTCATAGCATCTCCCTGAACCCCTTTGCTAGACTACATATGAGGAAGATCCATTGGTACCTGGAATCCACCTGGTCTCAACATTCTCATCCCCTAGACACACAGGTTCCACTCTTGCTCTGCCTAAAGAAGGAAATACTGTAGTGGATATCACAGATAAAGCTCAATCCAGGTCTTCCCTTCAAGCCGCAGACACCACAACAGAACCTGCACACAGACTCATCAGACAGTTCATGGATAGAATGGATGGGCAATCTGAGAGTTCAGGGACAGTGGCTTACAAACCACATCTGAAGAAGATGAGGGTACAAATGCAGGCCCTGCAGATCTTCTCCCATTCTTGGAAACCAGGTCCCTCAAGTGCTTACAGACAACCCAACAGTAATGTGCTAAAACAAGGAGGGCACTAGATCTTACCAACTGTGCAGACTGGCTCTTTTGGCATGGGAGCAGGCCACAAAAGCAAATAACTTCTTCCAAGTGGTTTACATTTCCTCACAGGATAATATCCTGTCAGATTTTCAAAGATCCCATAAATGGGTGCTGAACAGGGAGATCTTCCTAGATATACTCTGTAAATGGAGGATGCTACAGATAGACCTATTTGCTCCATCGACAGCAACCTCTACTCTTTTGCACCCAAACCTACTGTCAAGCTTGGAAGATGGACATAATGTCCTTTACTTGGAAGAGGAGATTCTTATATGCATTTCCTCCACTACTTCTGTCACTTCTTCCCAACATCGTATTAAATATTCGAAGAGGATACACAGAAAATAGCAGGGAGTGATTTAACAAGCAAACCAGCATGAGAATGGAGAAAAGAGATTTTGCTGATAGGGTTGACTGTGGTCAGGGATACAGATAATAGGCAAGAGGGGGCTGGAATTTATTGGAGAACACTGGCAAAGGAACCAAGGTATTGGGAACAAATAACTTAAAAAGGAAAGGTAATCGAATGGGAAGCGGCCAAAATTTATTTGAACTGCAGGTTAGAGATTCCCTTCCCTATCAAGGATTGGTATCAGAGTATAGGCAAAGAGAAAGAAATAGGGGGCTCCTAAATGAAATACCAGCACTGGTAGAGTTTTTAATAGAATCTAGAACAGAAGCTGCCGTTAAAAAAAGGAATAATTAGTAAAGCATATAAAATATTGCATGATAATTATAAGAATCAAGAAAGTCCAAGATCCAAAAACACAGATTTCGAATATCAGGCATCCACAAAAAATCAAATTCAAGGGTTGTCTCACAGTAATTTATTTAAAACAAATGATTTAGCACTTTCATCAGCATCACACGTTGCCTTCATCAGAATACCTGAACCCTGTAATCAACCCCTTTAAATATCTTTAAAGATTGGCACCAAGATAGCAGCCAATAAAAAATGTCAAACTATTTAAAGAAACATAAGACTATTTAAAACATTTATGAATACTATCCATTGAAAAATAAATAAATAAATAGAACTTAAACATAACAATCATAGCGATCATGTCAGCAGCGTGATACCAGAACAGGCTTGATGGGAATACTGTCATTTATTCCGGGGGGGAGTTGTGGCATCTAATAACAACTGCCACTTTACCTCTTTCTCCCCCAGCTCACTTTTGATATTCCCACCCCTTGGATTGTCAGAAACCTGTTCCAGAATAGCAAACCTAAAGAAATGATCATTCCCTTCTTTCTCTATGTGTCTATATAATGCATTATTTGAATCCTTTTTACTAATGTTGTATTGATGGTCATATATTCTATTCTTGAAAAGTCTAACGGTCTTTCCAATATAATATCCTGAACAAAGCATACACTTCACCAGATATACCAAATGTCTGGTATTACAATTTCCCCTTTTAAATCTAATTTCCGTTCTGTTTGCATTGCCCAATATGATGCTGTCCTTCTCTAAAATGTAATGACAGTAGTTGCAACTTCCACATTTCTGTGTGTGATCAATCTTTTTGCTCCTAATACCATTTCCACTGCTCATTTCCAGAGTACTTTTAATGTTCTTGTCCATCTTAAAGACAAAAGTAGGTTTGTCGTCTAATAAATGACAGATATCCTCATCGGACTTCAGAATGTTCCAACTATTACGTATTAAGTGCTTGACCTTCTCAGCATAAGGGCCATATTTAATAATACATGCCCAATTATATTGTTTGTTGTTAGCTTCACTAATATCAGAGACCTGTGGAGAAGCACTTTCACCCAATAAAGGTTTGTATTTCTTATTCCATTCTTTCACTACATAGTTGGCCACATCCCTAATTAAGCCTTGTGGGTACCCTCTCTCCAAAAATAAGGAGTTCATATATTCTATTTCCTGAATCATGTCTTCATAGCATGAGGTAATCCTTGCTGCTCTTATACATTGTCCTTTGAAAATGTTCCTAAACATTTTTCTCGGATGATTACTCTCATACTCTAAATAGTTATTGCTAAAAGTAGGCTTCCTAAATATTCTAGATTTAAAGCCTGTAGTTGTCTTGATAATGAGAGTACCCAAATATGCTATTCTTTCTCCTTCAACATTATGTGTAAATTTCAGAAAAGTGCTAGTACTATTAATATAGCTCATAAAGGAGTCTATACTTGCATGAGGGCTGTCCCATAATATAAAAATATCATCCAGAAAGCAAAGATACAGTCTAACACACTGAAAATATGAATTATTAAATAACTTGTCTTCCCAATCCATCATAACTAAATTGGAATAAATGGGGCACAAGCTGTCCCCATAGCCACACCCCTAATTTGCCTGCAATGTTCTCCCTCATAAAAAATAAAATTGTTGTCTAAGATGATGGACATACAATCTAGAGTGAGATTGAGTCTGTTGTTGTTCAGTTTAGCATGTTTGTGCCTACTATTGTAAAAGCTTTCTAGACCTTCCTGTTTGGGGATGCTAGAAAATAGATCTACCACATCAATTGTTATAAGCATCAGATCTTCCTTCCATACTTCCTTAGATAACCGTCTCAAGAAGTCCCAGGAGTCTTCAAGCACATAATGAACATTGTCATAAATGTGCTTTAGACAAATGTCAATGGCTTTTCCCATATATGTTTTAGCCTGACTACCCAAAATTATTAGTCTGAAAGGGGGGTTGTTAATATCCTTGTGTACTTTAGGTATTCCTGTGATTGTAGCCAGCTTAGGGAAATCAACTTTCATATATCCATACTCTTCTATAGTAATTCTACCATCAAGTAAATATTCCTCAAGGAATAGATCTATCCTTCTATAAGCTATATGAATTTCATTTAGCGATATACTCTCATAAGTACCCATTTCTTGTAATATTTCATATATTTTATTCACATACTCCATGGTGTCAAAAATCACTATCCCCCCACCTTTGTCAGGCTGCATGATTCTAATATTAGAATTAGTCTTAATTCCTTAAGTATTTTATTCTCTTCCTTTGTCAGATTGTATTTTGTTTTGTGTCCAGAGATATTTCTCGAAAGTTTGTAAATTTCTCTAGTAACCACTTTCTCATAAGTGATTACACTAGGATGGGGAGGAGGTACAAAAGTACTTTTTTTTACTAACTTGTTGTTGATAGGTACATTCGTGTTACCTTTGAAAAAGATGGCTAAATTAAGCTTCCTAAGAAATAGTTTTAATTCAATTAAGGTGTCTACTATATCAAATTGAGGTGTAGGGATAAACTTCATGCCTCTAACAAAAAGTTTAATATGCTTAGATTCAATAGGCATCAAAGTGTAATTGTAAACACTAAAATTCCCTACACTGCAAATCTTTCCATTTTCAATAATAGCTTCATTAACCACATTATGTTCCATGTATTTACTAGCATTAATAGCCACGATTTCATTCATCAATTTCTGTTCTTCCTTTCTCCCCATCCCAATATTGGTTCTCTTTCCAATAGTTCCTTTGGTACTGGTTTGGGCCCCTGTGAAAATTCATATCACCATCTAATCTATTAGAGTATTGACTATCTAGATATTGGCCAGTTTGCCTATTGTCATATCCCTTACTTCTATCTAATCTGTTTTTTTAAACCATCTATATACCTTGTTTTTTTTTAAATGTTCCAAATCTCGAGAAAGTTTTTTGCTTTTCCTAGCAAATATTTTATCTGCCTTAGTCTCTACGTGTTTAAGTTGTTTGTTGTACAACGTTTCCCACTGAGGGAATAATAAGTCCTTCCTAACTGAACTATTAAGTTCTTCCGTTTCCACAAGTAGCTGACACAGTTTTTTGTCATTAAACTTAATGACTAGCTTCATAAAATCATATCCAAAGCTATTAAATAATCCTTCACAGTCTTTAATAACATTTTCTGTTAAATTAATACCCATCGGTATTTTAAAAAAGCGTAAACCAACTGGTATAACTTTATACTCTAAACATTTTTTAAAATATGCGTTATCAAGTTGCAAGCCTTTAACTTGTTCTAATTTTTTACTCAGCAAATAAATCAGCTCTCTTAAAGTTCGCATATTTTGATCATTACCAGACCTTTTACTGTTCACAGTGGCTCGTTTAATATCAGAGTCAAAAACAAAATTAGTATTTAAAAGTGCGGCAAAATTGTTGTCCTCATTTGACACATCTTTGCCAAGAGGCTTAGCCCCAAAATTATTATTTACAGTACCTCTGCCACTAGCGGCCGTTGAATATGTTCGCAAGTTTCGGGGGGTTCTTCGGTTTGGCACCTCTAAGTACATACTCCTCCTCCGAATTGTCATGTAGTGAAAAATCAAGTACAATTTCCTTTTTGGAACCTTTGCTAGTGTTCGTAAAATTGGCAATCCCATAAGAGGCTGGAGCAGTCTCCGGAACATCAATATGGCATGGCTCACCCTGTCCGTTGGGTAAATCATCAGTGATGTCACTTCCATTCACATGGTGAAATTCACAAGGCACGGCCTCCTCACTACTCATGCCTCGTTCTGAAAATAGATCAATTAATCTGGTAACTTCACTTCTGAGGATAGCAACTTCCGATTGAAGTTTCAACATATCCTCACGTTTGATGGGTGAAGCGATGGATGGAAAATCCTCCATGAAATCCATGATACTCCCGACCAATAAAGCTGAGACAAGGGCGTGTGTCAGGAAACAACCAAGAAAGAAAGTCCAAGATCCAAACACACAAATTTCGAGTATCAGGGATCCACAAAAAAATCAAATTCAAGGGTTGTCTCACAGTAATTTATTTAAAACAATTGATTTAGCGCTTTCATCAACATCACACGTTGAATTCATCAGAATACCTGAACCCTGTAATCAGCCCCTTTAAATATCTTTAAAAATTGGCGCCAAGATAGCAGCCAATAAAAAATGTCGAACTATTTAAAGAAACATAAGATTATTTAAAGCATTTATGAATACTATCCATGGAAAAATAAATAGAACTTAAACATAACAATCCTAGGGATCATGTCAGCAGTGTGATACCAGAACAGCCTTGATGGGAATACTGTCATTTAATCCGGGGGGAGTTGAGGCATCTAATAACAACTGCCACTTTACCTCAAGCCCATTTCAATACTAAACCATGATTATAAGGTGTTTATGTCTATAACGGCTACATGAATGGCAAAAGTGAAGACAAAATCGATGGATACGGATGAATGTGGTTTTGTGGAGGGGAGGCAAACATTTGACAACATTAACAGAACATTGATTATATGGGGGAAAACAGAATGTAAGAAAATAACCACTGTTGTTGGAGGATCTTGATGCAGAAAAAGCATTTGACAGAGTCAGCTGGGACTTTATGAGCTGGGCAATGGAAGCATTTGCATTTCTTTTGAAATTATAATGTCGATTAGGAGGATATATGAGGGATCAGAGGTGAAAATTAAAGTGGATGGGTTCCTCTCTTATAATTTCTGCTTGAATAGAGGAGCCAGGCAGGGTATACTCTTTCCCCTTTGATATTTGCATTTTAGTTAGAACTATTGGTGAAGAAAATAAGGAACTCAGAAATTCAAGGAGATAACTGATATGGTAGTCAAGAAAAGCTGGTTCTATTTGCAGATGATATTATTTTATACCTGATAAAACCAGAAAATGACATTTCGGTGTTGTGGAACATTTTGAAACAGTTTCAAATCTTTTCAGGATACAAAATGAATGAAGCTAAAACAAAAGCAGTAGCTGTAAATTATGTACCCACACATGATTTGGTTCAGCAATATCCATATTTATATGGACATGATAAAATTAAGTACCTAGGAGTATAGATTAAAAATTATTCTGTTGTGGCAGCTAAAGATATGTGGGAAGAAACTAAACAAAAGATAATAGAACATTTAGAAATTGGATGCTCTGTTGTACGGATATGGATAGTAAAATACAATCAGTTAAAATATTTTAATCCCTTTAGTCTAATACACAGGTCAGGCATATTTTCATCAGCTAGAGGAGAAGTTGTGGATAATAATTAATAAAGAGTTGAAGGTTTTTATCTGGGAGGAGAAGACTGCAAGGGTCATGTGGGATAAGCTGATTCTTCCAATAGTACAAGGCATATTGGAATTACCTGATTTGAGGGGGCATTTCAGTGCTACACAGTTAAGGGTCCTATACATAGCACAAGCAGAAACCTATAATTCAAAGTGGAAAGGGATGATGATGAAACAAGGGAAAAGCTCAAGAAACAAGAAGAGACTGGGAGTTTGGATGCAGATCTTTAGGGAGAATAACAATAATCATACAAAATATTATATTTATATAATACCAGAAACTATTCTAAGAACTAAGCCAACACTGGAATGGAGAAAGGAGATTCTGCCGATAGAGATGACTGCAATTAGGGATACAGACAATAGGCAAGAGGGGGCTGGAATTTATTGGAGAAAACTGTCAAAGGAACCAAGGTATTAGGAGTAAACAACTAGAGAGGGGATAGGTAATAGAATGGGCAGACACCAAGAATTTATTTGGACTGCAGGTTAGAGATTGCCTTCCCTATCAAGGACTGATATCAGAGTATAGGTTCATAGGTTGGTACTAGGCTATCAGCCCTAGGGCCTATACAAGCCTAGCCATAAAAATTCCTTGGCTCTTTCTTCCCACAGTATTTACTTCCCTGGAACCCTGTCTAGCAGGGCGACTGACGTGATCCCCAGGGTGAATTTCCTATTTCCTATACAATCATCAAGGTTCCTTTTGAAGAGGCGCTCTGCTTGACATGTATGGGCAGTCTGTTCCAGAGTCTGGGGAGTCACTGGGTCAGGAACCTATCCCTCTAGCATGTTTTGTTCATTGTGATGACAAGGTTTAGATCCCTGGAGCGTGTGTCTCTGAGGAATTGGGATTTCTTTAAGTGTAGCATGTCCAACAGCTCTGGCTTTGACATGGCCTTGTATGTTAAGCAGAGATTGCCTCTGAGTAGATGATATGCGACAGACTATAGGTAGAGTTTTTTTAGATGGTCAGCATAGGGCATCTGCTTTAGGCCTGTGATTGTCTTAGTGAGGTACTTCTGTGGCCTTTCCAGTTGTTGCAGATGTCTTGAGAGGTACATACCAAACGGGGCATTGTATTCTATAATGGGTCTAATGAGGGATGAGTACAGTGGGACAATGACCTCCTTTTTTCTGGATGAAAAGCCCTTAGTGATGAGGTGTGCCACATAGAAGGATTTCCTGACTGTTGTGGCGATGTGGTTAGCGAAGGTGAGACCACTGTCCGCCTGTGTCCCTAAATCTTTTATCACACTTTCGGTGTTTAGTGTACTACCACCTATGTGGTAATTCATGAGTACATGTTTTTTTCCAAAGGGGATAACTATACATTTCTTGGCACTGAGCTTGAGCCCATGGCTTTGGCACCAAGTATCTGTTTCTGCAAGGCCCTTTTGTAGAATATCCACATCATTTGGGGATTCAGTAATGGCTCCCAGTTTGCAGTCATCTGCGAACTTTGTTAGCCAGAGTCCCTTAATGTTGGCCTGTACTTCAGAGAAGTAGATGCCAAACAAGAGCGGTCCCAGGACTGAACCCTAAGGTACTCCACTTGTTGCTTGTCTGGAGCTGGATTTGGATTTGGAATCGGCTACTTTTACAGTGTGGGTTCTGTCAGTAAGCTAGTTGGCAACCCATCGAGTGATGTAGGGATTAATGCCCAGCTTAGTAAGTTTATCTATGATTCCAGAGTGGGGGATGGTGTTGAAGGCCTTGGCGAGGTCCAGATAGGCTGTGTGAACCACCTTACCCTTGTCCACGGCTCTGGAGACTGATCTGAAGAAGTCAATCAGGTTCAGGAGACAAGATTGGCCCTTCACGAACCCAAACTACGTGGGTTCTAGTGTTTGAAGGTTGCCAATGTCTTTGTTTATAAGTTCCATGACAATACGTTCCATGGCCTTGTAGATCAGGCTCATCAGATGGATAGGGTGGTGGATCCCCCCTTGTGGATTGGGATAACTGTAGCTGTGTGCCACTCAGTGGGCATGAAGCCTAAGGTGAGGCTATGATTAAACATGACACTTAGGTGAGGTGCCAGTTCATTTTGTAGTTCATGTAGTACACAGCCTGGGATGTCATCTGGTCCCATGGATGCTGTATTCTTAGCTTTAGAGAGTGTGATTTTTACATGTGTGGCTGTGATTACCGGAATTTGGCAATCTTTCGGTATTGAGATGGGCCCTTTAGGGAATGAGAGAAGGTGAAGTTTGCACTGAATCGATCTGCCAGGATATTGGCAATATCCTTGGGATCAGTATATTTAATGCCATTCTGTTGTAGCTCAGAGCAGATCTGAGCATTGTCATTTAGTCTTGACATAGCTATAGAATGCCTTGTGGTTGTCTTTGGAATCTTTGGCAATTTTATTTAAGCAAAATTATATTAGGCAAAGAAAAAGAAATTTGGAGTCCTGAATGAAAGACCAGTACTGGTAAAGTTTTTAGTAGAATGTAGAACAGAATATTTCATGATTACTATAAAAATCAATGAGAGGAGATTAGAAAGGATTGGGAAGCGAGATTGGATAAGCAATTCACAAAGAAACCATGGGGAATATATGTATGTCTCCCAAATATACATTAAAATCTAGAAGATTTAGAATTTTTGCTTGGAAATGTTTACATAGGTATTTTTATACCTCAAGTAAACTCCAGAGAATGTTTCCTCAGGTAGACAACAAATATTGGAGGTGCAATGTGGAAGAAAGAGGTAATTGAGAACATATTTTCTGGGAGTTTAATGAGGTGGCAGACTTTAAAGATTCCCTGCTGACTACTGTATCAGAGAATACTGGGTGAGCAAATTGGTTTATCTAGGGAAATGATAGCTATGATAAGGAATAGGGAATTGCGTAGCTGTAGTAAGGCCTTGCTAAGTCTAATTATGGTTTTTGCCAATAAAGCAATTACTAGAAAATGGAAATCAAAGTCTAAACCAACTGTACTAGAAGTAGTGAATATGGCAACATAGATAAAACAACTGGAATTGGGATCTTTAGAAAAGGGTAAAAGCAAATTGCACAGAAAAAATGGGAATTGTGGGAACAATGCATACAGTGGAGGAATGAGGTTTAAAAGAAGGTAGGATTTAAATGAGCTATGTAATGTTTGACTGACAGTGATTGGGTAAATTATAAGTGATGTATAATGTTTTCAACTAAAATTATGTCAGTATGGTTTATTCGTTTAAGCAGACTCATTTCTGAAGTCAGTGTTTTTGAGATTGAAATTAATAAACTAGTCCTTATGTTTGTACAGCATGGATACCCTTTAGATAAAGTTAACAAGATCAGAGATGAAATTTCTAAAAATAGGTATTTGAAATTCCCACCAATTCTATTGAGTGGCTTTACTCCTAATATTAAAGCCAAAGATATAAATAATAAAGGGGAAAATACAATGAACTGTGCCTTTTGTATTCCCATCTGTACTGATTCTTGTGAGATCAGACAAGTTATAAATAGGAATTGGAAAGAAAGTTATTATAGGGAATAGGGACCTAGCTAAAGTTGTTGGAGATCATCCCACATTTATTTATAAAAAAGTAGCTAGTGTTAAATCTATGTTAGAAATAGGGGAGTATTCTACTCCTATTACATCTAAAGGGGCAGTTGGAACATATTGTAAACAGTGTCGATATATTGATTCTTCTAAAAGTATTTACTTTTCACATATTCAGAAATTGGTAGTTAGCAAAGGCAGATTTAACTGTAAAAGTTATGGTATAGTGTATCTGGCTTCCTGTAGCACTTGTCATAATTTTTATATAGGCAAAACTATTAGAAGTTTATATAAACGCATCTATGAGCATTGCTTGGCTATTAGGAACAAATATATTAATAATGCATTGGCCAAACATGCTATGGAATGTTCTGAATTTAAGAAGTTTGTGTTTTTTGTATTGGATAGTATGAATTTGACACCTTATGTATGTAATTTTAATACTGCCTTAGAGATTAAGGAGCTTAGATGGCAGGTATTTTAAATGCTGATATTCCTCTTCCTCCAGGGTTAAATGGAACTTTAAATGAGAAATGCATTTTAAACAATAGAGACCATTATTAATTGATGGTTTCTGTATTGTGTGGCTTTTTTAATTATTTATATGTAATGAATTTAATCAGTTAATTATTTAATTAATTGTTTTATTATATCATTATGTGGTTAATTTATGTGTATATAAATTGAGTATGTGGTTTGCATTGCTGTTGGTGTTCTGAAGAAGTTCGTGTGAGTAAACGAATGAAAGTACTAAACTGATTTTGGTGTGAGCAGTCATTTTTTGGTCTACACTTCATGTTTTTTCTTTCACTATGGTTTGTGATGTATAACTCTTGCAACTAAAATTATGTCAATATGGTTTGTTTTCATTTATATAAATGTATGATTGCCTATGTCATACATGATACTTTAATAAAGATGCTTCTTGTTTAAAAAAAACATCATGGGAAGAGGTTACAGGTGGCAGTGGAAGGACCATCCACCTCAGTTCAGGAGGTTTCCCCCTCACCCACTGGACCAGACTTTGTTATTCCCTCATAAATTTTGACACATGCTGAACTCGGATTATAGAGCTGCCTCCCCCCTTCATACAGAGCAAAAGGTTTCTATTACAGAATTTTCCTGTTCCCTAAAAGAAGCTGTCCATGGAGAGTGGTATTGTGCCTACCCTTTCTGAATACTTTTGCCAAGGTCTCCAAGTTCAAGTGCTTCCTCTTCTGCCAGACCACTGCTTCATGGCGGCCCTGTACTGAAAAGGATGCTTTTCATCATATCCTCATTACTCCTCATTTTAGGAAATATCTGAGAATTGTTGTGTCTGGTTCACACTTTGAGTTGCAACTCAAGTGTTTAAGAAATGCATTGGTCTGGTAGTGGCTCAATGCCAGATTCTTAGCATTCACATTTTCCTTAGTTGGACAACTTGTTGATCTGTGCAGAGTATGTATCCAGGTGTTTGGAATTGTCAGAGAAGGTCTCGACCTTACTCTCTTAGCTAAGGTTCAAGTTGAACCTTCAAAAATCATGCCTGACACCCCCGCAAAGATTTATTTTCCCTGGGTTCTTAAGATGAATGGCTTTTCTTCTTGAACACGAAGCCCTGTCCTACCATACACTGTTTCAGGAATTCTCCAGGAGGAACATCACCTTGGCAAGAGAATTGCTAAAAATTCTAGGACTAATGGTATCCATGATTTTCATTCTACCAGTGGCCGATCTCCACATGAGGAAAATTCAGTGGTTAGCATGGATATAAATAGGACGTGCTGGAGGGATAGATTTATCACTCAGAGACTCCCTATGCTGTGGAATAGAATCCCTGTCCATGTGAGGCAGAGCAACTCGCTGGCTCTGTTCAAGAGAAATCTTGACCTGTGGATCGGAGATCATAGGTTTACCCTGGGAATCATCTCTGTGTCACTGCTGGACAGAGGCAAAACAAACTAATGGGCACAGTATTTTTTTCATATAAGGGGTGGCGCAAGCCGCAAAACTCTGGGCTAGGCTTATAAATGCCTTAGGGCAGATAGCCTAGTATAAACCTATGAACCTATGTACAAACTTGTTGGACCAAGTACTTAACATTCCTTAGAAGCCCAGTTACTGGTGCTAGACTTCATCAAATGAGTTACATTGGTGGAGAGCATAGCTGAATATCAGTCCAAAACTTCCCTTCTTCCCACCTATTTCAGTGCATTCTGTCCAGGCAAATTTGTCTGTCTTCACTTGGAGAACGGTGTCAATGAGAATGCAAGTGCAGGCCACTTGGAGACCCAAGGATGGACAGAAATCAATCACTATCAAGGAAATGTTGGCAGTGAACCACATTTTGAATGTCCTTTAGCACTTTTGGACTCTGAGTCCTCCTCTTGTGGTTACAGATAACACCACAGTGATGTGGTACATCAACAAACAAGAGAGTACAAGATCTTAGCCCTCTGTTTTGCGCTGATGGCTTGGGAGCTTGCTTTATATCATTCTCTGATTCTTCAGGTATCATAATCCCATCAGAACAAAATGTTGTGGCAGATCTTGAGCAGACCTGCACAAGTGGCAGCACAAGGCAAAAATGTTCCAGGTTGAGTAATCTTTGGGAATCAACATGAATGCCAGTAAGGCAGTGCATTAATTGAACATAGTACAGTTGCACAAGTCCTACTTACCTGTAACATTAGATGTTCATGGAACACACAGCCTTGTTGGTAGTACCCACCCACCATCCCCCTTTTTGGATGTATATAGTTTGATGTTTGAATTGCTGTTAAGCAGTGCTCCAAAGCCTTTGTTGTTGTGTATATGGTTTTTAGTTTGGAATAGTACGTGTCTGCAAAGCTTTTGCTTACATTTTCTCTTCTTGCTGGACCCTGGAAAACTGAAAAGTCCTGTCTGTGGTTCTGAAGGCAGTTCTTGTATTGCCAGGTGATGGGCCCGTCACACCCACAGACAGGCAGTGGGTGTGGGTGTGATGGATCAGTCACACTCACAGACAAGCAGTGGAAGGGACTCTAAGATTCAGTAGACAGCCAGAGGAGAGTAGCAGGACACTACTACCTGAATGCCAATAGGGAAGTACGTTCTATGAACATCTTCTATTTCAGATAAGTAGGACTTAAAGCAACCGTACTTTCATCCCAGCCTGTCATCCCTCAACCTGATGTTATAGATGTTATAGATGATAGATTCTGATCCCCTTTAGGCATCAGTTTTTAAAGGACATGCTTAAAGTCCTTCAGGGTGCAAGAAAACCTGCCAGAAAATCTTGCATAGGAAAATGAAAAATATTTACCGTAAAAATCAGGACCCAGTACAGGATAATACCTAATTTTTTAGGATAATACCTCATTGATTCTTTCTAATTTGTGCAAGCTTTTTAAGTTTGGACCTAGCATACTCCTCTATTAAGTCACACATTTCAGCCATATCTACATGCCTACTTCTATATCCCCTGCTTTTGACTAGACTAGAGGGAAAACAATTCTTAAAAGGTGTGCTCCACCTGAAACCTCCCAGGAGAGCTATTCTTCCTGATTGAGACCTTAATTGTGTGCTAGAAAAAAAGTCCTCATTTTGAGGGGTTGGGAGGGTGGCCTAATGGTTAAGGTGTTTGCCTTGCAAACATCAAGGTGCAGGGTTGGAGTCTCACAAGGGATATTGGCTAGGCTTAAAACAAATGGCTCACAAGGGCAGTTAGCCTAGTGCTAATCTATGAACTTATGAACCAACAGCAACCATCTCTCTCAAATTCTGTACTTGGAAAACTATTCTTCTGGTAGAGATCATCTCTGCCATGTGAGTCTCTGAGCTGCAAGCCTTTATGGAAACCTCTCCCTTCCTTATTTTTTTCATAAGAGCAATGTGTCTTTAAGGGTCACTCCATCCTTCATGCCTGAAGTAGTAAATTAACTTTTTCAATCAGGCCATAAATCTTCCCACTTTTTTCCCTAATCCATAAAAAGACAGAAAAAATTCTATGTTCTCTTTATATGCATAGACAGATCAGATTCTGCCTGGATAAGACTAAGGATATCTGCACGTCTGACCAATTTTTTGTCTCTTTCCAAGATTTCACTTTAGGAAACCCAGTTTCAAAACAAACTATTGCTAACTGGATCTCTAAATCAGTTTCCCTTTTCTGCACTGAACATGGCAAATCCTTAACCTGTCCAGCAAAGGCTCACTCTACTAGAGCAGTGGCTTCATCTGGAGCCTCTTACAATGGGACGACTTCAGAGCAACTTTAGAAGTAGCCACTTGTTCTTCTGTGCATACTTTCACAAACAATACAGAGTAGATGCCTTTTCTAAATCCAGAGCCATCTTAGCCAGGACAATCCTCTATTAATTAGTTGACAATTCCCTTTTCTCCCTTCCAACCACCCTTCACACTTCTTAAGCTTTGAGAATCACCAAACAGTTTGTAATACTGCAACAGTAAATATCCTACTGATCACTATTGCACTTTTCCCTTCCCTCCTTATCATCCTCCTCCTCTGATTTGTCCTTCCTTTTTCCTTGTGGATGGAGGAGGTCAGTATCTTTCTGCCACTCACCTCTTAGCTGACCAGTTCATTCTATCTTTCAGGCTTCTTCAGACTTACTGGCTTGGAGATAGGCTGAGAATTTACACTTATATGTCCACGTATGTGCCCTTACTCCCTTGGGCTGAGGTCCTATGTCAGATGTACGGAAGGTTTTGGCTTTGGTGCCTCAGCTGGACATCCAGGTTATTTGATGAGATAACCCAACAGTTTGGAATACCGCAGCAGTGATCAGTAGGACATTTAATGTTATGGCAAGCTCTTACACAACTGTACTGTTCCCCGCTAGTTAACAGTTTTATGTACAGACAGCGTACTAGCAGCTTTCACAGCTTGGGATCTGCTGAATAGACAATTTGTAATCCAGTGGACAACATAAGGGATTATAGTAAATGTATCTAATTTTCAAGAATATTTTCTTGTGGGATAGTGTCAAAAGCCTTGGCTAAGTCAAGATAGGCAGTGTATACTGAGTTACCACCATCCAGAGCCTCTAATGTTTCATAAAAACTTTCTTGATTCATGAGACAGAATATACCTTTCACAAAACCAAACTGATTTGTTTCTGACATTGCAAAGATTTAAGGCTAAAAGCTGTTAACAAGTCACTTCTTGTGGTACAGGGTTTGATTCCCTCAGCCTTCATTTGCATACCGTTTGTCTTTTAGCAAGTCACTTAATTCATTCACTCCAATGCAGCTCAGAAAGTTTGCACTGTAACTTCCAATAGGCAGAGCCTAAGCATTTTCACAGAATCAAATTATGTCCTCACATTTCAAACAAATGTTTTTATCTATGGAACTCTAAGGATTATTAAATAAGTATTAATGGCAGATTCTTCAGCACAAACTATTTTTATAGTGGTAGTATTCTTTAGGTTCTAGGCCTTAAAATGAATTTTATAAGTCACAGTAAACACAGTAACTATTACATTTGTAATATTTTGTAAACAACTCACAATATCTGAGCAACCACTCAAGTTACACACATACTGTCAGCAGCATTTTATTCATCTAGCCGATAGCTTTCATATGAGGCTAAGGAGTTCTGTCTCAGTTACTTGGTTGTTGAGATATTTAGAAAAATGTGAAAATTCTATATATAAAATTAATATCATAAAAACAACAGTTAATATCTATTTACCTGCACTAGACCGAGGTCAAATATTAATGCAGTTGAGTTTGCTATTGTGCAAGCTTTAAGATGAAATATTTTAAAACCTTGTACATTGCAAGGGTTGGAATTATTGATGCAAATATGAGCAAGCAATATTTGACACCTAGAGGTGTCAATAAGAGTTAATTTCCAGATGCACCTGGAGGCGTCACTCAGATGTAATGAGTTAGCTATACAGTGTTTTGGGGCAATCGAGAATTTGGGCTAAGATCCTTTAATGGTCTGCTGGACTGGATGCCTAGTAACTAACTATGAACCTATTGGGGTCTAGCGCAGATAAGCTACCTATGTCTACATTAATGAGTTCTATTGTGACACTTTCCATGTCCTTTTCATATAGTGCTGGTGAGACTGATGGCCTATTGGTAAAGATCCATAGAACAGCCTCCCTTGTGTTGGGGGTATTAAGCACAAACCTTGTGGATTACATGAGGTTGAATAGTATATAATAGTATATAATATAATATATATGTATAGAAACAGAAATATGGATATAGGTATAGATATATAAGCTCAGATAGTTTCCTTAGGGCTGATGAGAATACAGGTTGGTATATTGCCTGGTCCCACGGATGTATTTTAGCCTTTCACAGAGATTCTGAGACTTGTTCTAAATTGATTTCAGGGGATCTAAATTTTCAGAGATAGTGAGGGCCACAATGTCCATAGGTAGGGTAAAGTTAGCACTGAATTTGCCTGCTAAGATATCACTTATGTCCTTAGGATTGGAATGTGTGATTTTATTATGGATGAGCCTATTGCATTGTTGAAAATTATTCCTTAATTTCCTGACTTAACTGAAGAAAACAGTACTTTCCTTTGCTTTCTGTAGCAACCTTAAGTTTGTACCCCACTTTACATTTCCTAATAATGCTCTTGAGTTCCTTGCTAGCATGATTGGTAAAGAGATTGATATTTGTTACAACATTTTGCTATTTTCATTATTTTTTGTTAAATAGTTTATTAGGTCAGAAGTTCCACCAGTGAGGTTTATTCCTGAATTTGCCATTATATATGTGGTGTATAGGTACTCACTTTTCTGTACAGCTGTTTAGATACTGGTAAAAGCTGGAGGTGTGTGTGGCAGTTCTCACAGTTAGGTCCTTTTGTGTGAGATTGGTGAGAATTTTGCTAAGGTCATCTACAAGGTGAAGCAGGTTTACCATGGAGAAGTCCCTAAAGATGGTCTCATTTGCTGGTGGGTTGTACCACAAAGCCTGAAGGAGAAGATGACTGATTTCTGGTCAGATTTAATAAGATATGAAGAGGTGTGGAGTGGGATAAAGGTGGGAGCTAGGTTGGCAAGAACCAGGTCAAGTATATTAGAGCCTCTAGTGTGCACTTCTACAGTTTGCAGCAATGCATTAGTGTTAACAAGGTGTAGGAAATACCAAGCATAAACATTTTTAGAGACGTAAGTCTGCCAGTCAATGTTTGGGTATCTGAGGTCCTCTAGAAAAAAGGTATTTTGTTTGATGTTTAACCCACCATTGATGTTAGGGTAATGTCTGTGATCTACAGGGGAGGTCTAAGGAGATGTATAACTGGCAGTGAAGTAATAGCTGGCTTTTTTTAAGGATGATTTGGATCTGTAGAAGATTCAAGGTAGGTTTGTGAGTAATTTGATCTGAGGTGAATGTTTTTCTGATAAAAAGACATCCACAGTTACCCAATGACCACAAGGTGTGATAGCTGTTTAACCGTGGTATAGAGGGAGTGCTGTCATTGCACTGAAACCATGGATCCGTAACTTCACAAATATGAATGTATTCCAGTTGAAAGGAGGGCATTAAACTCTAGCATGTTTTTAGGCTCTTAGCATTGAGTAGTGCCAACTTGATGTTGTCTGAATGTTTGTTTGAGTTTGCTATGTTGGAATGGTTATTATGCTGAGTCTGCCTAAAAAGTCACTATTTGGGGGACTTGGTGGGAAAAGTATAATTCATTCCTGGTGAAAACAGCAAGTGTTATCTACCATCTCATTTCAAATGACACCTGGATCCCTTAAGGATGACCCCAACTACTTAGCCTATTGTTAAAGCTAATGCTCTTTCTTGATATCTGGGCATCTTTTTGGGTGAAAGGAAGGTACTGCTGAAAATCAGTGTCTCTTTTGCTTAACAGATGCATTGTAAGTTTTGTAATTTTTGTATGCATGTCCCTGTAGGAGTAAAAAACAATACACTACTGAAAGACAAGCTTTAGATACTTCGAAACTGCAAAAACACCAGCAAATTCAAAGGAAGACACAGTAGTAGTTGATATCCATCTTTATTCTTTCCGTCCTGGTACCTCAGCTATTCGCCTTCAATGGGACATACTTTTGCATTTTCAGTGTTTTTTTATATATGCTTTAATTAATTAATTAAACATCAATCAATCAATTAAACATCATTGTGTCAAACATTTTAACTCTTTCACCACTGAAATGTATTTCAAGGAAACAAACATTTCTGTTGAACTGTTTGCAAACATATTTTTTCTCTTTTTCTTTTTTCCTTTTTCTCTTAATTTACAAATTTTATAAATATTAGTTACAAAATATAAACTAAACACTCCAAATATAATTAATTAATAAATTTCATTATACAATAAATTCTTTTCAAATATGTGTATAAATATAACAGCTGATTACCATGGAGAAGTCCCTAAAGATGGTCTCATTTGCCGGTGGGTTGTACCACAAAGCCTGAAGGAGAAGATGACTGATTTCTGGTCAGATTTAATAAGATATGAAGAGGTGTGGAGTGGGATAAAGGTGGGAGCTAGGTTGGCAAGAACCAGGTCAAGTATATTAGAGCCTCTAGTGTGCACTTCTACAATTTGCAGCAATGCATTAGTGTTAACAAGGTGTAGGAAATACAAAGCATAAACATTTTTAGAGACGTAAGTCTGCCAGTCAATGTTTGGGTATCTGAGGTCCTCTAGAAAAAAGGTATTTTGTTTGATGTTTAACCCACCATTGATGTTAGGGTAATGTCTGTGATCTACAGGGGAGGTCTAAGGAGATGTATAACTGGCAGTGAAGTAATAGCTGGCTTTTTTTAAGGATGATTTGGATCTGTAGAAGATTCAAGGTAGGTTTGTGAGTAATTTGATCTGAGGTGAATGTTTTTCTGATAAAAAGACATCCACAGTTACCCAATGACCACAAGGTGTGGTAGCTGTTTAACCGTGGTATAGAGGGAGTGCTGTCATTGCACTGAAACCATGGATCCGTAACTTCACAAATATGAATGTATTCCAGTTAAAAGGAGGGCATTAAACTCTGGCATGTTTTTAGGCTCTTAGCATTGAGTAGTGCCAACTTGATGTTGTCTGAATGTTTGTTTGAGTTTGCTATGTTGGAATGGTTATTATGCTGAGTCTTCCTAAAAAGTCACTATTTGGGGGACTTGGTGGGAAAAGTATAATTCATTCCTGGTGAAAACAGCAAGTGTTATCTACCATCTCATTTCAAATGACACCTGGATCCCTTAAGGATGACCCCAACTACTTAGCCTATTGTTAAAGCTAATGCTCTTTCTTGATATCTGGGCATCTTTTTGGGTGAAAGGAAGGTACTGCTGAAAATCAGTGTCTCTTTTGCTTAACAGATGCATTGTAAGTTTTGTAATTTTTGTATGCATGTCCCTGTAGGAGTAACACTGCAGGTCATTCATTCTCATGTGAGCCCCCATTAGGTCATAGTAATATTTGTAACATCATGGATCCTGTTACTGGAGGAGCAGCTTACAATCACCCTGTTCTTTATTTATTTATTTTTTTACAATCACCTTGTTCTTTTTTTATTTATTTTTTACAATCACCCTGTTCTTATTCAGTTTGGTTTGTTGGAGTCTGTATGCCTATCTATCTAGTCACCTATTACTAAAGCATTTCCCTCTATGAAGACACACTTAGTGAAACTTATGGACTTAGCTCATCAAAGAGTCAACAGGAAAGCAGGCCTATGTGGATTTGCAATATGTGTAAATGGAGAGGGAGTATGAGTTGCTTTGTGAACTGGAGGATGGTATCGTTGAGTGGGTTCTAGGAGGCTTTGGTAAATTTTTCTTTACAGTCTCAGTGTAGATTATAAGCCTGGTGGTGTCTTGTGACTGATGCTATGTTATGCATCTGTGATACAGTGTGCTGATGTTAGAGGTTTATCTCCTGGTTATTACGTATTTACATCTGTCACAGGTTGTACTATCAACTGGCTGAAACAGCTAACAATTGGTAAGTATACGGCAGTCGCTACACAGCCTTAGAACACATTCCATCAGACTGTCCATATATGGGTTGAGAGTAGACTGTTGAACTAGGTTTCCAAAGAGTGGAGAAGTATGTCTGGTCTGGGAACAATACATACAAGGGAGGAATGAGGTTTAAAAGGCAGCAGGACATAAAAGAGCTATGTAATGTTTAATTGAGAAAGATTGGGTAGATTATAAGTGATGTATAATATTTGAAAATGGGATTTTGTCAGTATGGTTTGTGATGTAAAATGCTTGCAACTAGGATTGTGTTGGTGTCGTTTGTTTTAATTTATATAAATGTATGACTGACTATGTAGTAAGTGATGATTTAATAAAAATGTTTCTTGTTTAAACAAAAAGGCAGGAATTGAATAATTTTTTGCTTAGGTTATATGATATATAGCAATATATATGAAGTATAATGTTTGTTATGTTACTATAGTTTGATTACTTTTACATGAATGTAAACTTGCTTATGTCACAAGTGATAATTCGGTAAAGGTGTTTGAAAAAAAAAGACCCGACAACAACAGTGCTATTTTCTTACATTCTGCTTCTCTCTGGCTCACCATTGTTTTGTTAATGTTGTCAAATATTTGCCTTCACTCTATGAAGCCATACTGATCCATAGCTATTAATTCTGGCAACACCTTTGCCATTCTTTTAGCTAGTATAGACATGAGCACTTTATAGCCATGATTTGAAATTAAAATGGCTGTATATGAAGCTGGGTTTGATGGATCTTTACCATCTTTAGTTATTACAGCCAACACATCTTTTTTCCAAAATGCTGGTAATCCCCTCCTTTTAAAATACTTGTTAAAAAATGTTCCAGATCTTTATCACTTTCTTCCATCATAACTTCCAAACTTCCACCTGAATACTATATGTTCCCAGAGACATTCCTGCAGATTGATAATACATCACTGTTGTTATCTCAACTCCTTCTATATCAACTTTTAATTCCTGAGCTTCATCTCCCTGTAGCCTTGGCAAATTTAAGCCTTCTATACATATTTCCATTTGTGCTTTTTCTTGATTTCCACATTTCTCTGAACAAATGTATTTTCTTACATTCTGCTTCCCTTTGGGTCATTATTGTTCTGTTGATGTTGTCAAATATTTGCCTGCCCTTTACAAAACCACACTGATCCATATCTATCAGTTTTGACAACACCCTTGCCATTGTTTTAGCTAGTATAGACATAAACACTTTATAACTGTGGTTTAAAATTGAAATATGTCTATATGAAGTTGGGTATGAAGGCCTTTGCCACCTTTAGATAACACAACCACCGCAGCTTTCTTCTAAGATGCTGGTGCTTCCCCTCCTTTTAAAATAGAGATCTTTATCACTTTCTTTTCTCCTAATTTCCAAACTTCCACAAGAATACTATATGTTCCTGGAGACTTTCACAAAGATTGATTGTATGTCACTGTTTTTATCTCATCACCTCTTATCTTTTTTATTTTAAACACCTTTATTGAATTATCACTTGTGACATTTGTGACATAGGCGAATTTACATTTATATAAAAGTAATCAAATTGTATTTACAAATTCACATTTACAAACATTAGACTTTGCATATATTTCTATATATCATATAACTAACTCATCACCTCTTATCTTAAACTGTTAGTTTTTAAGACTTGTCTACCTCTAACCATGGCATAATTATGTCTTCCATATATATTTCCATTTGAACTCTTTCTTGATTTCCACATTTCTCTGCTTTATACAAATTTTCATAACATTTCTGTAATGTCTCTAAGACCTCTACAGGATTTCTGGTTATTTTATTTTATTTTTTTTGTTACAGGTTCACGAAGTTTGGCAACAACTCTTTCAATGTTCTGTTGCCTATGTTGTTGTGCTGAAAGGTTTTATGCTCTGGAGTTGTTATTAAAAAAATAGTTGCTTAACAGCAATATTTATAAACTTGTGCATATTACCCAGCTGCTCCCTTATTTTCTCTTTAGCACTCTGCAGTTGTACCTCCTCCTATTCTTATGTGAGATTTCCCTTATTTTGCAATTTTTAAACCTGTATCAGCCCTTCTAAATAATTCCCATTACTTCTTAACCATATATCTTTTTCTTTTATTTCTACCCTATTTTAAACTCCATTTTCATTTTACCCCACTCACTAGTTATAACATTTGAAAAATGTTCTACCTTCCCTAATAACTCATGAATAATTTCCACTACCCATTCCTTAAATTCCTCTCTTTTTAACAGGCAGGTGGGAAAGTACCAGTGCTTCATTTTTACTTCATTGCCCTACATTTTTACCTTGGTTTTTATTGATGCATGATCTAACATAGTTATTGGATGTGTACCGAAGATTTAAATTAATTGCACATGTTCTTCTGAAATGTAATTTCTATCATGTTTAGCCCAGTTATTGTACCTTAGGGAATAATATATAAATTCTCAAGTGACTGCTACTAAATTCACATCTTCCATACCAACTAGTTTCATAAATTTCTACTGAAATGTATCCTGTTTTTGTTATATTTTCCCTTCTATGACCCTAGCTGCATACTCACTCTTGCAAATCAAGTTCTAGTCCCCAACTATAAGTATTATTGCCTGCTAAAAGCTATTTATTTCTCCTCAAATTTTCTTAAGCTCCATAATAAATAATTTTTGATGGAATATAAATACATGTCAGTGGAATCTCCTCCTTTGCCAATAGACCCTTACTACCACAAATCTACCATTATTATCCTTTGTCGTCTTCTATCAGTATTGGAGCTACATTAGCGAGCTCCACTCACATTTTCCTTTATCCCTGATATTCTGCTGAATATCCATCCTGAAATCCTTTCTTTGTCAAATTCATATGCTCATTTCTTTCAGACATATCTCCTGCAGCACTGCTATTTGCACTCTGCTTTTCTTAATATAATTCAGTTCTCGTACCTTTTTGTTTACACCTGTAAAGTCATTTACATTTCAAAAAGTCCACAAGAGATACCAAGCCAAATAAACAAATTTAGGAAGAAGTGCACCAGAATCCACCAGAATTCATTTACATTTCAAGATAATATGGATAGCATAGCCATTATGATAAGAACTTATTGTCCCCACCTATTATGACAATTAAATGTGTATTTACAACTTGTGTGTTACATGCACACATTAATGTTTGGCATGCTGATTTTTTTATACAGTTGTTTCTTCTCATCTCCATTTGAACCTGTGTCACATTTTTCAAGACTTTTTTGTTTTAATTGGTAACCTCAAAAAAATAAATACATTCTCAGAACACCCCATAATCTATTAACTTAGAACAAGCACACAAAACTGTATACATCTTTAAAAAAATAAGTTTAACCCTCCTGATGGGAATAATTGCCCCAAATCAAGAGCTCCACCCACAGGCATTACCTAACATAAAATTGAGGTTGCCTATGTTAAAGTGCATGCTATATTCCGTGCTCCGACTTACACTGATTGGTGTCTGTTCTTTTCCTATCTCTATTTCCCTCCCAGATGTCAAAAACAGCTTGTATGCTTTCAGGAAAACATTAACTTTTAGCCTTAAGAAAAAATGCACTGGCTATCTTTAAATAAAACTAAATCACACACAGTTCTGTTAAATGCATTAAAGTATTGATCTGCTGGGGAAGCTGCTACCTCTTATTCACTTCTAATAATTTCAGACTTTATTTTTTTACTGAACTGCTTTCACATGTACCTTTACATTTTGCATTTCCCTCAGCAAAGAATGTTGAGAGCTCTCAAGATTAAATTGCCTGCACCTGCAAACAGCTTGTCTCTATGGAATCATAGTTGGCAATGAAAAAAAAACAGTTAACATCTATGCAGATGCATGAAGGAATCTTTGTCACTTTCACTCAGAACAAAACAGAATGTACAACTGCCTTCAGCTGCAGACTTCTTAATGCCCACTGAACATTTACTAAAGGAAAAAAGCTAATATTATTCCATATGCAAGATACTTAGTGCTTCTCATGGCTTTCAGCATTTTGTCATATTTTTCAAGCCTACTTGCTTACAGAAAACCCTTGTTTTAGATTCAGCAAATGGTAATAATCAAGATATTCACCTTTGCAAAAATAAGAGAAAACATCTCAACTCTACATATAATCAGTATACTTTTACAGCCCACTCCTACCCCAACTTGCTTTTGTTCATCCTTTCTTCTCTTTTTAAATTGTATTTTCTTAGAATTAGAAAATACTTGTCTACTTTAATAGCCTTATCACATGCAACAATCACTTAAAAGATTCACCCCCATTTAAAATGCCTCTGACTACATACTGCACAAAACTGCTTTACTATGTAACATGCAGTTTATGTTATAAAATGTTTTATACAAATATTATTAAGAACAAAAATAGTTTTGCTTAATTATCTTTTCCTTTTAGTGTCCATCTAAATTATTAATGACATACACTTGGGTATATGCTTTACAGTCCACCCACAAGTCAACAAAAGTTCAATCTTTCTCAGCCACTTTTTCTTGCAAAGCCGTATTTCACAAATGTGATTGATGGTTTATAATCTCACACTTATAAACCAATTTCAATGTTGCTGGTCTTCTTCCTGTTCATCTCCATCTCACTATACTACACTATGGTTCAAGTCCAAGGTACTCCTGATTCTTCTAGTCAACTCCTGTGTTTTTTCAAGCATTTTACTTCGGAACATTGGAAAAGGTTTTACTGGCAACGTGTCTCTATAAGCTTTACTGTCAGAAGAATGAGAAAAAGAGTCCCCTTCTGTAGGATGGCTTGCTTTTCGTTGGAAATTGTTTGTATTTCCTTCTTAGTCTGTTCTACATCAAAAAATATATTTGATCTTCCAGGAAAAATATTCTGAAGATAGCTGGATATAGTAGCTTGAATCTCACACATGCCTCTCAAAATTCCCTTACTGCTGGAATAAATATGTTCTCTTCTCCCTGGTGTACAGTGAATAATCTTTTTCCACACTCTGCTGTCTCCAATTTTTAATGTGTTTCCCTTCCACCATAGTTTTGTCAGGATCAACTCATTCTGCTGTTATGATTGCATCTTTACTAATAAAGGTCTTGACTGCTTTCTTGTGACTACATTTGGGGCATGCACTCTATGTACCCTGTCAGTTAACATATCCTAATGTGGAATACCAGTCCAGTTGCTTATTGGTGCTTTCATAAAATCAATACAGTCTGCTCCTTCCCATTTCTTTGGTACAGTAGAAAATCTCAGGTTTTCTCTGCATGCTTTGTCTTTTAAAATGCTACTAGTTTTTAAATGGCTCTTCTTAAGAAGTGTCATTCTCAGCCAGCCTTTTTTTTTCCATTTCATCCTGTGATTTGTGCAGTTTTTATGAGTTCATCTGAATAGCTAGTTAAAGCTGCTTCTATTTTTTCCAGCCTTTTGTTATTTCAGTTGATATATTCCTTCAGTGTTTCATTTATTTTAATCACCTTTGAGTACATTTGATGTATTTTTCCTCTAAATTTCTAGAAGCCATCTTTTGTACCACCAAACTGCTTTTTTCTGAACAGCTGCAGGATTCTTCAAGTCAGTTTTTTATCTTCACCTTCTCTAGTTGGGTTTCTTTCAGAGTCTCTAAATTTCTTATTTGCTGATACCCAGGCAGTGTTTTTTCTAGCCAGTAACCAAATTTTACTCAAGGTGGGAGAATTATTAGCTCTTATTTCTCAGTTACTTTTTTCACACTGGGAGAGATGAAATTAAGCTGTTGATCAGCATGCAGCCATCTTAGAAGCCCTAAATTCATCAGTATATTTTGTGCTTGTTCAATAAAGGTTTATCATACATGTGATAATCTTTTGCAATTTATAATTTCCATTTTGAAAGTGAAGAAATTAAATGAAGGGGAATGTACATTTGATGCTAATAACACTGCATTTGTGCTAGTGGGTTTAGTATGTACCTACATTCTGAAGCAACCTCTCCAACCAACAACGAATATGTAGTCAGGACGAAACCAATAAGTGCACCACTTCCTCAGAATAAATAAATTTATTGCGGACACGAAATAAAACTAAAAAAACTAGTACAACTAGTGAAACTAGTGCAAGCTTTAAAATGGTTAAGCGCTTTCACTCACTATGTGAGCTTCTTCAGAGCACTGTTATCCACTGTTACTACCATTAAATATTCAAACCTGGCGCCAAAAAATCAACTATGACGTTTACTTAAAGGAACAATTCCTGTCAAGTAGTATTCCATAGTTGTACTAGTTTTTTAGTTTTATTTCGTGTCCGCAATAAATTTATTTATTCTGAGGAAGTGGTGCACTTATTGGTTTCGTCCTGACTACATATTCGTTGTATGTACCTACATTCAAATACACAGTATATGAAGGTGAATACTGGTCTATAAACTTAAGACCAAACTAATTGCTGTTTAAATACTGCAAAAACTGAAAAAAGTTATATTCAAAATCATCCCAAAGCAGAATCAGACTTCCAGTAAAATGGACAAAAAAGACTGCATGTTGCATAAATGTTGAACTAAATATATATTTATCAAAATTGTATTCAGATATTCACATATGTGGGTACAAAATGTGTCTGTGTTGCTGTATAAAGTTTTTGTAAGTAGAATTGATTGTTAAATATAAAATAATTGAGTTCAAAACAAAACTCTAATAACAAAAGAATGGTAGGTTTCTGTGCTCCTTCCAGCAAACAATCCCACACTGCTCTGACCCCATCAGTGTAAGAGATATTTGTATACAGATATTGCATACCCAGTGTCAAACAGGCATAATCAATATGTCACTCAGTATCTTTTAAATTGTGTAAAAGATGTACAGAATTTCTTATATAATCAGGAGATTTCTTGGGCAAAAGATTTCAAAAATAAATCTAAAAGCTTACTCAAATTCTCAAAAAAAAAAAAAATCCTCCTACAGACAGAAAAAAATCATTCTGGGTGATTAGTTAAACTTTTATTAACTGTAGGAAATCAATAAAATAAGGAAGCCTTGAACTCCACGGTTGTAACCAATATTGAGCTTTCAACATAATATTCCTAGTAAAGCATGTAGTTAATAAATGTGAATATTTTGCCTTAAAACTTTTTGTGCAGTCCCCATCTATATGTTTCAGTATCAGCTACTATGTTCATACACATTTCATAATATTGAAAAGCTGTCAATGGCAATATTTTTTTCCTTTTCCTGCTTCTTTCTTTTATTATATTTTATCTGAAGTCACATTAATGCCTTTAACTCAGTTTTTGATAGAATGCACAAACAGTTTCAATAAAGTTTTTACTTTCTTAGTTACAAGTAGTTCCAACAATTGTAAAAATGAATTCACCACAAAAAAGTGTATACTTACTTTTGTAACTACATTTGATGCAGCACTTTCAGGAATACAAATCAACATTAAATCTAGATCTTTCACAGAATAAATCAGAGAAAAAAATCATCAATATAAAATAACTCTGATGTATCATTATCAGATGCATTGGAAAATTCAAAGAATTGTGAGATTCTGTGGCCTGCTCTTACCCCCCACCAGGATGGGCACAGTCCTTTGCCAGCTCTGTCAGCCCCTTGAGCTACTAACTTATCTCGTGTCACCTGGGCCATAGTCAAGGCTTTATCTGTCTATGCCACAAAGCTGTCAGCTTGTTTCAAATATCCGGTTGATTTCTGATAATAGCTTCCTTTATATGCATTTATCATTTAGTCTTCATTTTTTACCAAATCCAGTTATCTGTTATTATGTACTGATATGTTTGTCAATAATTAAAGACTTAGGCTGATTTGCTTTTTTAACACACCTACATAATTAGAGATGGATAAGTAAGCTCCCTAGTTTGCAGTGGAAAAGTACAACTCCCTAGTACTTCAGTCAGTTAAGGATTAATTCTGTAATAAGTTTACTGGTTGTCTATAGCCTTTTCCCATGGTTTAGTCATCATTAGGAAACTCTTCATACGATCAAAAGAGGTTACTAGGCTAATGGCCCCGGGACCTTTACAAGCCTAGCCAAGAGTTTATCTCCAAAAAAGAAACCTCAGTCAGCACGTGTCACCCCTGTCAACGAGAGACACAGGTAAAACCCCTGGGACAAATTTGTGGTTTCCCATCTACTCATCAAAGTTGCACTTGAAGAGTTTGATATGTATGGGAAGTCTATTCCAGAGACGGGGCAGCCTCTGGGAGACAAACCTGTCTCTCCAGCAGGCTTTGATGATATTACATATTAAATTTAGACCTTTCAAGCAGGTAATACGTGAGGAGTTAGACTTACAGATATGGAGCATCTCTAGTAGGGCAGGGTCCAATATTGCCTTGTAGGTAAGACAAAGATCACATCTGAGCAATCTGTACAATACTGAGTAGACTGATAGTGATTTGAGCCTGTCTGCATAGGACAGGTATTGTAGGCCAAGGATTATCTTTGTGGGGTGTTTCTATGGCCTTTCCATTTGGTGCAGGTGTTTGGAGAGGTACATACCAAATGGGAGTTATACTCAATTGTTGGCCTAATGAGGGAGGAGTAAAAAGAGGTAATAACCTCCTTTTTTCTGGATGCAATCCTTTTATTTATGAGATGAACCAAGTAAAAGGCTTTTATGACCACTGCTGCTACATGATGGTGGAATGTGAGAATGTTGTCAACCTGAGTACCCAGGTCTCTCACCACAGGTTGTGTGCTTAGAGGGTTGCCATTGATGTGGTAATCAGTAGGGGCATTGTTTTTGCCAAATGGTATGATAATACATTTTTTTTGTGTTTAACTTAAGGCCATAACGTTGGCACCAGTCATTTGTTGCTGTGAGGCCCTCTTGCAGTATGTTGATATAATTTGGAGAGTCAATGACAGCACCCAAGTTACAGTCATCCACAAACTTGGTCAGCTACAGGCCTTTTGTCTTTGCTTAGATACCAAACAGAAGGGTCCCAGGACAAATCTCTGGAGAACACCACTAGTGACAGGTCTGCTGTTGAAGGTACAGGCACCTATTTTGACCTTGTAGGTCCTATCGGTGAGCCAGTTGGCCATCCGCCTGATGAGACAGGGATTTACACCAAGTTGTCTTAGCTTTTTGATGATGCCTGAGTTGGGGATTATGTCAAAGGCCTTGGCCATATGAAGGTAAGCTGTATGTACTGACTTTCCCTTATCCAGGGCCTTGGTGACAGTCTCAAAGAAGTCAACCAGATTCAACAGGCAAGCTCTGTCCTTGGTGAATCCAAACTGGGTGGGGTCAATTGCTTGGAGATTGCCTATGTCCTTGTTTATGAGATGCATAATAATATGCTCCATGGCTTTATAGATCAGACTTGTCAAGCTAATGGGGTGATAGTTTCCAGGGTCATTAGTGGCACCACCTTTGGGAAAGGAGATGACAATGTCAATTCTCCACTTTGCCGGAATGAAGCCTATACTTTGGCTGTGGTTGAATAGAGTGCTCAATGGTGAAGGCAGTTCTTGCTGGAGATTGTGCAAGAACTAGCTTTGCTATTGAACAGCTTATTTAACCACAGACTGATAGGCTTCAGTTTCACAACCACAAAGAAATATGTTTACTCTGTCTTTATTTGGAAGGTCATCAGCAATTAAACATGTTTTATGCTTTCACAGTGGTCCTCCCTGTAGTATATTTTTCACATAATTCAAATTAGTTTCTGTCAAAGTAAGTGATGCTGCTTTCAGAGAAACTCACATTAGCACATCTTATCCAATTTACAGGTTCAGTCACTGACATTTATGACCTTACCATGAAGATATTCAACCTCTGATTAGAAGAGTTAAGGGCATGGGTGTGGCTAGTTGTCTGCCACTTCATCTAGGGTCCTTCTTATGATCCAATTTGATGGATCAAGTCCATTGATACATACGTCACTGATAACAACATTGCTTACATAAACCATATTCAGCGAAAGTACCTACAGCTACATTTTCTTTTATTATCTCATCCTTCTCAGGATGAAAGTAAGTGATATATTCTTTAAATCTCATAGAAAATAAAACTGAAGATGTATATTAAACATAAAATTCAAAGACCTTTAAATAATTGAACTTTTTAATAATTAATTCTCAACAGAAATAGCAGCATTCAAGTGTATAGCCAAACATACTCAGTGCACTCAAATGTGTACATATATTTTTTAACATCTCTCAAAAATATTATCACTTGTAAGCCTAGAACTTCTAGAACTATAAGTAAAGGCTGCGATACATATTTGTTCACAGTGTGATTAGGGATATAAATACATCTCTAAAATAGTCTTTTTATGATTGTATGGGGCAATAGCCACTGAAAGTCCGTAACAGACAAACGATGGAGAAATATGTACCTTCTTTAATTATTAGATAGGTGGAAGGGGAACAACAGTACAAGTTTTGCTAAAAATTCTGGCTACACCCCCTGACGACTAATATATGTGATATTCTTGGCTTAACAGCTGAAAACCTTCTACATACAATCTTGCAGAAGCAGCAGACCTAAATTGGGTAAGGCTAAGAACCAAATGACTTTCACTGTAGAATACTGTTCACAAAATTACAACTACACAACAGGCTGTCTCCCCAATTCTCTAAGTGACCACCATCCCACTTACCTTATCAGAAAATGTACTCAGAATCTAAAACATCCCACTTAGCTTATATAAAAATGTACTCAGAATCTAAACAATATTATTCATTGATATGTACACAATAAAAAACAGTTCTCCCCCTCCCTATTTAACAGCCTATTACAGGATTATGACTGGTCACCTCTAAAAACCCTCAACTTGGATCAAGCAGTTCAGTACTTTAACAATGCATTCCTGCAAATCTCAAATAATCTTACTCCTGTTAGGAAAATACGTTCCAAGTTCAAACAACTTCCTTACTTAACCAAAGAGACTATCCTCCTGCTAAAACAGTGGGACAAAGCCTGGTCCCACTATCACAAAAATAGTAACAACTATGCAACTTAACGACAGCTCAGAAATCAGGCCAAAAAACAAATTAGACTGGACAAAAAGACTTATTTCCAGTCATGTCAACAAAAATTCCAAAATAACCCTCAAAAATTCTGGCAATCTATCAACCTCCTCCTAAACCCACTCCACCCCCAACAACTAATGGCACCACTGAGCATCCAGGAAGAAAGAAGTCATTGTCTCCCTCTACTCTTCCCTCAATAGGCCAATCATCAAGTACAATGCCCCATTTGGCATGTACCTCACTAGACACCTGTAACAACTGGAGAGGCCGTAAAAGTACCTCACAAAGAGGATCCTAGGCCTTAAACACTTGTCCTATATGGACAGACTCAAAAAACTCCCAACTTTTCTCTGTCTCATATCGCCTACTTAGAGACAATCTCTGCTTGACTTAAAAAGCCATGTCTGACCCAGCTCCGTTAGAAGTGCTACATCTAAAGAAATCCCAATCCCTCCGCACCACATGCTCCAAAGACCTCAGCCTCATTACCACAATCAACAGAACAAGCTGGAGGGACAGGTTCATAACCCAGAGACTGACCATGCTATGGAACAGACTTCCCATACATGTCAAGCAGAGCACCTCACTGACCCTCTTCAAGAGAAATCTTGATGAGTGGATGGGAAATAGAAGATTCACCCCGGGAAGCACTCCAGTGGCTCTACTCGACAGAGCCACTAGGAACTAAGGTTGGGCGGCACAATGCCAGGGTACTCCTATGGGCTAGGCTTGTAAAGGCTCCAGGGCCATTAGCCTAGTACACACCTATGAACCTATGAATGTATAGCTACACAATTCAATACCCACTTTATCACTTCCATCATCTCATTACTTAATAACAATGTCAATTCCCCACTTTCCTTACCACCTCCACCCTCTGACCACAATACTCCTTCTTTTTCTCTTAAACCAGTTCCAACTAATTATATACAAAACCTCCTAACCAAAATAAAACCATGTACTCCTGCTGTAGATCAGTTACCTGGAGAATTCCTTAAACTTGCTGCTCAGTCTATTTCCTAACCTATATTTATTCTTAGTAACCACTCTGTCTCTGAGCAATATGTCCCCCTGCTTTGGAAAATATCTCATGTCACACCCCCTTCACAAAGTAGGCCCCTCTACTGACCTTTCTAACTACAGGCCCATAGCCATACTTTCTCCACTTTCCAAAATCTTAGAAAAAATGCCTGCATAAACAGACTCTAGACCACCTTCTACGACATAACCTTCTATCTTCTACTCAGCATGACTTCCGCCCCAAACATAGTACTAACACTGCCCTATTAAGTTTCACTAATACTGTAAACCACCTCAGAAACAATAACCACATTATCTCTGCCACCTTCCTCGATATGTCTAAAGCTTTTGACACTGTATCCCATCAAATACTCCTAAATAAACTTTCCTCTCTCAACTTCAGCTCCAATACACTCCAGTGGTTCCACAGCTACCTCTCCAGCTATAAACAAGCCACCTTATGGGAACATAAACTATCACCCCTTTTGCCTATCATGGTTGGTGTCCCACAAGGCTCTGTCTTAGGGCCACTTCTCTTTATTATCTTTACCAATGATCTCTATACTGCAGCATCACCTGCCTCGATCATACAATATGCTGATGCTTCCTTTATTTGTTCTGCCCCTCCATAAATGAACTCCAAGACTCAGACATCCCTTAATACTGAAAAATACCTCTCAGACCACCAACTGATTCTAAATCTAAACAAGACCAAACTTATATTTTCTAATCCCTCCAATAAAAAACAACAAAAACATCTCTGTATCTTCGTCTCTAATACAAAGATTGAACCTGCCGAATATACTAAACTCCTTGGTGTTACCCTAGACTGTAACCTAAAATTTGACAGACATATTGCTTTACCAATCAAAAAAGTTCACACAAAATTAGGTGCCTTCTACAGGGCTAAACCATATCTGTCTAACCATGCTAGAATTGGTACTACCAGAACTCACCTACTTTCCACCCTTCTCTATTGTTCACAAATCTTCACAAACCTTCGTAAATATGATCTGAATAGCCTAGAAGCTTGCTATAATAAAATCTCCAAATTTGCCTCAAACCTTCCTCATAGAACACACCATTGTATAGCCCTCCAAACACTAAACTGGATTGAACTCCCAAACTTACTAGCCCTAAACCAAATAATAGTAGCTCACTCCATTATTCATAACCCCAACTTTTGCCCAGCCTTATCTAACCTCATACAACCCTATTCCAACCTTACCTCCCTCAGGTCTGCAGATAAAAACTTACTCAAAGTCATCAAATCCCATAATACTCATGGTGACTCTTTATATAGTTTCTCCATAGCCAAAATTTGGAATTCCCTTCCCCAGCATTTGCTATCTATACCAAATATCCATGGCTTCAAACAGCAACTTACAAATTATTTCTTCAATCACTGACTATGCTCCTGTACTACCACTGGCTAAGCAATCCACACTTTCCACCTACTCTGTTTTTTATCTATGTAACTAAATATTGTTTGATTTTTATTGTTGTTGTTGTTGACATCATAATTGACTTTTCTGGTTTGATGTGCGACTTTTCATCTTGTATAAACTTGTTTTTACACTGTATTTTATTATTATGTAAACTGTCATACTTATCTTTTTGATACTGTAACTACCATATCTTAGTATAAATACTGTAAACTTTTTTTTTTTTTTGTGGGGGGGACTTTTCTCCCCATGTCTCCATTGAAAACGGGCTTGTTTATAGCCCAAACGGACACTACCCAGTTGCCAGATATAAATAAAATAAAATAATAGTCAGAGTTGGCCTTAGGTGACATGGAGCCAAAGGCACCCCATCCCGCTGCCCACCCTCAAGTGTCTCCCCCATTTTTCTTCCAGTTTGGTCTTCGTACATTATCCAGACAGTTTATTTTATTCTCTTTTTTCCATTTTCACAGTTTGTCTTACTCTTCAAGTTTTTCTTCCATCTTTTCAACACACCATTATAGGCTAAGACTGCACTGTAATAAACGTCAAAAAAATAACCAAATTAAGCAGGGAGTCTGGGGTGGCTGCTAGGGCCCAAAAGCCATAGAGTTCTAGATTCTCTGAGGTGCATTTTAGAGCTTTTCCCTAACCTTTTGATCTAGTGATTGCCTGAACAAATATCACAAGTAAGGAAAGAAATTCACTTTCACACTTTGTCTCCCTTTTCAGCTTTTTTATTTTAGTTAGTGCAGAGAATTAAGACTATGAGCTGTTAATTAGCTGTTTGATTCAGTCAAACTCAGTTTGCCTTCTGTGTAACTGTGAGTAACTCTCTTAAACAAACAGGGTAATTGTGAAGGTTGGGACATATGAAAGTTAAAGAACAAATGGCCACAGGCAGGCATTTGAAGTTGCTGATGTCATACATATGTAAAGCGCGCTTCTCACCTGTGCGTCCTCACCACTACTCTCCAGGCATAAGACTGCCATTTTCTGTGTACTTCCCTGATATGAAACTGGGATTACAGTGAAAGAACAAATGATCAGTATAATATATTTCATCTTATTGCTGTCAGACATATTTACACACATCATGCCTCCTTACCCCACCATCAAAAGATAGCCAGCTATATAAATGTTGTGTAAGGGAAATGAAAAAATAATGATTATAGTAATGTATTCCAACTTTTTGCTCCTAGACAAGCTACAACAACCTTCTTTGCACTGTTTTGAGGATAACTATAAAAAATGTTTAGAGAAATAATGACTGCATTGTTTCCAGGCAGCCTCCACCAAAGGGATAGCAAGCTTCTGTGCACTCTCCGTAAACATGGCCAGTGTTAGACTAGGTAGGGCAAGGGCAGATGCTAAGGAGGGGATCACTCAATTAAACCTATATCAAATTCCACTTATACATACAGTGAGTCTGGGGGCAGGTTATATTATTTTGTAGGGCTTTTTAGTCTCATGTGTGTACTATATTTATCTAT
This sequence comes from Protopterus annectens, assembly GCF_019279795.1. Taxonomy (NCBI): domain Eukaryota; kingdom Metazoa; phylum Chordata; order Ceratodontiformes; family Protopteridae; genus Protopterus; species Protopterus annectens. The sequence continues at coordinate 598,096,230 of NC_056725.1, read as the reverse complement.
ATACTCAACTATGATCCTCCAGTTTCTTGTTAGATCTATCTAACAGTGTATGTGCCATCTTTTCATCTCTTAAGGCTGGTACCATAGGTCCTGGAAGACATGGCAATGCCACCCAACTAGTTATGATATATATACACCAATTACAGTACGTGTTTTATTGCATGTATCACAAACACTGATGTACACACTGTTAGCTTTTTTCTCTAATGCTTTTCACGTGAGGTTTCTTGAGCACTTTAAACCACTATATCCTGCATCGCTGGTGCTCATGCCTTCTGTATTTGACACACACAGACTACGGCTACACAGTTTTACGTGATTGCCGGTGATGTCACATACCTCATGTTCCTCTTCTGGTACTCAGATGTGTGATGTCTGTAGTGGGCTCAAGTCTGCGGGCGTTAGAAGTTTGAATGAAAAGCAAACTGTAGTATTTATATAACGACTGACGTATATTTTCATGCAGCATGGTACACATTAACGAGGAAGTAACAGCCAGCGCCTGCTAGGATAAAATAGCAGTTTGATCGTTTTTGCTCGTTTCACTGCTGAACTAAAAATTAAGTCTACCTGAGAATACAAAGTAGTCTATGTTCTGCACGTCACGACCAGGAATTTTGATGGATCGGAGATAACGTACAGTAAAAAGTGCGTACTGGGGGGTTGCTTCCTATTCAACACACACTACGTACTATAAAGTTGCTGTTTGTTGACAGATGCAAAAGTACTTCCTAATGCAACAGACCCTTTTTGCCGTGGCTGTCTGGAGCTTTTGAACGTACTGTGGATTTATGCGGAAGTCATGCAGAGTTTAAAGGTAATAAACATTTCAATAAATGTGTAGTTCACTTAATCTGATGCACTTCACTAAAGGGGGAGGCACGGGGTAGCGCAACTGACGCGAATGACTGGTGCTCGGCTTAACGCCAATATATTTGTAAGGCGGGATAAAGAGGGGTTCAGATGAGGTGGGTGCCTAGGGTGACTTGCACCAAATTCGCCAATAAATTCTGTGTTTGGACGTTCCTCATAAGTAATGCTTACAAACTGTAATTTCCCAGTAAGACTGTAAAAAAGCTAACGTAATTAACTTTAATTTTGTGAAAATGTAAGTAATAGGTTATATTGACCCCACAAGTTTGAATACAGTGGTCCACCGAAAGGAGTGACAGTGTCTTTTTTTGCGTGGCTGAATTGATTATTTTAAATTTGAAAACTGTCGGAAAAGAAAGCAATGGCGTGCTAAGTTTTTTTTCTTCTTCCCAGCTTCGGGGATTTCCCTTGTGTGCTTGGGGATGCAGTTTCATTACAAAATAACTACGGGACCGCTTCTTTAAACTCCCCCGTGTTAGGAACCTCAGTTCCTCATTTTATTGTATAGGTGGAGGGATTGTCCCGCAATTTTTGCCAGTACCTTCCGAAGTAGCACACTCTTCAATTTATATTTAATGCTTTTTCCTCGCCCCCCCCCGTTTCGTACTTTCCAGCTGACGTCTGTTGTTTTCTGCTCCTGTTACTCCTAACCTTGTATTGTTTATTGAGCATAATTACGTTATACAACATGCTGTTAGTAACTTTAATTGCCATTACCACAGTTAATTGTGATATATAGTTGGCTTTACACTTTGGGAAAACGAAGGTACTCTAGATTTCACACATTGTTATGAGCACTGGGCATCTAACAGTACCAGGAACTGTGGTGGGTGGGATCCCCTTCATCAGGTGATTCATTTTAAATATTCTTCTACATAACATGAAATCAATTGAAAATAATAGAACTAAGAAGTAAAAACAATTAGAGTTTGTGAAGATTAGGACTCCTCTAATAATAGACTGACCTGGATTCCTCTTTCCCAAAGGGTTTTGCCAACTTAGTAGTGGGACGTTGAGAGGATTTATGT